>NC_069144.1:12108424-12408424 GCF_943734635.1 Anopheles cruzii | reverse complement strand
TCTCCATCTAGAATACTGCAGTTGATAGCATTTATGATCGTTGATCGTTATTTTTGACCGCTGATATAGAACTTGTTACTTCTTCTATTGGCTTTGAACACCGTTCCCCTACATCCCCTAGCAATTGTTTCGCTAACTGTGTGGCTGATGCAGAAATTCATTTTTAGCCGACAACGTTAACCCCCCTATCATAGAACTCGATTCGAGTCCTCGAACGTTCATTCCGTTCATTTTGAGTTCATTTTGCTATAGCTTTCTCTTTCTGTCTTCTCTCTTGCTGTATTCTGCTTTCTCTCTTGTTGTGTTCACTCGAACGGTAGAATTTCCGTTCGAGAACCATAATAGGGGGGTAAGAGCGACTTGTGCTTGTATCACCCAGCGCGATCAATTCGCGTTCCACAAGGTTCCAAACTTAACGTTGTCCGGGCATTTTTTTGGGGCTTTCTTTTTTGATATACCTTTTGGCGGCCGTGAGGGACCCCCAAAAATGGCGCAGACCACCACTACACGGCGCGCGTATCAGGAAGCAATAAAAGCATTTATCTGCATCATCTTTAGTCCGTTACACTTTCTTTCTTATGCTTTCCTGCAGTCGCGCCCGTCACGCGATCCAGTCCGGGTTTTGGGTGTTGGTGGCCGCTTTGTCAGAAGTTAATAAAAAAAACCTGTCGAAGAAGCGGCAGCAGCAGCAGCAGCAGGACACGCAGCAGTCTGAGGGTGAGTGTTTGGTGGCCGCCGCCGCCGCCGTTGCGCAAAACATGCTAAATAATAACGATTATCAGGGAAAACAGAGTCGGCATTCCGTTCCGCCGCGCCGCCACGTCATGTGCCGTGTTGTGGGTCATTAAAATTAAATTAATGGAACTCCACACTACTGACAGATGTTGTTTGCGTTCTCTCGGGAGGGGACGGTCCGAAACGGACTCCGAAAAAGTTGTATCGGAAAAGTTGTGTCTCTCCCCGGACCGCGGACCACGGACCACGGACCACGGACAAGAATACAATTTTCCGTTCCGGGGCGAAACTTTTCGTGAAAACTTAGGCGCGGGCCTACGAAATATATGTGAACCCAAGCTAAGTTGTTCTGCCCCACGCAGCAGAAAGAAAGCTAATCAAAGCCTAACGCTCCCTGCTGCTTTCTTCCTGGCCTCTGGCCGGGCAATGTAAATAACATACGCCACAACATAAACAGGCCACGACGCGGCCCGATCCGGTCCGGCCCAATCGATTAACGAATGGTGGTGGTCTCTCTTCACGAGCGTGACATCGTTCCGTAATTAGCGACAGCATAATTTATGCTGCAAACGATCCGTTTTGGGAGGGCGACTGCGGTGACGACGGCCTGCAAATGGCAGTGCCGACCACCGGCCGAGCTTTTCTAATCGCAAACGGCGGGACCATCAAGTTAAAAAAAGGGGAGTGTTCGACCGGAGGGGCAGCAGCAGGACGTCGTCTTAGACGTCTCGCGGGCTCCAACTTAAATACCGTGTAATGTGCTCCGGGGCCGCCGCCACCGAGGCAGGTAAAAGGTTCCTTAAAAAGTCCGGATGTGGAGTCCGGTCCCTAAGTGGAAAATGGTCAACCGTGAAAAGAAATGAGCCCGAGAAATAGGTATGCAAATTTTCGCCGCCGCCGCCAGGGGGCCGGACGGACGGACTTTTCCTTGCGACGGCCCCCGGGTTGTGGAAGATTTAGCGCGCTTTGCTGTGGGTGGTCGGTCTCATAGTTTGTCTTAAGGATCCGATTTTTTCCGGTTTCGTTTTCTTCTCTTCTCTTTCTGGAGCTACCCGGGCGGCCCCAAGAAAGGATGGAAAATTCATCAAACTGTCACGTGAAGAAGTTTTCCTTGGCCGTCGTGCGTCCCTTGCGATGCTGCTACTGCTGTGTGTGTCTTTTGGGTTTTTTCGACACACGGCCAGGAATGGACCTCCTTTTAAATCCCTTCTCTCTCTCTCTCTCTCACTCAAGTGGCCGTGGTGTGGTGCCTAATAAACCCTTATCATTAACACACTGACGGGACGGGGAATCCGGAATCCTTCCGCCGGAAATCGCCGCAGATTTCGAGACAAAAAGGCGGCGGCATAGTGAGTTGGTAGCGTCCACGAAGAAAAACGGAAACTAAAACTTTGTCGACACAGCCGCACACACACACACAAACGAGAAACACACGAAACATACACAAAATACTTCCGGCGACAAAAGCCGAGAAAACCGGGAAAGATGAATAAAAGCATACGTTCCGGATTTCCCATTTTTTCCAGGCTCACCTTCGGAGGGAGTGGGGGATGGCGGTGGCCGCATCCGGGGCAAAATCTGTGGGTGGCCAACCGCAGCGCGGCGGCCGGCGGCACACTAAATGTGATAAACGGTGGAAAACTTTCCGCACCGAAGAGAGAGGAGGGCCCAGGAGGTCTCTCCCGGGGGAGACGGTCGTATAGAGGGGCCTCCAAGACGTCGTGTACAGAGAGGGCCTCGCTCGCCGCGCCGCGCGCGCCTTTGTTCTGTGTGTGTTGTGTTAATAATAAAAAAAGCGGAAGCCTTCCGAAAATAAGCCGGAAATATGGGCCGCCGCCGTCGACGCCGAACGCGCGTAAATTTCGGCTTCGAGGAAATCCTTCTCCGCGCGCCGCGCGTGCACTTCTTTTTTGTTGAGGTGTGTTCCCTGGAATGTGTGTGTCGGTTGGCTGTGTGCGGCCCCCGGAAAATGGCAACAATTTCCACGAGTTTATTTCTCATTCATTCTCTAACTCGATAAAGCCTTTGTTGTGCGTTGCCGGTGCTTCTTCCGGTTCTCCGGCGGCTCGGCTCTCGTCGGGCCAACGGAAAACCCCTTCTTTTTGCGCGCGAAATGTATATATTTTCCGCGCCGCGCGTGGGCACACAAAGTTTTTGAAGGTTTTATTTGCAACATTGCTGTTTCTCATCGGCCGTGTCGGCCACACGGCCGGCCTCTGTCAGCAACAGAGCAGGCAGGCCGCGCTGCGCAGGCAGTTTTCCAATCATCTTTAACCCCCGCCCGGAAAAGTCGGGCTCGGCGGCGGCTGCCCTTTTTCGGAATAAGGGTTTCGTCCCATAAATGAATCGCCTTTATTTTGCTCTCCTTTGCTGCAGACGTTTCGTGGGCAGGGTCAGGGGCCCCTCCGCCCGCCCGCGTTGTCCCGAGTTTTAAAACCACTTGCGTATTTAAAATGCGCACCAAATGCCTCGCTCTGTGTGTTTGTGTGTGTGGAGTATGCAAACGAAAGAAATTCCCCTTTTTTGCCCGTCGCGCTCACCTCGTCGTGTGTTTTGCGTTTCCGCATTTTGTTATTATTATGCTGGCTTTTCCGAGAGGGCCAGAGCGCCAAGTCGTTGGTTCTTGTATTTTGTGATTCTTTTTATCACGGTCGTTTCGGTCCACACACTACTTTGCTGCTGCTGCCGCCGATGATGCTCTCTGTGGTGTTGTGGTTTGTGTCATTGTGTCCCATCCGCCGTCCCGTGTTTTACGCTATTGTTTGCCTTCATTTTTATATGAGCTTTTTCCGACAACAACTCCCAACTTCGCATTTTACCGTCAGTGTCCCGTTTTGTTGATGACGCGCGCGCGGCGGGGTTGTTGGTGTTGAAGTTTATGTCAAGACAATCCTCGGGACCGAGAGAGTGGCACGCACTTTTTTGAGTCACCGAGAAATGGTAATTAGTTCGCGAAATTTACTGTTACCCCCTCTCGATTGATCCACTCAGTTCCGTGGGCCCTTCTGAGAAGTCGAGTCAAAAACGGTGGGGTACGATCGGTAATTGGTGAATGAAACGCAGAATCATCCATTCTAAACACTCAAGCTTACTGTGCCTTCTCAGCTTTTTTTTGAAATGATACACAAAACGCCCAAACCGAACCGTTTCTCCGGAATCGACCTCATTTTCTTCATGCCTTTTTTGCATCTATTCCTTGAAACGCAAGAGAAAGAGTGTCTAGCAGTTCAGTGCTGGGTGGGTTCATTGGGCTTTCGGTGCTTTTTGGACCAAGCATTCATTCAGTGTTTGCATCCCTCGAATTTTCCACGAAACTACGGCGTCCCAAGTCGTACGTTTTATGCAATGCGTCTGACACCATTTGGTACATATGTACATAATTTTTTATGTGGCTTTAAGCTTTAATAATAGAATGTTAGGGTTGCGGGTTGATTAATCCATTATTTTTGGGTGAAATTCAAAACTTTATTTAAGATGTTTCCGATGGTTCGATTTGCGTTGAATATGCCCCGTTTGCCCCGTTTTGTTGGTTTTTTTTTGTCTTTTCAAAGGTAGTTTCATAATTCCTCTCTTGTGGAAATCTTGGTCGTTGTTGGCGAAAAAATCGAGCAATTCATTATCACAATCGTTTCTTCAACTCAATTTCTTATCAACAGGCAGTTTGGCAAAGGTGCCTTCCTTCCAACCTTATTTGTTAAAGTCATACCGCAACAACTAAAGTATCCTGTTTGTGCTCAGCCTTTTCAAAATGTCGAGCTTAAAGCATAAGTAAAGAGCATTAGCAACATTCGCTACTTTTACTTTGCATCGTTTGCTTCATGGAAGCTTATGTTAGGTAACATGTTCATGTAAGAGATGCTTTTGGCAACTTGAAAATACCAATTTCAATCTGAACGTTAATTACCATCCTGTTTCATTGAAAATATTCAAAGACGAGGAATTGCAGGAGTTATTGGATGCAGACCCAACCCAAACAGAACAGAAGCAATTTTATTGACACTATTTAATCTCCATGGAACAGATCGGAAAAAGCCCGACGGCACGGGCTAACGGGGGACGGGTTAAATGGCAAAGCATATCTAGCTAAATCCGTGAACGAGATTAATTTGTCTTAGAGATTGGCGAATTGTGTAGCGGATTGCTTCCAATAAACATATTTTGAGGTTCTTCTGGATTCCGAAATTTTTCCAATAGGTTTTCAATAATTTTTATGGCCAAATTCACCATCCCTTTAAAGAGCGACTCCCCTTTCACGAACGCGCCCAACTCACGGCAATTTTTGTCTCCGTTTTATGACACCCAACATATGCTCTGTCGTGTGTTGCACTTACTGTCAGACGGCAGAGTGGCAAATTCAATTACTAAGCTGTGCTGCTCGCTCGGAGGGCAAGCACCACATGTTAATGTGTGGCCATAATGCTCCGAAATGTAACGATATACAGTCAGTGCTTTCGACTGCCTAGTCGTTTCGGTACTACTACTTATGTCGCTGCTACGGATTAAAGCAAACCGGCTGGCTCGCTGGCCTGGCCTAGCCCTGGCCTGGCGGGTGCGCCCCGTCCTAGTGTCACAATCTCTGTTAATCCAATTTGCTCATTTTTTATGCGTTTTGCGCTTTTCGTGTGGTGCCGAGATAAAAAAGGCAAAGACTCTCCCCGACGAACCCGGCGCTCCCGCATAATTAATCCACACTACTACCACCACTACACTGCCATCGCGACGAAGGATAAGGGCCGGACAAAAAAAGATCTTCCGTGGTTGCCCCACCGGGGGGCAAAAAAGAACCGGGGAACACCCTCCACAACAACAACAACAACAACGGGCCGGGCGTCGCTATCTCTCTAACTGCCTTTTGCTACTTTTAATATTTTGCCGACGGTTTATTTCATCGCAACGCGGCGGGCGGGCACACAGAGCAGGAGGCAGCCCAAGCGGCGGCGGGGTCCGTAGTGTGTAGGTTTTTGTCGCATCATATCACAACAATCGCGGGGCCACAGTTCCTGCCGTCGCTCCGTGCCCGCCGCCGCATTTGTTTAAGGCTGTTAATTTTCCAACGAGGCCGGGGGAGGGCCGGCACCCGACCGTCGACCACTCTTTTTGTGGTTTTTTTGGGGAAAATGTAGCAGCATCAGCGCAAGCTCTCCAACCGGTCGGTTCCGGGTGCGTTCAAATCAAGCAAAAAAAACCAGTGGGGTGGCAAACGGTGGGAAGGTATGCCGTGATTGTGTTTTCCTCGATTTTCCCTCGGTTTCAATTGCTGTGTGTGTGTGTGTGTGTGTCGAGTGGACCGGCTCGAGTGTGCCGCATCGGAAAGATCGTCAAAAATGCAGAACCACCCAGAAAGTGAACCCCTAAAGCTCGGTCGGCTCCGAGTCCCTCCCCTCTGTTAATGGGATTATGAGATATTGGATTACAGTTTTTCGCGCGCGCATTTTCCGCATTTCCGCTTCGTGTCGAGAGGTGTCCATGAGAGCCCCAGTAGCCCCTTCAGCAGCAGCAGCAGCAGCAACGGCAGCTCATAAAACATAAGAGTTGCGTGCCAGTGTGTGTTGTGTGTGTTTGTGGTGTGTGTATATATTCGCCGGACGGGGCCAACCTGTGCAGGGTTTTTAGGTAATTAATTCTTAGAAATCACGCAGAGCCGCCGTCCCGATGCCGCCGCGCGTTGGCTCAATAAATTTGCCGGAAAATGCCTCTCGATCGCTCTCAGGTCCCGCGACAGGAAGGAGGGCTCATTATTAGTGGCGACGGCGGCGGCAGCGGTATGTGATCGCCACACGGGTTAATTTCAGTAAGTGACGCGGCGACGAACCAACGGAAACGGCGCGGTGCGTGTTAAGCTGCTTACAGCGCCCCAGCAACAACAAAAAACCAACCAGGATGTGTGTGCTCCGCTCCGCTTCTGTTACACGCGTCCCTTTTTACGGTACGGTACGGACGGACGATAGTCTTCAACGACCGTTCCGTTTGACACGAGGTCGGTGGGACTTTCGTCCGTTTGTAAGGCCATCTACTCCAGAGAGTGTCTTCTGTGTCTGTCTGTGTGTGTGTGTGTTTGTGATTCGTGAAGTGTCCCCGTCCGATTACATTAACTCCAGCTCCAGAGCCGAGAGAGTAAGTAAACATTAGTATGTGTGTGGAGAAACATTTTTGGGACCCCCCCAAAGGGGTGGAAAAACTTTTATCTTTCTAAATAACATCATCACCTCGTTAAGTCGTCTCGCTCACCACCGAAATGCGCTCACCGATTAGTATTATTTATGATCCCACTGCCAACGCCTCTGTCTCTGTCTGTGTGTGTGTCCCCATGGGGTCTGTCCAAACATTTCTGCAACTTCTCCATTATTATGTGCCGCTCTGGGCGACGATGCGGTAGTTGGGAAATCGCATTATGATGTCCCCGTCGTCGCCGCCGCCGCCGCCGCCGTTCCTTTATCAGGCTTCGGACGACGCCGGTGACGGTGGCACCACCCCGTTTAGGCAGGCTTCATTGGTCCGGGTTCGCCCCTCGAATCGAATGTGTGAATCCCGTACGCCCAGGCACACTGGTTTTGTTTAAATTATCACGTTCTGTGCTGCCAACGGGCGGGCTCCCTCTTTGATGTTGTGACCTCCTGCTGGGTGATATGCAAATTTGCCTGCTCTCCGGGGGAAGCGGACTCCGGGACCGTATTTAAATGTAATACTTTCTGCGATGCACATCTCTGGTGGTGCTGCTGCTGCTGCTGGTTGTGACCCTACCGGGGTCAGATTGAAATTAAATCATTCGCTCTGGCCACACACAGTAGCAGCGCACCGAACCTGAGCACCGAATTTGCTTTCGAATCCGTGTGCGGGGTGGCTCGAGACCGACGTCAGTTGGCAAATCCTGGTGCTAAACGCAACCACGTAGCTCTGTGTTGTGTGTGTAGATCCTTGCTAAGCTTCACATGTGTTCCACATTCGACAGTACGGGCACGCGCGAGAGAGAGACAGCAAGAGTGGGATATAAATTTTCCATCGTCTTGTGAATTGTTGATTTATTGCCAGTTCATATAAAACAATATATTTTGCCTCGGTCGTCGTCGGTTCCGCCACCGCCGCCGTTTGGTGTGTTCCGGTGGAGTTCTATGCACCGGCCCCAAACACACACACCGGTGGTGGTTGTTGTTGTTTTTCGTACCTGCCTGCGGTGTGTAGGGTACTTCCTACGTACGGTGGGTGGCCCCCAAGCCCAGAGAGGAGCTTCCAGAAATCCCGTTTTTCCGAAACCAACGACGGTGTCGGGGCTTGTTGTCGGTGGTAAATATGCACCGCGCCGCGCGCACGTCCACGCCGGTTCCTGGCCCGGTAGCATATTTGCATTTTCAGCTGTCGAGCGATTTTCCCACGCTCAGCAAAACATACCGCCCTGGCCCTGGTCTGGCCTGGCTGGCTGCAATGGAGAAACAATAATAATATCCACCTATCAGCATTTATGATGATAAAACGTGGACGCGTGTGGCTGTGGGGCGGCTCTCGCTAAACGGGGTCCTCCTTTCGCGCTGTGCTTCATCGAGTAATTTTGGGCTCTCCTCACCCAACCTGCCCCACAATTTGGGCATTTAATATAAGTTTTCATTTGAGGTGTAATTAATGGCTTATGAAATTTATTTTCTTCCTTCCGTTGTTTGGTTTTGGGCCACAAATCATCCTCTGCGGAAGGCGATCCTTCGTGTGTGGGAGAATGTCTTTAATATACAGGTCCACGACGACAACTACTAGTGTGCCCGCAAAATAGCGGGACGTTGGAATTTAAATCACACACAGCGGTATAACAGTGTTGGAGGGACCAGACAGGCATTTGGACACTCTTGGCAACTTTCATTATGGTACATCATCACCTATCTATTTGTTCAAGGATAGCGCTAACAACGGTATAACTGACAAAATACGCCTCGCCAGGCTCCGTTGGGTTGGTCATGTCATTAGAATGACGAACGACGATGGCCTAAGAAGATTTTGTGGGTTTCTTACAATTTGAAGCCAGGGGGCATAAAATGCGCCTGGAAGAGGTGATCCTGAGGGTGATACCTTGAATGGACTTGAAATCATATTAGGAGTGCAAATTAATTCTTGCCGTTTTACAATAGATGGCATTACTCACTAAGTGTCACAATTTTTTGAAATGAAATATGTGTTTGACAGCTACTGTCAGTACGCATCCAATGCAGTATAGGTTTTTTGGTCACAATGTAAACAACACCCTGATTTCAGGCATCTGAAAATGTCGAGTTTTGTTCCCGATAAAGTGTTTTTGCGGGAAGTACTTCTTTATTACCAAGACCACAAGAAAGAGTTGACCACACGACCGTTTTCCATCACCTGACTGCCATGGGAATGATTAGAAAAATGTCTTATGGGTTCCACATGAATTAAAAAAAGGGACATTGAAAGACGGAAAACCATTTGCGAATTTCTGAACAAAAGACGAAAAGAAAGGGTTTTTTGCACCGAATCTTCACTGGTGATGAAATGTGGATTTATTACGAGAATCCAGAATACAGTCTTGTGAACCAGATCCATCGCAACCAAAGCGAAATATTCACTGCGCAAAGGTTATGCTGTGCACATGGTGGAATATGACAGGTGTGGTGTACTTTGAGCTTTTAAAACCTAATATAATTTTTGATGGATAATCCCATCGAGAACATTTAATGCGTTTGAAGCCAGCTCTGGCTATAAAATGACGAGAATGGAGTAAAAAACTGATTAAACTGATTTTTCAACATGACAACGCCAACATGAACCCCAATGGACATCGATTGCGCTGGAAGAGGTGATCCTGATAAATTCAGATTTATCTAGTTACAACCGTGACGCGCAGTCTCGCTACTTTTGAACCACAGTCGTATCCACGACGAACGTTGAGTTAATTCTCTGCTTCACATCGCAAGGATTAAATATGGCAAAGAAAGGATCCCGGTCCCGGGGTTAAGGATCCATTTCCTCCGCCCCTGTGGGTGGTTGACCCATTTTCATCGTTGCGCGCTGGATGCGCCGCGTCCTTCAATACGACATCGTGTGGCGTCGGCGGCGGACGGAAGTGCGCGCGGCAAATCATAGAACAATTTGTTTCCCACATGCCCCTCTCTCTCTCGCCGGCCGGGGGTCGTCGTTTGACGACAATCTTGAACACATTCCACCGCCGCCGCCGCCGTGCCCGAGAGCGCCGCAAATCCGATTTCCTGCTCCCTCAGCGAAGGACTCACATGGCTCCGTGCGCCATTGCCGCCGTGCATATGTGTGCCGAAGCATAAACGGAAGTCAAATGGGGGATGTGGGGGGGAGCATCCGGCCCCCCGAGGATGGCGGCGACGGGACCGGGTGGAGCGCAAAACAGACAAACCCGGCGGGCGGGCTCTTGCCAGACAGCTGTCAAAAGCGAACGTCTGTTGCGGGATGCGTGTTGTGCTCCTGGCTGTGTGGATGTGTTTGTTGTTTGTAAATGTGTGATTGGGGTGCGCAAATATTGTGCGTGTGTGTGTGTGCTCTCGACATCTTCCGCCATTGGAAAAAGCAGCAGATCATTGCCACCCGACCGACCGACCGACCGACCAAATCCTTGAATGGATTTCTGTTTGATGATCCTGGGGCGCAGGTTGTTTGGGCCACCCGACGCCGCACCTTCCAGCACTCTTTCCCGCGCGCTATAATGGAGCGAATATAATTTATGTTGTTCGTGCATGGCCCCGCCACGGCACGGCACGGGAAAAATGAGCGAATCATTGCGTGTGTCGGTCGCGAACCGAGGAACGCTCCACCCGCCGCCACCATCACCATTCCCGAGCAGAGGTCTCTTCTGATCCTCCCGTGCCATTAGTGGGGCTTTTAGCGCACCGCCAGCGCCGTGTCAGGCCTGTTGCAGGCCTGACGGAGGCTTTTATCGCGCGCCCGAGGGCGACGACCAACCGGAGTGAGTAGTAATCACATGTGTGCTGCGCTGGTGATGGTGTGCTTTGGAAGGGTGAGGATATGATTTCCACTCCAATTCTTCGGTGCGGCCCTCGGAAATCGGCGCCCCCGGAATATGGGTTAATTCCCGGGGGAATATTTGGCACGTCCGCACACGGTCGACCGGCCGATCAGCCGCTCTTAATATCGAAGAATCGGAAACTGAATCGAGCATTATCTTCGAATGTGTGTGAGAGAGTGAGGTGGGAAGGGCATGGGGCGGACCTCCCATTATCCGCATCAAACGGGCTCGTTTGGCACGCGCGACCGCCCACCCGCTACCTTTTAGCGCATCATCCGCAGAGGGCCGGATAAGACGTTGAAAATCCAACACATTTTTGGGGAACTCTGCTAATGTGGCACTTCGTTCCACAAGGTTTGGGTCGATTTCTGGCAAGCTTTTCATTTAAAACCTATCACCACATGGGGAAGCCGATATTCAGTCCACAGAGTCTATAAACAAGTCTGTAAATGTTAACCTACTTGAAGGCAAGGGCCGATGATGGTGATGATGGCAATTTGTTTGAAGTTGTTTAATCAGTTACTTGGTGGCCTTATTATTTGCATAACTCGTGCCTATGGTGTGATGCATATACGTGGTCTGCTAAAAAAATTGTTCGGCTTCTCTTTCGATGTCGTAATTATCTCCTCAATCGTAGCGTAGCGTCGTGCTTTTATGGGGCTCTTCAGTTTCGGGATCAAGAAATAGTGTCATTACGCATAACTTGCAGGTAATATTTCTTATTGACAGTTCTTCCCTATAGCAAGACCTCATGATGCACCACGGTCCTGCAATCAGAGCAAACTATACTACTTGTGTCGCGATACTTTTTGAACAATTCTCTTTGAACAAATGCGGAAAAGCTAGAGTTATCATGCGAAACGACTTTGCATTTTAGTTGTTTTTATTTAAGAAAATCAGGCATATCGTCCTGAGTTGAAAAAGAAACAGATAATAGTTTAATTCAATCACACATTTCCGTTCTAAAATATTCTCTTTAATGTATTGCATCATAAGAATGCTGTTATTCAAAATGTTCATTGAATTTCTTGGAACTTCAATCAATAATATTGTGGCTCGACCGTAGATCGTCCGTAGGCGCTGCACGGACTCCGAACCGATTTCTAATTAAAAAGACGTCAGTTTCGAAGCATTAGGATGCCATCAGCTTACGGGTTAGATGTGCTCTACCCGTCCAAATAATATTACAAAATCAACCAGATCATTTGAATGGTGGTCAGTTGCTCGGCCCCTGGATCATCTGCCTTTGTTGAACCGGACCGAATCCACAATCTGGTGATAATACGACCCAGTCTTGTCTCGGTGGAGCCTGTTCCAGAATGGGGAACTCAACGTAATTCAACCTTCTGTTTAAGATTTCTTTTTCCGCCGAGTCCACCAAGTCAAGGATTTGGTTCGCTGGTTATTCACCCATTAAAATTTCCATTCTCTTTGATTTACTGAAAGTGTCCAGATTAGCTGTGATACGAAAAACTAAGTCGAGGAAGCCCAAAAAGTAATTGTCCTGCAAGCCACCAGCACCAACCAGCGGCGGACACCCTTGAGCCAAACTATTCACCGGGTAACTAAAACGGGCGAATGAGCCTCATTGCTCAACATGCCACAGATAAGCTAAAATATTCAATTCCTAGCCGTCGGCACCACCCAGGTTCGACACACTTCCCCACCGGGCGACACCGACATCCGGTTTTCCGTGCTGCTGACGTCCGTTTAAGCTTCACCCGCGCGCTGGGTCACGGAGAAAATTACACAATGCGCGCAGCATAAAATTGGATAATTGCGTTATCACACCCCAGCCGGGGGCGGCGCCCTGTGTGTTTGTTCGGTCACACTAAAGTTTTCCCAACAGAATGACCCGGACCCCGAACAACGACGACGCCAACGACGACGACGACGAGGGCAACAAATCCGGTTTTCCGCGTCACGGTTGTTGGGACGCGCGCGGGAGACCCTCCTCACGCGTCCACTTATCGTCATCGTCAAATGGGGAATTTGTTAGACGCGCGAGTGCTGACAACATGACCTGACCCGCAGCCCGCAGGACACGGCCCGCGATTCCCCCGAAGCTGCGATGCAACCAAAACTGCAGCCGGAAAATTGTTTTCCAAAGTTTTCCACGGCTTATGGGCAGACAGAGACCACCAACCACCAGCGTGGGACAGGCGCCGTGGGGCTTCCCGAAACTCAAACGCGGTCCGTCAGCGTGTGCGCGTTTGATGGCCAAATAATCTTTTGACCGCGCTGAGAATTTGTTCCATATGGGGTGGGGCCAAAACATGAAAAACAATCGCTCATGTATGCAAATTACATTAAACCATATTATCGTCGTCAACGCGGCCACTGATCGCGGCCTGTGCCCTCTGTGTGTTTGTATTTTGGGGCCACGCGAATATATAGCATTTTAATTCGATGTCAGCAACAGATAAAATTTTAAATTCCATTCGGCGGCCCACGGGGAGAGAGACAGGGTCAGTCGGATCGCCGCGTGTACACACACGGTACAGATGAATTTCATTTTATATTTTATCAATATTAAAAAGATATTAACGCGGCCACACACACACACACACACACGCAGACTTCTGTCCCGAATTCCGCCGGCACATCCGAAAGATTAATGTTGATGAAAACGACATCGACATCTCCGATACGTCCGTCGTATTGTGCGGGGCGCATCGGAGTGAAATTAATTCAACATCAACACACGGCCACCGCCGCCGCCGTTTGGTACACCGATTTTCACGAAGGGCGCGCGCGCAACACGCTTTAAAAATGATGCATATTCCGCTTTCTCGGTCCCCGCAATTCGTGGCTGGTCCCAGATTTATGGTCGCGTTCCGTGTGTGTAAGAGTAATGGGCCGGCCCTTCCCTGCGCAAAGCTCATTTTATTCAATTAATTTTCCGATTAACATCATTAAAATGCGTGTTACCGTTGTGTGTGTTGTGTTGTGTCGTGCGTGCGCGGGCGCGTATGTCCGCTGCCCCGCCAGATGGCAAAAATTTGTAAATGGACAATCTGCTTTTTTATCCTCCTCAGTTCTTGTGTGGTTTCCGGGAAGGAAGCCTTCGTGCGCCGCCTCGCGGTTGATGGTGTCGCGTGTCATAAAATATGTGCCGTGGAAATTAATTTAAATATTGCAGTTTCGTCAAAGCCACGTTCGTTGGTTTTGCTGTAAGACGTTGGTTTGCTGTCGACGGAAGGCAACTCAATTTCAAAAGAGTCCACAGTCGACTAGGAGCAGTATCGAGTTGGTGATGCATTCGCTCCATGGGACACACGGTTAGCACTTTCAAACTTTTCTCATTGGCTTCTTTTTGCACAATTCTTTGTCGAAGACACAACAAGTGACGGAATAATACTGCGTTATCCATTTTGTAGTTTCGAAATCATACGGCTGGCACTTAACAGGTTTTGATTATACTGGGTTGTTCAATAAGTTTTGATGATGTGAACAAGTGTAATGATGTTCAGGGAGACGATATTGAATCAAAAAGTGTATTTCAAACTATAAAATTGTATTTTTCTTATTGAACAGCCTAGTGTTTACCAACCCAAGTATCAAACTTTTAGCTAAATGTCTGCCCTTTCAGGAAAAAAAACCGCTTAACAACAGAAGAACGTGTTAAAATTGTTAAAACTTATTACAATTTTTCCAGAAACATTTTCTCCAGCGACGAGGCACATTTTTCACTTGGCGGCTACATAAACAAGCAAAATTGCTGCATCTTGAGCACTGAAAATCCTCAATCGATTAAAGAGAGGTTGTGTCCCGAATGTTCTGAGCGATACCGCTGCAATGATAACACTTTTTTTGGCCTGCAAGATAAGAATTTAAAGCCCGATCCACACGTAAGGATTTGACTGCTACCCTAGTCTGCGCAGACAGCAGCCAAATCGGAGCGTGTGGACCGACCTTAAAAGATATGTTGTTTCAGGTAATCTGGGGAACGGGTTGACACCGTCAGACTTTTTCTTTTGGAGCTGGAACGTTCTGGAACGTTCAGGAGCATTTAAAAAATAACATTCTCCAAGTTGTGGCCGAGCTAATACACGAAGAGCTAATGTGCAAAAGAGTCATTGATTATGTTATCAGAATCGACTACCGAATGCCGACGGCCATAGATCTCGAGCCGGCCATCTAAACGATATTGTGTTTGGCGGATAATGGCAAAGAACAAACTTTATGAAAAAAAATCATTAAAAACTTAATTTCTTATGTGTTTTTTTAAGTTCTTTTTTGAAACTACAAAATGGATAAACCTGTACAATCATTAGTTATCCATAAATTTTAATTAGTTTGATCAAAACATAACAAAAGGTTTCATGGTTGAATATTACCAACTAACTTCGATGGGCACAACAGATCTTGGAAGGCGTTTCGGAATCCATATATTCCATTAACTAGTAACCGACAACCGGACAGTACGAAGATGTTGAGTTACAGTTCAGTGGTCGATCAGTGGTCGTGTCAGACCCAAACTCTTCGCCCGCCGCAGACAGCGCGCGCAAAATTACATAACCGCGGGGCGAGCGCCTCTTATCTTGTGCATACAATTGCGTCCAATGACTTCCTATATTTTCGCAGTCAGCGCTGTGCGGCGATAAGATAGCACCGGTGAACCATAGTGCCACGGCTCTCCCAATACACCGGCAAAGGCAAACAGGTCGAACGGCCACACGGCAGCAGTATAAAGCCAGCAGCGCGCCGGCGGTACACCGTTCGGACCGACGCAAAACCTCATCAAAGCCACGCGGCACCTTCAATCAGAAGATGGATTTCAGTGGAAAAATCGTTCTCATCACCGGGGCCAGCTCGGGCATCGGGGCCGGCACGGCCAAATATCTGACCAACCTGGGCGCAACCTGCGTCCTGGCGGCTCGCAACGGAGAAAAGCTGGCCAGCGTTCGGGCGGAATGTGCTGCGCTCGGCAAAGCCGAACCCCTGACCGTGGTGGCCGATGTAACGCGAGCGGCCGACAACGAGCGCCTGCTGCGGACTGTCCTGGAAAGGTACGGCCGGCTCGATGTGCTGGTGAACAACGCCGGCAAGGGGGCCGTCGGGGGCATCGAGGACGCCGATCTGGAGCAGTTTGACGATATCCTCAACACCAACCTGCGGTCCGTGTTCGCGCTCACCAAGCTGGCCGTTCCGCATCTCATCACCAGCCGGGGCAACATCGTGAACGTATCGAGCGTGGCCGGCACCAACTCGTTCGCCAACCTGCTGTCGTATTGCGTTTCGAAATCGGCCCTGGATCAGTTTACGCGCTGCACCGCACTCGATCTCGCCCCGAAAGGTGTCCGGGTGAACTCGGTCAATCCCGGTAAGTGACAGAGAGGGAGAGGGCTTGTGGTGGACACACTGGTGTGGTGGTGCTAATTTCAAACCTCTTCTCCACTAGCGGTCATCGTGACGGAGTTCCACAAAACGCTCGGCCTGGAAGAGGCGGCCTACGCCAAGTACCTGCAGCAGAGCGCGTTGGTGCATCCGCTGGGCCGGGTTGGCAACGTGGAAGAGGTGGCCGCATCGATCGCATTCCTGGCGTGCGATAAGACGGCCAGCTTCACCACCGGCACCTGTCTGTGTGTGGACGGGGGCAAGCATATCCTTACGCCACGCTGAACACACGGTGCCACGGGGGCCAGTCGCTTATCGGGGAGCGTGATTTATGCAAAGCGGCTGATAAATACTTTGCATAGCGACTTGGCTAACGACTCAATAAAACCTTCTCGCTCGCCGCCTCGGTTGTGGCCGGTTGTGTTTTGTCGCTCAAATCGAACGCATCTTGGCGGCGACCGACAAAAACCGATGGGGACGACTTTGTGCGGTCGAACACCGAGTTAAACGGTTTCACCTGAAACGAATCACTCATCAGGGCGACCCCGCGCGGCTGCTGCTGCTGATAACACCGGAAGATGATGACGTTGTTTGTCAATCACAGCAGACGAGCGTCCCTGCTGATGAAGCCTCAGCGAGCGAGCGCGTGTGTGATGTCTGCCGAGGCGCGCCCCGGTCAGCCGGCTAACAAACGATTATTGAGCTCGGAAGATTAAACATCCCGACGCTGTGCTGACCCCGGTCGGAACCGGAACACTTCATTAAGCGCGCCACTCTCCCCGGGAATGCCCCGGCCACGCGCCAGGCGATAGCAGAAGGATCACTCAGCAAATTGGCACGAATATATTATGCGCTACCGACCACCGACACGGTCCGGGTCTCCTGGCTGGCTGGCTGGCTGGCTGACAGGAGCTTACTTCTCTGACGTTCCCTGAGAACGTACAAGTCTTCCGAGAGTTCCGAGGTCGGAGTTCCTCCTCGTCGGGGTGTCGCAAATGGCATCGACGGCGGACGGGTAATAATATTGAAACCTTCTTCGCAAACACACAAACGCGCTCTACACTCTGGCTAGGAAGGAAGGTGGCCGCTCAAGAAAACGGATGCTGTTTGTCTTACGGTAAATTTCAATCGCTCCGGTTCTCGACGTCCCGAAGGGACGCCGCCACACCGGGCATCGTTTAAAGGTGGTGGCAATCCGGTGGAGGGCCGGCCACATCATCTAATGCACCACCGGCGAGAGCGCGCGCTGCATGATGGCACCGTATGCGGACACGACGACGACGACGACGACGACGCTTTATGTCTTGCTCGTCTCATTTATTCCGGAACCGCTGCCCTGCCTGCCTGGCCTGCCTGGAGCCCGGGTCGACCCAGACGGCCTTTTAGCAGGACATTAATTTTCGTATATCGTGCCAAGTGTTCCGGGGGCGCGCACCTATCTGTCCGGTGCGCGCCGTGCCCTTTTATGCTTACTTCGCACAACGCAATCGAAATGGACCGCGGCTGGGCTGCGCCGTGGCCGTGTGGCGGCCAACATCAGGCGCATCTTAAGCAAACATAAACAGAAGGCAGCGAATAAATAACACTTTATCCTTTTAACCGGCGGCGGCGGCCAGAGTCGCGGCGATCGTCAGGAGGACCACTCACCCGGGCCGGTCCGGGCCGAGCTGGACTGGACGATGTTTATCTCCGGCTTTTGGTGAACCGAAAGCAAAACTGCACCGTACAGCACAATGCAGCAGGAGCGGCCGGCCGGCTGCCCGCAATCGAGAGGCCATGTAGCTCCGCGTGTGTGTGGCGAATCTGGCGAAAACCCTAATCCCTGCCCCGGTTCCGGATGGCGCGACGCGGTGGTGGCAAGTTACCAACTTGCCGTTCCCAATCGGCAGCGGCCGTGGCTGGCTCGAGCATCATCGTTCTTGGCTTTCCGTTTGATCCTTCGAGTCCGTTCGAGGCCATCGAGAGATCGGGAGATATCTCGCACAGTGAGAGAGAGAGCGGATCGTGTACTATAAACATCGATACGGAATGGACTCGTGGGGACACGGACAAAGTTTAGTTCGTTCGCAGTCGCCGGCGATGGCGATTTATCGCCACTCATCAATAATCCGCTGCTGGTGCTACTGGTACCCAAGAAGTAGCCCTCTGGCCGGCCGGCCGGCCGGTGCGAGTCTAGCATTCCGAATTAGCAAGAACGTACCTAGCGACCGTGTCCTCTAGCATATTGCGCTCTCCCGAGCGCGCGCATATCCGGCACACGGGATCATATCGCCGGGGGAAGGACACTCTACGTGCTTCCCATTCGGGAACATTGGCGGGCTCCGATCCGATCTTTTGGTGTACGGATCGGAGCACCCAAAAACCGGGCCGGGGCCCATTTTTTTCACCGCGCTTTCGCGTTCTCTCCAGCAGGGAGCGCACTGCGTTGTTGATTGCAATTCGCGCCTTCCGGCGTGATGACGAGCGAATGGATTGCTGCGGCTGCTGCCGGTTCCGCGCGGGCCGCATTCCGGTAAAGATTGCGACGACGAATGCACACGGAACCACACGGTGCGCGTTCGCCGGTGGTTTATTGCACATTTCACGAATGATTGCGATTTGTTTCGAACACGGACACGAGCGGAAGAATATTTACTGCTGCGTTCCGTGTCCCGCCGGGTAAGCCGGGTGTTCCGGGCACTTAACAAGGTGCAGGCGGGTTGATAAGATGAACAAGGGGCGCGAGCTGCTCTTGATTAAGCACATTCCCGGGTTCCTTGGGGAACGATTCGAACGATACTTAATCGCTGCACCCGCACCGAGACCACAAATCCGAACAAAAGCGCTTGTTTTAAAATCCGGAACCGGAGCAAGGGCTTAATCGGCAGCGTTTTTTTTTTCAGGATTCCAACTGCATATTACATTAGATGCCCGGGACCGCAAACTCTTCACCTCCGACCGCGCACTGCAGCGGTAATCAACCCGGTTTGCCCGGGCAGGTTAGCTCCAATCCGAAATGCGACGGACAAAAAATATCAATTCCCCTGTGCACACGGAGCCACACAAAGATCGAGCGGAGCGGAACGGAACGGAACGATATGCCCGCCCGCGGCGGCGGGGTGGGCAGCGAAAAGGACAAATTGATTTATAACCACAAAGCGGAAGAGGGCTCGGCCCCTGTATGCTGCTGCCGCTGCTGCTGCGACATGTTAATTAGTACACGACGGCGGCTTTGAATGCAAATGGCGCGCTCTCGGGCCAAACAACTCGCCGGCGCTGCCAGGACCGGCCGGCCGACCGGGCCGGTTCATTAGCGATTCGAATACTTATTATCAATAATTCATACGTTTGCTGCTGCACCGCGCACACACGCACTTCGCCCTCCCGCCCAGTGACCTACCCGGCGAGTAGACCGTATGTTTCCGCCCCGGTGTGCGGTCGCGTTACTGCACTCAAACGACATGCCTGACCTCGCCGAAGCGTTTTAAACTGTTCGCGGGCGTCGGCGGGCTCTAATTCGATGTTTGCATATCCGATAGCGCACTACTCGGGGACCCATCGAGTGCTGCCGCCTATCAGGGGTCATAAATTCTGTGCACCGGCAGCAGAAAGGATAAGGAATGATGGAATCCGGTTTGTAGGTCAACAAAAACTGTGCGGGTCTTGTTACGTCTTGGAACGCGAGCTCAGGAATCAGGCCTTCGATTCGCCCAGACCGGATCATAAGTGGGCGTTAATTTTAATCCGGGAACCCGGCACGGGACGAAGCTTTAAAGGCTGTCGAACCATTTCGAGTTCAACGACCCTTCTTTGCCCGGTGTTTGGTGTGTTGTGACCCCTGAGGCCGTGATTAGCTTCAACTGTACTCTAACTTTAAACCAATCTACAGGATCCTGTGATGGGGGGCCAATTAAAAGCAGGTCCATCTCTTGAAGCGCGCACTCATCGATTGGCTTGCTTTAATAATTTGCGTTTCCGGACGAATCTGTGTCCTAGCTTTTCGGGGCCTGACGCCCCATCCCTATCACTCAAGTCATTTAATTACGGGCCATTTTTATGGCGCAGTTCTCCAATTGACCGTATCGTTCTTCGAGCCGTTTCGCCATCAGCATATTTAGGCAAAAATATGGTCCTATGGTATGTGGGCCAAACAGTCAAGCTAAAGCCCCGTTTTTGGGATTCTTCAGAATAGCCTCTGGGTCTGAATCGAGTTTTTGGGAGGCATCCGCCATAGAGAGGTTGAACTTCTAAACAACCGAGCGCCGACGGTCATTCTCGAAATCGTTAAAAAAAACTAAGCCACCAGTTGGGTGGCCAGTTCTTCGTAAAACTTCTGGAGTGACGTTGACGGCGTGAATATTTTTAGTTAAATAAATCGAAAACATTTCCGGAATCCACTTACAATCGACGTACCAAGTGGAGTCCGCTGCTGGGTTAGTGTTGTTAACTGGTCTAATGTAGTGGCTTCTCCAACTCTCTCCCCCCCATCTCCCTCTCTCTCTCTGGTGGCAGCTCTTATCTGTGATAGGTTTTCAAGAAAAAAACGGCCATTTCATTTCCTATATTAAGATGCGTGTGCAGAGTGCGCTTCTTCGGCGAGTAATAAAACTCCCAAACGTGTCTAATAAACCGCTGCTGCTGCTGCTCCGGTGGCCCCTGGTGGCCCCGGGAACCCCCCCGGCGGACCCCCCACCCGAAGAAGTCAAAATTTTGTCCTATGTCAGCAACACACCATTCGGAAAGAGGATAGCGGCAACCCTTTGCGGCCCGGCGGTCCCCCGGTGTTGCGTGCGCTCGATACGTGCTGAAAAGGGCCACCCGTCCCATTTACCACCTCCCCCTCCCCACCCTGGGTCGGGCCTTGTCACGGTGCGGCGGTGCCTTATCGTCGGGTACCGATCGGGAAGGACTCAAATTCGTCGTCGTGCTGCGTGTCTTGAGAGGGCGGCCCACACCCGGGCAGGGGCTGGACGGGGAGCCAATATTTTTCGGTCCTCGCGCGCGCCCCTGGCGTGCGTGTGTGCCATGATGACGTGCCGTTTTTCGTGGCGTCGAGGTCGGGTCGCATTGCAAAACTCATTCCGGAAGCTATTTACGAAACACACACACGAAGGCCCGGAGTCCCGGGGCCAGCCAGTTCCGCACCCACCGCCGTCGTCACCGAGACACCCACTTTGTCATTTCACCTCGTAACCCGTTTTTTTTGGGTTCCGTGCGTGCCTCAGTTCCGATTCGATCCGGGAGTGGCGTGGATCCGTGGGTTGGCTGTTGAGTGTGATTAGTGTAGTCGGCAGCCGCCGAAAAAAGCGCGTTAAATTAATTGCATCACCTTTCCTGGGGGGCCACCAACGCCGCCGTCAGGAATCACGCACTTCGTCCCCGTCATCGAGTGTCCATCATCGCGGGACGCGCGCGCGCGAAATTAATGCAGCGGACCAAATTATCCCGATCTCCCAAACCGATTATCGCAACATTATCTCTCCCGCCGCCAACACACACACACGGGCCATTACACGCACGCATGTCCTCTGAGGGACCCCTTTCTAAATGCCTGCACGGGCTTGAGGGCTGAAGTACGTTTTCCAATAAATTTAACTTAAAATTAAAGCCAACCCCAGAGAGAGTGGACGAGACGATCTTCCGACGCGCGCGGTGGTGGTCACTTCCCCGAATACTGACCGACCGGTCGTTGGTGGCTATAATTTCGGCATGGCATGATGGCAGGATTTGAGGTGGTCGTCCGCGCTCTAATGGCGCCACTTGCGCTGCGCTGCGACTTGCGTGACGCTCTATGCTAAATAGTTGGCCCCCGGCACTGCTGAGTAATGCCAAATCCACTGCCCCCCGGCCACGGCACTGTAGCGGAAAAGTAACCACACACACACACACCGCGCAGTGATATTCGATAGACTCCCCGCGGAGCGCCGGCCGACCTCCCGATCTGCCGCAGCGCGTACCGCGGCACCAGTTCCTGTTTAAGTTATTTAATTATGATTTAACTTTAAATGGTCCCGGCGACCCTCCGCCGCCCCTTTTACCGACCAGGGCCCGGGGGTTCTTCCGGTGCAGGAACTGCTCCTCTCTCTCGCTCTCGCTCGCTCGAAGTTCCCGCTTAGACCCGCTAATTGCCGGAAGGTGGTGGTCGCGCCCGGGTTGGTTTATGTGCTGCAGTCGTCGTCGGGCGGACGGCGGCGGAATCCGGCGGTGGTGGTGGTACGGTGGTACGGATGACCCCATCTGCACACAATAATCCGTGTGCAAGGTGTGCAGTTTAGCCGAAGCCGAACCGTCTGCTGCTTGTGCCGTGCCGTGGAGCTTTAAGTCGCTTCTGGGACGCGCGGCGGCACACAGAAGACGCCGTAGTACATTAAGTAGTGTCACACTTAGTCATAATGAAGTTCTAGTAACGGCGGTAATTGGTACTTACGGGCTGCTGCCCCGGGCCAGCGAGGTTCTTTTGAAGCGCCTTAAGGTGCAAAGGTGATAAGGATTTAAACACGGGGGCTCTCGCCTAACGAAGTGTTATTATTTCTTTCAAGTTTCATAAGGTACGATTCCAGCCGTCAGTTAATTGGCCCCAAAACTAAATGAGCTGCCATCCGGGGTTTATGGAGTTCCGGAGCAACAAAAAAACGCTGCTCTAAAGAAAAGTATCACAAACTAATAGCACCGTCGCAAGTACCGGTGCCGGTGGTGGCCGGGCATCGGGGGGAGGCGGCGGAGGGCATTATTCCTCGAGACACACACACACGCTGTGTCTCCCGTTGGCCGGTTGCAAATCCGATGTTGATTTTAGTGGCAAAGAAAATAGGTTCTCGATCGTTCTGTGAACCCGGTCGCGCCCTCGGCCGATATCGAAAGGGTTGGCCGTCCCCGTTGCAGTCTGTATGGGTAAGAAAGAGATAATTTGACTTTCCCCAGCACACCCCGGCGCTCGGCTCCCGGCCGGCCACCAAGCGAACGACGGGGGAAGGACGCTTTTATAAACTCATTTCCATTATTTCAATCGCTTGCGAATGCGGCCCCAACCATTCACTCTGGTGCCTTAGCGCCAGTATTAGAGCCGGCCCATTAGAACCGATCCTTCGGAATCCTGCAGCCTCACGGGTTCACAAACGGTAAAGCTGATTGCAATGCCCGAGACCGAGACCGAAGGGCACAGCGCATCTGCTGCTGCTGCTGTGGACCGCCGCCTCTCTAGCTCTAGCGAGTCGCATATTCTGGCCGAGGCCTACCCACGCCCCCCCCCCCCCAGACCCAGACTCGAGAACGTCATATTGCAACGTCCTTTTTTCCATCTCTTCTCGGCGGCTCCTACCTATCTGCCTGCCGCTCGGTCGCTCGCTCGGTGTGATGGTCAGCTCCACGGCGACGGCGGCAGCATAATTGGATCCATGCATTATGGATAATTATTAAAATCAATAAAACCGGTTGGTCGGTAATTGAAAGCGAAAAACCGGAGCGAGCCGCGCCGGCGGAATGCCCGGGTGGCCGAGAACACGGCCGATGCTGGCTGTGGCGTGGCGTCATTTCCGTTTCGTCGATTGCGACGAAAGAGAGCATTGACCGGTTTTCGGTTATGGCGAAAATCGAGAAAAACAAAACGAAAACCACACCACAGGAGCGTTTCGCGCGTGTTATCGATTCCCCGGGCGCGCTTGTTTATACTTACAAATTGGCCAAATTTAGCCGTGCCGCGCGTGATGGCCATCAATATCGCTCGATCGCTGTGGATCCGCGGACAATGGCAGGATGGCACCGAACCCCGCCCGACGCTCGCCCGACACACATAATCATTCATTTTCGGGGCTGATCAAAGTGGCCGTCGCTCTAGGCAGTCTCCATGGAGACGCCTGGTGCGTTTCGTAAACCGTAATGGAGGCGCCCGGTAGGCCATGCTTTCGGTGGTTCCATTTTGTTTTCTTTTTGGACGGCGCTTCGCGCCCGTGGCCATTATTTGTCGGTTTCTAGTTTCGGGTGCACAGAGGAGACCAGCATTACAAAATGCCAGATAATGCTACCAAATTAACGAGCGGCTCATCATGGGTCACGGTGGCAATGGCGATAAGAGATGGGTTGGGGCAGAATAAAAGGTTTTCTTCGCGAGAGTTCACAATTTGTTCACAGAATAACTTGGAGTTGATTGCGATTCAGCTTAAAATAAGATCCTTTAACGTTCTGTAGCGTTACTTCCTACTCCTTCAGTTTTCCTCCTTCGTAACTGGGTTGATTTTTGTGGTCGCTTAGCTGCCTGTCACTTTATGCTGTCACTTAGTGCTGTCACTTAGTGCTGTCAGATGCTCTACCTGCCGTCTAAGTAGGGATCATTCATTCTAAAATCTATTTCTTCCTCAACAAGAGCAGAATTTTACTATTACTGTTTTATTTATACTGTATGTCCTTTACAATCCGCCTTTAGAGATCCTTTTATTCAATATGCTTACCTGAGAAAAATAAGCGCGGAACAACTACTCATCATCCCGAGTTTCGTCCGCAAAAAGAAAGGCGCAGAAATTTGTTAAGACTTTTCTGTTGCCATTTGATATTTGATAAGCTTATAGCTAGAACCATCCATCCAGTTCCGCACTCGGTACTAGATGATAGTGGAAGTGTAAGTGATAGAGACTTCATTAGGATCGTGTTCCGCGGATCCAAAACACCGCACCGAATTAACGAATTATAAGCACATTAGCACAGTAAAGAAGGTTAAGTTGTCAAACATTTTCTTCATATTGACCTTTGTCGGTTTGTAACACTCGTCCTCGACGGGCGAGTGTTCCCGGGGCGAGAATCTCATCATTCCTTCGCTCGTTATCATGCGGGCCTGCGGGCTGGCCGCCCCATCGGCCCCGGGATCGTATCTCATCCGATGCATAATGAATTTGCATTTCCGGCTCCGGGTTGCGTTTGCCGCAGCGAGCCCGAAGGAGGAGTGTGCGCGAGGACGCGAAAGTGGACCGGAAAACGTTTCCGGAACGCTGACACACACACACACCGGAACCGGAACTGGAACTTCCACACGGTGCACGGCACGGCGGATACTTTTAACCCGGAACGCAGTGCCCTGACAAATGACGCGGTGACGCAGTGGAAAATTTAAGACTTTCTTCCTTTCCTTCCCGAAGCAGCGGAACCGACGTCCGATGGAATGTGCCCACGTGGTGGTGCTGGGCTGCAGTTCCGCTTGACGTCGTCCACACACACTGTGTGTGTACTTTTCGGGTCACGGTTTCTTCAAGACGACGGTGTACATTCGTGTGCTTTGGACTGGCCATTGCAAGGGCCGAGTTTTAGCTTCAGGTTGTTTGTTGAATTTGTTGCGCGCCACCACCCGGACGTGAGGAGGCCTCAAGGAATCGAGTTACACACCACCTGTGTGTGTGTGTCCGTCCCTGAGACTGATTTCTGACTCCCGCGTGTGGCCACGACGACGACGGACTGTTTGCGCCGATGGCGATGGCCACACGTCGCCATCGCTATGCAAACTTCATCTCGCGCGCTCTCGGCCACCGTAGTAATGAATATTAAACTACACACTCCGCTACAACACCGGCACGGCAGTGCAGTGCGCCCGTCACAGATGACGGACGACGATGGCCAGCAACTGGAGTCAAGATGAAATGAGCAATGAAACCCCGGTAGGGCCACGTTGCTGCGGCCTCTGTGTGCTCTAATATGTAGCCAAAGGTTAATGCAGGAGATCCGATGCGCGGCGGCGGCGGCGACGGAGTTCCATTACAGCATCCCGGGGTCTCGGTTTCTAGTTTTCTTTCTGCAACTGCCACCCAGTTCGGCCCAGCAGCAGCAGCAGCGCACACGGCACTACTCATTCTTTATGCACCATTACACTACGTTTACATTAGCGAAAGGGAATCGAGTGCGCTGGGAGTGCGCTGCATAGGCCCAGGCCCAGGAACCCAGCACGTCCCGGCACTACTAGAGAGCTCTGCAGTGAAGTTGCCTGGGCGCGCCGCCTCTTTTTCTCATCATCATCATGAAACAGTCAACAATCAGAGCTTTGCTCCTTTTTTCCACTTCGCCCCCACACCATACACACACGGTTTTGCACATTAGTGTGTGCCAGCTAGCCTAGTGGCCACCGCCACCTAGTGGGTAGTCGTCAGCACATATCGCTACAATTGCCACGGGCCGCCACTGATTGCTTGCGGTTTCTGGTGCGCGCTGATGACTCGCTGTGGCTCTCGCTCGGTGTGACAAGGGCAAGGCTCGACCGACCGACCGCCCGCCAGCCCGCGAGTTGACACGTCGCAGGTTCGCCAGGTTGCCCGGCGTAATTGTGCACTTTTATCACTACACTCCGGCCCGGCGCCCAGTGATTGCTGAAGGAGGGTGGCGGGGGGTCACAACAGCAACTGCTGGGGTCATATTCATTACACTTCCGGTTGCAGGAGAACAACGGGCTACCCACGGCACAAGATTAAAACACTCGGCCGCCTTCCTCTCGGCGGGCGAGTCGACGTGTGACGGAGTTAAATTACTCAACACACAGCAGCAGCAAGCCGCCAGAGGTGTCCTGGCGACTCACCGGTCCGGAGCGACTCACCGGTACACCGGGGCTACACATTACGAGTCGGCCCCGGTGCCTTTATGAAAAATATCCAATCCAATGCGGCGGGGGGGGGGGGGGTCCCTATGGCGCTAATCTTTTGGATTTTTTATGCCGTTTTTAACTGTAACTTCTTCTTTCACAACGACCTTTCGGGGTCGCCTGACAAAAAGGTAATACAATTTCGCGCAAACGGTCGCGCGGAATGGGATCCACGAGTTGGTGGGATAATAAGAAGAGACGCTGTCTGATCGAGTCACAGTTTTCGACACCGATCGGGACCTTCAACTGAAGGTAAAATTGTCTTTGCGGGTTTTACCATCGGTTTGAAGGATCTGATCCATTGCCCTGGTCCGGCTTTTTCGTTTCCCTTTAAAGGTGCTTTTTCCTTATATTCAGCCTTTCAAAAACGTTCAAACGGAAAGCCTTTGCCTTTGATGTCAAAAAACACAGAAGCTGTAATGCCAAAGCTTTCATCTGCCTTGGTGTATGACTGGGCACTCCAATG
Source organism: Anopheles cruzii (assembly GCF_943734635.1). Taxonomy (NCBI): domain Eukaryota; kingdom Metazoa; phylum Arthropoda; class Insecta; order Diptera; family Culicidae; genus Anopheles; species Anopheles cruzii. The sequence continues at coordinate 12,381,301 of NC_069144.1, read as the reverse complement.
ATGACCTCCATTTGAGTGACATTTTCTCTGTAATGTTTGCACAATTTTGTGTTTAAACTATCTTTTGTTATCCTTAAATTGACAAAAGCCCTTAAAAGCAATTTAATTATAGTTTTTGATTGAATAGAGTCTCTGCAACATAACTGTCCCTGCAAAATGTTTACGGCACTCCATCAAAGTTTGCACAAAAATCAACCCAAAAAACACCGCCAAAATGCCAGCCACTTATTGACCCACCTTCGACAGACCAACATAAGAAGTCGCAAATGTCACCGCAACTTCCGAGTTCTCGAGCACTTCGTTGCTTTCGTTTCGGCGAAATCACCTTGTCGACTTTTGATGGCTGGACGAAAAGCATAAACTCACACCCGATTCGGTCCACGGCCAATCGGCCGGAAAATCAGAACCGGATGGCCGGACCGGATTTTAATGGCGCACTGGCGTCCACGCGCGGAATTAAATTAAAAATGCAAAACATCTTCACCCCCCCCTCCGAACTGGCCCCCGGGTTGTGTAGACACTCCCAGGTTTGGCCGCGGGTGCCGTCGTTGCGGTCAATAAAATTAATGATGTTCCCCTTACACTCTGGGCGCACACCTTTAACATCCCACCTGACCCGGGGGCGACGGCGCACCGCAAACCAAACATAAAACCCTCGTCCCCCATCTGGCCCGTTTCGAGTGTTAACATTTTCTCGGTATGAATCAATTTTTATGACACCCACCCGAAAAGGGGCCGCGAGGGCCGCGCCGCGCAGCTTTCTTCTGTAACATCAATCGTCCGAGTCCGCGCGGCCCCGGGGGCCGTGAAAGGTGGTTTGTTTGGGAATTTCGGGGGGCCCCGTTTTAATGCGACACAATCACCCGGCGGACACTGGCGAACTTTTCCCCCCACTTTCCAATCGCTGCAGCAGCGATTCTGGCGCACCGGACACGATTGAAAGCAGCATCGGAACGGTGAGCGGACGGTGTGTGTCCCGAGCCGGGACGGAGCGGCGAGAGAAATAACAACTTCCACCGCAATAAATCTCAATAAAATTCCACTAAGTTATTCATGTTGCGGTTCCGGACCCGGCTTCTCGGACCCGGTGGTGAGGATGTCGCGCCCACCGCCGCTTTGGGAAAGATTAAAAATGGGATGGCAGGCGCGCTCTCGATGGCTTTTCTTGTCCATCTTGGCTGTCCGTCCGTCCGTCCGGCCGGTCGGAGAAGATGATTCCGGAGAAACCTTCGATCGCCGCGTTCTGCCATTCTGCTGTCGATTCTGCTCGACACGCCACGATGAAGATGGCAGCAAACAGGCGAACGAGCAGGAGTCAACATTCTTTACCGGTGCTTCGTCGAACCACCACACTCTGTGGCTGTGTCTTGGGGCTTCTCTTGGTGGGCTAACGCGGATTGATGCCATGGCCGGCACGGCTCTGCTCGGTCCCGGAATCCCGCTAGCTTAGGGTGGCGCGTTAAAGCGCATCGCTTCGACAGGCGAGTTGCTCAATCTTACTTGAAGCCGCCGTGCCGGCACCCGGAACTATGGCTGGCGAACATAAAGTGCCCTTTAAGGTACGGGCGATAGATTCTGCACAAAACGTGCTCTGCCGAGTGGCGCCCCGAGGGGTTGTAAAAACCGAGTGAAAATAAAGAAAAAATACCGACGGCAAGCGGGCGCAATGAAGAGGAATGCATTCTTCTTTGATGTTGATGCTCCGCCCGGCACCCGGCAGCATTCCGAAGCGATGCGGGGGGCCCTGGCGATGACTTCCCACCGCAAAGAATGGGCTACCGATCGGTGCGCTACCGATTCGCTTGCGCTTTTCAATCGGAAAACCTCAAGAAAAACGGCAGCAGACCGCACCGCAGGCAGCGCAGGTTAGTTGTTCATTTTTGGCCTAGATTTGTCGCCCGTCCCACCGAGTGCGAAGTTGCCAACTTTTCTTTGCTTCACTCCAAAGTGCGCCCCTCGGGCTCTAATAAGTGTTGCCGGTGCCGATGGAGCCGCGTGTGCAGGGCTCGTATCGCCCATCGCGCTTTGTTGTAATTTATTTGTTTGTTTACCTATCTGCGTGCGCCTGCCGAGCCCAATAAAGCAGGGACCCCGGGAACGGACAAAAAATGAGGCGAAACATAAACCATACCCGCCGGAGCCGCCGGAAATATGGCTTTGTTGTTGTGTGTCATCTGGCTGGCTGGCTGGCAATAAAATGCGCCGCGCGGCGACGAATCGGTTATGAATGCGGCAAACCGGGCGACTTTCCAGGTTGGCCTACTACATATAGAGCAGCAGCAGCCTGCAGAGGCTGTCGGTTGCTGAGATCACGCTGCTGCTGCTGCTCCAACCGATAATGGTCTTCTAAACAACGGTCCGGAAATCATCGATTATATTTCCCGTTCCCCGCAGGGCAGAATAGGCTGCCGAAGGCTCTCCGAATGGCGCTGGCGACGCCAGCATTTCAAATCAGTGTGTGTGTGTGTGTGCGCCACCGGCGACAGCGGCCAAAAGCAAAAGCGGCCGGCGCAAGAAAAACATCTTCGTTCGCTCGGCCGCCCAAACGGGGTCCTGGCTCGTAAACGACATCGACGATTATGCGTTTTTTCTGAACTCCTTCTGCTCTTGTTCCGTTGCAGGCGAGTCTCCGGTGCAGTCGGCTGAGTGCTTAGAAACTCCACACAGCAAGATCCTGCCGGGGGGGGGACCCCGTATCCCCGGATTAGAACGACGGCGACGACGACGGAGAACGGGACTCGGAGGTAAAAATAAACATCAACTCTCTTCGCCAGCCAGCCAGCCAGCCAGCTAGCCAGCCATTGGCCGAAGCGCTGGTTCCTGTTGTTCCTCTCTGACGACTTCTTCTCGTTCTTTGCAGGGTGCCCGCCGCAACGCAAATAAAGAGATTGGAGAATTCAGATTTTATCTCCCTACACCAACCGGACCGACCGGTGGAAAGTGGCCAGATCCCCACCAACCTGCTAGCTGCCCTCCGGTGGGCCGGTCATTCGTGCGAGAGAGGGGGCAATGTGTTTTATTTTTGCTCCAACGGCGTCGCACCAACGGCAGCAGCCAACCGTATTTGCAAGCCGCCACCGTCGTCGTCGTCGTCGTCGTGTTGTAGATTGGCCAGCGGCCACCACACCGACCGGCACACACACACAGGGCATGAAACTGAAAAGGACAATCACGCCCGGGTGCGAGCGAGAGAAAAAATAACAATTCGATTTGTGTGTGGGGATGGAAACGATCCAACGACGGCGAAGCTGCTGTGGCCCCCGGGCTGTGGGGGCCCGGACCGGAACTCTCCCGGACTCCCTGGCCGGGCTGACTACTGCATCCCTGCGCTGCTGCTGCTGCTGCTGCTGCCAAGTTATCCTTCGGCACCGCTACCGGGCCGGCGGACACACACACACACACGAGAGGCCAGGATTGCATCGGTACACACTGCAGCAGCACTGTGCACTCCACAGTGACGCTTGGTCGCACTGCCGGCTTCACTGGCGGTTGGCCGCGTGTGTGCTGCTTTTTGTGTCCTTTTGCCCGCCTCTGCCCGTTTCTCCCTTTTCAATCGGTCACTTATTCCTTTCCTCTTTCTCTTTTTAGACCCGGTTCGCAATAAATGCAATCGATGGCGGGACACATTCCGAAGGCAGAGCCCGTTCCGGCGGCAATTGGCGCACATGTGCCAGCACATTTAAAGTGAAATGTCCACGGTCGAATTTAGATCCCCACCATATTCCGCCAGCCCTTTGCCAGTGCGTGTGTCGGTCACAGTGCGCCCTGCCCCCGTCTCCGTTATGATTATGGGGCGGCATTAGCGATGCTGCTGCTGCTGCTGCTGCTGCTATTCCCCGGGCACGGAGGGACGTGTTTCCGTTGGCCACCCGCTTCCGAACCCGCGATCGCGACGCGCATCGAGACATCGTGCCGTGCCGCATGGCCGCGCGCACTCGATGGTGGCCGCTACGCCGATTCGCATCACGTTTGATTATCGCTTCATTAAGAATGCTACTTAATTACCAACATTTATCCGAATATCATTAATTAATTAACTATTTATAAACATGACCTTTTTGCGTGCCGTGCCGCGCCCGCACACACCCGGTTCAAGCGCCGGGTCGGGCCAGGTCAGCCGGTCGGGTTATACGCATTTTGCGGACCTTCTTCTTCGCCTTCGCGCGCGTAGATGGGTTCCGCGGTCCCTCTGGTCGTTTTTTTTATGTGGCCGTCGCACAGAAAGCGTAAAATTCGACACCCACCACCGACCCGGGAGCGAAAGCGGGCGGGTCATTCACTCGGGGTGGAATTTCGGTGCCTCGTCCCACCACCTTCTCCGGATGACGAATTGCACGGAACTCGCCACCTCGGCACCTCGACGGTGGGTCGCGCGTGGGAAGTTGTCAAAAATTATCATTATTGTCGTTATTATTATTAATAAGGTGGGAGGAGGGCCGGCATGTTGTGTGTGGGCCTGTTCCCCGTTCGCTTCCGCTCCCGTGCAGGTGCACAGCCAGCACGCAAGCGGTGCCAAATTCGGTTACGCCGAAAGAGTACCGAAAATTAACCCGGGCACCACCGACAGGCTCGGTTTTCTGGTTGGTTGGTGGACTCAATTGAAAGCCCGATCAATACACCCCGCGCCCCGCACGCCCCGACCGGCCCTGGACCACGCGTCGAGGATTCATACATTGACGGCGGTGGTTGCTGGCGCGCGCGCGGCTCGGTGGCCAATAATAATAACGATTAATAATTTGTGTTGTCGGCCGCGCACCGGCCGTGTCGCGGGGAATCGTGTTTTAATGTGTTTCGGGTTTTTTAAATGTGGCCACGCCGTCGTGTCCGGTTGCGAAAGTACCAGGACACGCATACACTGGGAGCCGCGCCGCAGCCGCCGTGTTGAGGACAGCAGGACAGGGGGCGGCTCTTTGGAGCATAAGTTTCGTTCGGAATGACTTCCCGAATCCGGGGAGCGATTAATAATTTTCACCTTTTGTTTGAAAAGTTACATTCACTTCCGGCCGGCCGGCCGGCCACGACAATCATCGAGTGGTCGCGAGTGGCGCACGGCATTCAATCTAAATTCATAAATCGCTCGATTTGTGCGTCCACACCACCAGAACCGCGCGCTCCGGAAGTGTGCAATAATGTGCGTGCGTGTGCGTTTTGTGTTCGGAACCATTAATTTACGGCCATTAAACCCACTGCATCGCGTACTTCCTTCCGGTGGACCGGGTCGGGTGGACACACATTCATTAGAATGCTCGCACGCTTTAAAGGGAGGGGGGTGGCTTCCGATAGCCAGGCCGCAGAGACACAAACGGCCGCTTATTTTCCATTTAAAAGCTTAGATATTGAAAAGGCCGTCCCTAAACAATCACGGCACGGCACGGCACGGTGGCGGCGCTCCCCGGTCGCTGCCGCTCAAAGGGTGTTGAATTTTATTGGAGCTTTTAAAATAAATAAGATCGCCCGCTAGCCGGCCAGTGCCTAGGATAATGGGAACGAGGTGACCCTATTACCGACCGAGAGAGGCCCGGCCACAGCAGGACAAAAAAAGGTTAAGCAGAAAATGGGAAAACGAACCACAACGAACCCGCTGCTCCGCTGCGGAACAACCCGTGACGGCGGAACCCGCGAAGAGAGCGGGAGGTTGGTCGGAAAAGTTTTAAACGGCCCCGGCCGTTTAGGGACCTTCAGTCGGGTCGGTTGTGCAGTCGACTAGCTTATAAGCGATAAATAACGATAAAAATTAAACGAATGTGTTAACGCGTTCGACACCGGATCCGCCGCCGGGAACGGGTGGCGCGCGCGGTCACCGAAAAGGTCACCCGAGACGGACGGGAAAGGGAGTGACCGGTGGACAGGACGAACAATTTGGAAGCCCCAAAAAGTCATTATCGAAAACATGGCACCGAATGCTCTCTCACGCACTCTCTCTCTCTCTCTCGTGCGTGACCGGAAAATCCGTGGCGCACCGAATCCGGGCCCAATAAGGGTTAAACGGTCGGCGGTGCTGCTGCTGCTGTTGGTCACCGGACGAGCCGGCCACCCCGACAGTAGTCGACAGGAAATTTTAATAAAATGCCTTTATCACACACACACATATGTGTGTGTCCGCCTTTCGAGCGCGCCTCCAAGCGCCGCCCGGACTGTGCGAAGGAATGCATCGCGCCCGGCGCAGCGGAACATTTTCATAACCGATGCCGGCGCCCAAAGTGACCCCTGGTGGGATGGAAAATTAACGCTTTTTACCGACGATTGTCGGACGGGGCGCGGACGCGGGATCACGTCCGCCGGAATTCTCCTTTCGCGTACGCGTTGAATAAATTATCCGCCGGTTCGATCCGGCGAAATTTCACCGTTCCCGCCAGGGACTTCAGTATTTAACCGTTTGTTCTTTTTGGCTCGCGAGAGAGATGGGGACAAGGTTCGAAAGCTCTTGCAAGTCGTGCCGAATTCTGGCCGGCCACGGTGCTACGGCGCCAGAGTGCGTACGGAGCGTGGCCAATGAATAGTTAATTGAATATAATTAATTTAACAAGAAATCGGGCTCGCAAGTCCACCAAGATCAAGAGTTTGAGACAGCCACCGCCCGACGCTGATCTCCCACGATGTGTCACACCAGTCACCGTGGGTGAGCCCCCCGCGCCTAGGCCTAGTAGGTGCTTAGGGAGTGCGAAGATTGAAGCAGTCATCCGGCCTCGGCGGATTGATACCACCGTTGATTAATTGACAGGTTTATCGGCAGGGGAAGCAGAATTATTTAAACCTCCGAGAGTTCGCGAATCGGGCGTTTTGATGGATGAAAATGTGTGTCCCCCTACCTTTAATGGCACCCTGTATCGGTTCGATAATGAAGACTCATCGTGTCTTGTGTTTTAGCACCATTCTTGATATTGGACATCGAGGATTTATTTGTAACGATTTCGTGTTTAGCGTGTTGTAGTAAAGTGGCCGCGACCCGACCCGGAAGGTGGGCTTTTTACGTAAAATACATCCCAAAACTACGTCGCCAGAGTACGCGCACTGGGAACAGGGAGTTTTAGAAACGGAGAAACGGGTTCACCTACGATTTTCCTAACATTCCTTTGGTCCCCGGGGGACGTTGAGCACCACCGCTGGCCCACGGTTGGGCCAGCACTGGCATGCGGATTCGGCTTTCATCTTATCTTCTCTTCCCGGTTGTTCCTTTACTGACTAGACGAGAACGCGGCCGCGTGCGGGCACGACGCCACTCTCTTAAGCCGGTGGCCCACCGCGGTTGATCCATTCCGCCTCGACGTCATCGATCGGTTTTCGGCGGTAGCGCGCCGGTAGCTGCCACTCCTCGATGGCTTCTCCGGATGACACGGATCGGGAGTGCTAAAAATGGAACGGCAGACTCATTAGCTCGGTCAGCACACACACACACACACACAGGTGCGGAAAATGTGCCGACGATCGACCGACAATGGAGAGGCAACAATTGTAAACAATTATGTAACCCCGAGACGGTCGTGCGGTGAATTTTCCACCCCAGTGACGACTAGATCGCTCCGTATCGCTGGGACGCTCGAGCGAAAGGTCAGCGGGGCCATCGCAACCGCCTAACTTACCCCGGTTGCAGCAGCTCCGCTGGCACCCGCAGCCGTGGAAGGGGAAGAACCGGCCGCACCGCCAGTCGACTGACTGGCCACGTCCAGGAAGGGGCCTCCCTTGCGGAACTTGATCAGCGGAATGCGTCGTGCGGAGGATAGCACCGATCGTAACATTACCATGGCGTTGTGATGGCAACCGGGGATGCGGAACGTGTGCCGTTCGATTCGCGACCTGCTGTGGGGTCGCGCGATGCGTTCGCGAGATCAACAATCACACACAATTCACTCACTCTCAATCGTATCGGTATCGCGGAATGATTTTATTGACCCAGTGTTATGAAAATCCGGCGCAACGGTGACGGTGACACAATCGCTGCGATGCAGCACTGAACCCACCACCGTAAACACCAACTGTCAAAGCCTGTGTCAAGCGTTCATCGAATGAACCACGGGGCTCTTTGTTTACGTTCATCGCCGCATGGTTCCGCGCGGTTCAAATCGTACGAGGCCGGCCAACGGTGGTCAGTGTAACATTGGGCGTTTATTATCGAACTTAAGAGTATCAAAACGTGTTTGTGTGTGGGTGAAAGAGGACAGTCTTCACTTCCGTTTGCGGCACTTGGCCCGACCGCGCCGTCGTTTCGCGCCGGGCGTCTTCGGACCCGACGTTCCGTTGGTGGTGGCGGCGGCCTTTTTGTAGCTACGGGAGATGGCTCGGCTGGCGCTGGCTTGCATGCCGCCCACGTTCGGTTTGCGGCTCGTGATGAGATCCTGCGACACGAGCTCGGCCAGCACGCCCTGGTGGGCCAGCATGGACAGGAAGGTGCAGATAAACTCGTCGTAGTTGTGGGTCCGCCGGCAGTCGTCCAGCTTGAACCGGTCACGCTTCTCGTTCTCGTCGCACAGATGCTGCTCGGTGATGGTAATCTCCGACTCGAGGTTCTTCAGCAGCGACAGCAGGTCCTTCGGCGAGAATGTGCCCGCCCCGATGAACGATGGTGGCGGTGACGGTGGCGATGGGTCATGCGGGTCCGGTTCCTGCTTGATCGCGCTTCCCTCTTCTACAATCTCCACCGAGTCGGACGAATTGTTGAGCGACACGAACGATTCCAGGTCCCGCGAGATCGGCACCGAGGACGACGAGGAAGGCGTCGGGTGCTGCTGCTGTGCCGATTCGTCATCGTCGGCCACCGTCGGTTTCTCCTCCTTAATGGCCAGCAGCTCCGAGTACTCCGACGAGAGCTTTACGGGCGATCCCGGTTCCTTCTTAACCAACACCGTCTCGGCCACCGGTTCTTTCTTCACCGCCGCCGATGAGGTGGCCCCGCCGGCGGACTCACGCTTTTCCGATTTCAGCAGCTTCTCCAGCGCGGCCGATACGATCGTTTGGTTCGTGCGGAGCATCTTCAGCTTGTGGGTGATGGCAATCCGCCGGTCCGGTACGACCGCCATCAGGTTGAAGCGAATGTCCTGCTCGCCGGTCGTGATGCCCAGCCGGTCGGACATGACGCGCCGGAACTTGTCCGTCCACGCTTCCCGCTCGCCCCACGGTCCGTGGTCCATCGGGAACGGTTTCAGTCCGTCGAGCTCGAACAGATGGCCATCGATCGGCACGAACGACACGAAGTGGAACGCTTCGCCCGTGAAGCGCCCGGTGCTGACGCCCGAGGTGCGGTCCATCCGGCGCCGTGCCTGCGGCATCGCGTGCGAGTTGTGCGCACAGGCCAGCTCCGGCGTGTTGCCGATCGCCCAACCCTTGTTCTCCGGCCCCATACCCTTCGTGTGCACCTTCAGCCGGCTGACGGTGGTCCCGAGGTCGATGTCGGAACAGTTCAGCAGCACCGAGAGCAGCGCGTGGGTCGCGCAACTGTTCGGAACCACCTGCTGGGCGAAGAAAATGTTGTTCACCGCGTCCTCGTCCTTCACGTAGATGTCGGTCGTTTCGACAATCTTGCGCCGCGCCCGCCGCTCCTCGATCCAGCGGAACAGAAAGATGAAACCGTACACTTGGCCCTCCAGGTTTTTCTGCAGATCGTAGATCTCTTCCACCTGCACGCCCTTCACACCAAAGTCCTCCAGGAGCAGCGTGAACAGACCGGGGTCACTCTCCAGCTCCAGCCACCCGTCGGTTAGGCGGTTGATGTCCACCGGCATGGCGTTGTTCAGGCGTGCAGAAATAATAAGACGACCGCACTTTAGGCGAGTTTTATTTGCGTTTTCTCATTCGGATTTTTGTTTACACACTCGTTTGTGATGCTTCGTTTTGACAGCTCTAGCTGTGGTCATTCATGAATGAACTTTATCCGTCAGAATGAACTTTAAATGCAAGATGAACACTCGTGCCGTTCTGTAGCAACCTTGGTAGGCTGTGCATTTAAAAATTTTGTAAATTTATTTGGTTTTTGCATATTTTTCACGTTCCTCGAGTCCGAAAACATTGAAAATCGTATTCCGTTTGTAATCCCGCGCGTTCATGCGTCAAAACGCGCGTGTCGATTTTTCGCAAAATTTGCTTCCGATCCGCAGCGCCCGAAAAGTAACAGGGTACCAAAACGAACGAAGAGGTAGCGCCACAGAAACGCTTCGGTCGCTTTTAAACGCTTCCCAAGACACCAAGCGTATCAGACTTTTCTAAACGCTTTGTGTATTGGGAAGCGTCCGAAGCGTTACTGCGGCGCTACCTCTTCATTCGTTTTGGTACCCTGTTACTTTGGCTGGATTTTCGGGCGCTGTGGATCGAAAGCAAATTTTACGGTTTTTGACGAAACTGATCCCGAATCGTTCGGGAAACAAACCGCCCTCTTTCACGCTACTTACCATCCAGGGACAGGTTGTTAACCTTATTTCGGAGCTTATTAAGACGAGACAAAATAAATAGATTTCGTTTGGAACTCTACTTCTTGATAGGTTTATTGTTTTATGTGTATTTTCTTCTCCTCCGTTTCGATCTCTGTTCGTTTTGCATGCGCACATCTGCACCGAAGTATGATTATCTAAACAACGAAGGTTCCCGCCCGCCGTCTGTGCTTGCCAGCAGAGACACAACGCAGACCCTCGCTCCGCCTCGTCGTGGACCGTCGTGTCCTCAGTTCAAAAAAGCTAGCGCGGCGCGTGCGCTCCCGGCCTGGCGGGAATCCTTTTGGCATAGTTTGTGCGCATCCTGTTCGCTTCGCAAACCAACACCCGCGGCGGCGGCGGCAGTGCGTCAAAATCCTATTCTACGACTAACAAAGGATACTAACGATCGAAACAAAAAACAAAACATTATCGTCGCCTACTGTGATGCGCTCTTGTGTTGTGTGTGGTTCGAGAATCCGATATGCCTAGCTAATTTCGATCCTAGCCGTTCGTTTGTGCCGCACGCGAGAGTATTTCTAAGTAGTTCTATTGGCGCGTGCCTATTCTATTTGTGTGTGCGCGCGCACACGGGTGCGTTATGGCGTCATTCGTTTGCCAACATCTTAGGAGGCGCGCTGGGAGCTTACGTGAGTCGGTTTGAAACCAAAGGAGGCGACTACTACTGTGTGCGTTACTGTTTCGGCGAGGTTAGGGCTAAAAGAGGCGGCGTTTCTAGGGACATCAGATCGGACGCGATCGCGATCGCAGTAAGCGTTAGCGTCTCGTAAGTCGTGTAAGAGAGGTACACATCATTGTTGCACGCTCCCTGATTATTGCACCACGAGCGTTGAGTTGAGTGCCGCCGTGTAGCTGCCGCTGTTAGTGTCCACGCGACCGGTGTGTTGGCGTGACGACGAAGGAACTTTAGGTTTACCTTTCCCAGCGTGTTCTTTTTGGTTTTTGTACGACTAAACAAAGAGAAACTGCTTCTGAACTGCTCCCGAAACAGCTTGAATCTTATCGGTTAATCAATTTGATCGACTCTCGCTGTGTCTTCTGGTGGCTCTTTCGCGTTTCTACCATTCTTAAGGAGTACTGTTCTTACAGAAAAAAAACAAATCCTATTCTAAAAGATGCTTCCACCGCAGACCAAGCACCAGACCATTCTAACGATTGCTGTCAGTAAAGAATCGAAAGAGGGGATCCACTTCGCCACACTCCAAACAGGGGGGTGTGCGCCAGAGCATGAGATGAGAAATTCAAATATGGCAAAAATACGCCCAAAAATTAAAGAAAATACCAAGTTTTCAACCAGTGATCCGCTAGGCCGCGCGCGCACGGTTAAATCGCTCTGGCCGATCGTGTGTGATCGATTCTTTCGCCTCGAAGCGCGGTGACCCCGACTTGAAATTTCTACAAAACTAGCACACACACACGCGACACGACGCACGCGATGGTGGCGATGCAAAACAAAAGAATATATCCGAAGAAAGCCAAGGCGTTCAGCAGCCAAGCAACGATCCAAGACAGGCGGCGGCCACGGTCGCCGCCAGTGGGATATGATGGTTTCAGCTCGATGCTGCCGCCGCCACCGGCGTTGACTCCTCCTGCTTCTCGTCCGCGGTACCGTCGCCGACGCTCTCGTCCTCGTCGCGCTGCTCCTCGAATGGTATGCCGGCGGCCGTTTTCTTCATCGTTTCCGTCAGCATACGGTTAACTTCCTCCTGATTGGCTTGCACCGGAGCCGGCGTCGTCCCCGTTGTCGTCGTCGCCGTCGTCGCCACCGACGACGTTCCACTGTCCTTTTGACGCTTTTCGATTTCGCTCTTAAAGTTGGCAATTTCTTTGGAACTGTAAGACAGGACGAGGTGAGCAAACGGGGACGGCAACCAATAACTCATGTGTGTGACTTACCTAATTTGTACGAAAATGATACCATTGATTGCGTTCAGCATGTCGAGCACGGAGCCCATCGATGGGGGCTGAATGTGGATCGGAGGCAGACCGCTGTTGCGCAGGTTACCGTTCGCGCAAACCATCTTCTTCTGCAGCACGACCGCCTGTTGTGTGAGGTGGCGCAGACACTCGGACGATTCCTGCGTCTTCTCGTGGCCTTCTCCGAGCTGCCCAGGGCGAAGACAATGGGAGATGGGAGTAGAAGTTAGTAATAGAAACGGTTGGCGAACTACGGGGCGGTCAGTTTCTTACCTGCTGCTTGTAAATGGCGTACGTTTCCTTCTCGTTGTTCAGCGCCGACCGGAAGTCTCCCATGCAGCTCTGGGTGCGCGCCACCAGATGGTAGCTTACGGCGACCTTCAGCGACTTTTCGCCGTAGTAACGAATGTTGAGGGCCAGCGCGTGCTCGAGGAAGCGCAACGATAGCTCGTACTCACCGACCGCGTGCAGAATCAGACTGATGTTGCTCTGTTCACCAAAAAGGGTAAACGTTAGTATCAGGAACTTACGGTGGACATGCTATCACTCTCCCCATCGCATACTTACGTCCATGAGGGCAATGTCGGGGTGGTTTTCCCCGCACACGATCGTCGCCAGGTACCGGGCACGGTACAGCAGCTTGAGTGCGGTGCTGATCTGGCTGTTCGCGAAGCAGTACAATGCAAGATGGGCCTAGGGAGAGAGTAAAAACGCACTAAAGTCTTCCTTCCGACAAAGATCCTGGGCACCGATGGCTTACATATTCGGAAATGGTGTACGGATGGTCGATGCCATTGACACGCTCGCTCATCAGCACCGCACGCTGCTGGATGGCGAGGGCTTCCTGCGGGTCGCCCATGATGTAGCTCAGACGGGCCAACATCCGCAGACACTGGGCGTTCTCCGGGTGCATTGCGCCGTACACGTTGTTCAGCAGATTGAGCGCCTCGCTGATCAGTCCGTACCCGTCCTGGAAGTAGCCCTGCTGGATCTTGGTCTGGCCCGTGGTGTAAAAGTTGTACGCATCCGAGGCCCGCGGATTGATGTGCTTCACCACCGGGAACACGTTCAGGATGTCCGTATCGACGAACGTGGGCCGCGCCGGACTCTTCAGCTCGAAGTTGTACTCGCGCAACAGTATCTGGACGCCGGACTTGAGACAGAACGCCCGCATCAGGCTCACCTTCTGCAGCTTAAAGTGACCGATCAGCGGTTCGATTGACTCGATCGCTTCCCCACTGGCGGCCACCGCGCCCGTCAAATCGTAGTCCCAGTACGACTTTAGCTCCTGCCGAATCTGACCCCAGAGCGCTTTCGAAGTGAGCGTCTGCCACTCACCAATGTCACTGGCCGCTGCCTGGAACGCAGCCTTACCACCGGCCCCGCTAGCCGGCCCTTTCGGGACACCGGCCCGTTTGGTTTGTTTGCGCGTTTGTTTGCCCTTCGCTCCACCGCCGCCGGCTTCATCGAGACTGCCGGGACCGATCCCGTTGCCGGCGCTGGCCGCAGCCGACCAGCCGCCGGTCGAGACGGTAAGGAAACAGTTCAGGAAGTGTGAAATGGCCGCCGCCATGCTCAGCATGTCCGTCTGCTGCATGTACACGGTGAAGATGTGCTTCGAGGCGCGCACGATCAGCTCCGAGACGGCGATCGTGTGCAGATACTCGAGCTGCCGGATCTTGGCCAGCAGCTCGACCACCTTCCCGAGGTAGCGCACGTTAATGCCACGGCTGTGCAGTGACTCGGTCAGCGTAACACCGTCCATCGGGGCCGACGAGTGATCGAGGCACTCGTGTACGAAGCTAGGGATCTGGTGCTTCACCAGGAACTCCGCGGCATCCTTCACCAGCTGCTTCTGCTTGCGCAGCCCACCGGTTTCCGCTTCCACGTGCCGGATGCCGGGCGAGTACACGTCCGGATTGAAGCGAATGTCGAACTCGTACTCCTTCAGCGATCCAACGGCTTCGCAAGCCCGCTTCACCACCTCCTTGCTTTCGTTCTTCTCTTCGCTCGATATCAGCGATTCGACCAACGCTTTCGCATTTTCCGTCTGCACGGGTGTCGTCGCCGCCCGCACCAGTGAGTCTGCCCCCTCTGGACCGAGTTTTGCCACCTTCTTACTGCCCTCTTCACCATCCTGTGCCGCGGGTTTCTCACCTTCATCGCTAGCACCCTTCGTAGCTGCGGCTGCCTGCTTCTGCTCCTGCTTCTTCTTCACGCACTGCTGCAGCTGCAGGGCGGCGTGCTTCATAAACATCAGATAACGGTTCTCCACGAACGCCTCCAGGAGCTCCTGGCGCAAGCAGCACAGCTTGTGGCGATGTTCGATCGGAAAGCCCATCGTTCGACTTTCTTTCCCCAGCACGGACTCATCATCTACGCCTTCATCGGCGGCGGCCGGTGCCGGAAGCACTAGGAAGTTCACGTCCGGAGGAAAGGTACGTAGCAGATCGAGAATATAGTGCCGTCCATCGTTGCCGATGATACCCTTACACTCGACCGACGAGCACAGTTCGATCGATTCCTCGCGATCGTTGTAAACGCGGTGCGGCAGGATCTTCAGGTGTTTGCCCGCGCTGTTCAGCAGCTCCAGGTACTTGGGGTGCGAGAGGACCGTCTTGCCGAAATCGATCGACCCGTACACGACCGATTGCTCCTGCTCGCGCTCCAGAATGCCCGGGATGATGGATTGTGCCGTCACGCGGTACCCCCGGTAGTCGATCACGACCGTGCCGAGCGTGTAGAGACCCTCCACGTCGACCGCACTGTACACGCGCACTCCGTGCAGATCGTTGCGCGGTGCGACGAAGGCGGCCGCATCCCCACCCAGTTCCTTGTAGTGATCGCGCACGTCGAAGCCGAGCGAGAAGAAAATGTTGTTCCAGATAAACATTTGCATCTTGGAGTCTTCGCCCGGATTGATCGCCATCACGTTCCCGTCGATCACGGCCATCGCACCGCGCGTGGCCGCCGTCACAAAGTCACTGTGCACCTTGAAGATGGCCCGTTCGCGCAGCAACCGCTCCGGCAGGGTGGCCCGCGGCAGTTCGCGCGTCGTCTGTAGCTCCTCGTTCCAGTCACGCGTCTGTCCCGGGATGTGCTCCTCGTAGCCGAGCTTCGACGAGAACGTGTCCTCGGCCCGGATCGCATCGATCGTGTGCTCGAGGGCCGGTGCGGCCCACGTGTACACCTGGTACGGGGTGGCCACCCGCTCGAACGGGTGCCGCTGGGTGCGCTTCTTCTGCATCAGCGCGAAGCACCGCCGGAAGGTGGGCGACAGCTGCGCCAACAGATCGATCAACGAGTGCGACAGCAGACTGGGGCTGGCGGGCCGCGGATCGAACGTGTCGTCCGTCGACTGATTGACGTAGAAACCGCGCGGACACGCCGACAGGTGGTACCGCTTATCCTCCATCGTCACCACGTACAGATACATCAGATCACCGTGCAGCTTCCGGGGGCCGGGCGGTGGATTCCAGGCCGACGTTGTCAACACCTTCAGCGGCTGCGGAGTGGCTCCCTTCCGGCCGGCCGCACTGCCCGGCTGCAGTGGCAACAGGGGCCGCTCCTGCGCCCCGGGCATGATGAAATCGGGCGGCGTACAGTCGACACTGTCCTGGCGCACCTTCTTCTTCTCCAGGATGTCACCCTGCGTGATGGCGTGCAGAAAGGTCAGTGAACTGCAGTCCACCCCGTTGTACGCATCGGCCGGATCGAGCGATTTCAGCAGATCGCGCACGTGACGCACGTGGATGCGTGCCTCGCGCATCGTATACGGTTCCTCCACCACCTTAATTACCGAGCCCTCCTTCAGGCCCTCGATGTTCTTCAGTTCCGCAAAGTTGTCCAGTGTCGCGCCCGCGAGCTGCAACGAAAAGCACGTCCGGTGACACGTGTCCTCGCGGTCCATCAGCAGCTGATGGATCTCCTGCACCAGCTCCATGCTCGACACCTGGATCGATAGCGATTCAACGCCCGGCGACAAGATCTGCACCGTAAAGCCGGCATCCTGCATCAATCGCATCACGTCGCTCGAGTCCTCCTCGGTGGCCGCCGTTCCCGATTTACTACCGCCCTCACCGTTTGCTGCCGTTTCACCATCACCCGCAACAGTATCCACGGTCGATCCGCCGCCCGCTGTCTCCGCCGATTCCTCCGTTCCGCTACCGTTGTGACCGTTGATTCCATTCTCCAGATGCCCGTTTGCCGTCACCATGACGGGGGGCGATTTTGCTTTGCCATTCTGTTGCTTTTTGGTTTTGCCATTTCCTGAAATGAAGAATGGTGCGTTAGAGAGGGGAAATCTTTCTGATCATTGGATCGATCGACGATCATTGCTTCAAACGGGAAAACAACAATTATGTAAAACATGACTTCTTGTCATACACGATCGTCGCCGCAGACACGTCGATCGAAGGCACTCTCTCTCTCTCTCTCTCTGATGGCATCCATTTTGAGAAAAAACCGTTAACATGTACCACCACCACCTCTGGTCGTCTGGCCACCGGACTGTGGCCGACAAAGTAAAAATAGGTGCGAAAACAAGAAGAGAACGGCGAGACGCACCACACATAACCGCGCTCGGTTTAATTTGTTGGCATTGACCACACGACGATCAGCGTCGTGGCGAGCGATCTCGTACAACAATCAACGACGCCGAAACACACAGAGGGACCTTGAACTTCACAGCTTGGTGTTTTCGGTGGGATCTCTTTCGGGACATAAAAAATGGTAAATAGATAATTAATTTCGCCGTATAGCAACGCCGTATGTGGTGGTGCATCGGAGTTGTCTCGGCATCCACGAGACGTATCGTCTTGTCCCGGTTTAAGGCCTGTGTCTGTTGACTGTATAATTAGCGTGTGGCTCAGCCCCTGACTTGTGGAAGTGATGCTGAGTGGCCACCAAACAGAAAGCGTACTCAAATATATCACCGGCGCCGTCTTTATGTAACCAAACATGGTGCAGTAGAAAGTGGCACGTTATGTCACTTTCTTCTGCCCTCGAGAGCACATGCATCCGGGCCGCCCAACGGCCGTGCCGCCCGAGGCGCGTATCTCCAGTGGCAGGCGATAAGCAAATGGGGCCGGTGAAATCTCCTTCGTCATCCGTCCCAACGAGTCCCACCAATAATGGCCACGGTCCATGCACGCGGAAAAAGGCAAGAGATTTGAAAGAGACACAGTCTATTTTAGAACTTATCCATCTTCCAACGGCGCGCGTCTATTCTGGGACTACTCGGGGCGCTTTGGGAGGTGCGCAAGACACCCTCTCTCGTCTCTCTCTCGGAGACACGGTCAAAGATTTTCTGGCAAACAACAAAACGCCATCCGCTTTTGGCTACTACTGCAGGGAGTACGCTGAAAATAGATCGCAACTGTCCAAAAAACAACCAACCGATACTGTCCCCAACGTTGCCGCCGCCACCGCGGAAGGTTTGTGGTTCAGAATGTCGAAACAAAATCGCACGCGACTTCGGTGTAAAAGCGCGCGGATTATACCAACATGAATCGAAAAGTGCAGCGGCAAGGCGCACTGTCTGCACTTCGTCGAGATAAGATTCGCGCGGTGCAATCGCGAACTCCGACGACTTCCTGCTGTCCATCGTCCAGTGCACGGCGGGGATGCGACCAATGCAAATGCAAAACGGCAGCTAACGACTGATTTGCATCGTTTCCAAGCACCAACGAGGGACTCTGGCGGTCAATCAAGCGTCAAGCTGGTCCATCACTCGCTGATATGGACACACCCGAACACTTCTTCGACCTCTTTCCGTTTCGTGTGAGCCGTAGACCCGATCGATCAGCGTCGGTTCTCAGATTATTTACATGTCTGACCTGCTTGTCTCAGAGAGTACCGCTAAGCGGTTGCCACAGACAAGCGAGAAACGGAGCCGACGACGACGACGACGACGTTAGACAAACCCCTATCTTACCGATCTTCTTACACACGGATCCTTGTTTGCCACCGCCACCGAGCCGTTCTATCTGGTTGTGGTGGTTGTGGTGCCACTGCGGGAGATAAGACCTTCTCCGGAACTGTAGCCTGAAGAACTGGAACTGTAGCCTGAAGTTGACCATTTATTTGCTAACCTCGACTGACGCTGACAGAACCACTCTGAGCCTCCGCTTGAAATGGTACGGCGAACGTGAAAATACGTCCCATGGTTACTAGATGCGAGGAGGATGCGTTCGTTCTATGGTTACTATTCCAAGCCCTCCATGCAATCATTTGGACATTTACAGTCCCAGTTCTAGCAGAGGGCAAACCTTCTCTTATCTATTGTGGCTCCGAAAACCATCGGTCCCATTGCGATCCGAGCGATAAGCTAACTCAAATATGTTTCAGTTGTGGCACACCCTTGCGGTTGGACCGATGACGGATCTGTCACAATAAAGAAAAGCGCCTTTTGATTTGAGCTAAAACATTCAGCATTAAGGGAATGTCTACTGCGATTGGCTTGAACTGAACGAAGAACCCTTTGCAATTACAACAAACGGGAGTGCAAAGTGCTTCTACTACCATTTTCCCCATCAGACATAAATGCGTAAAGTGCAACATAAATGACCCCACCGCATGTGTCGGGAGACGGGGTCAAAGGCTTTGCAACGAACTCTCTGAATATGCCGGTGAAAAAAGAATTCTCCCATGTGCGTTTGACGCGCGAGTCACATGGTCGATCACCTAGCTCGCTCTTGCCCTGCCCCCCTCTCTATCTCGCACGCGCGTTGCTTTGTCTCCCCCCCCACTGTGAGAACAGCGACCGACGCACACGTGGAAAGGCGAGAGTGTGTGAGAGACCATCCGCCGTCTGACGGCTCATATGTTTTTTATTGCCCAAACATGTTTTCGGTGATTGAAAAGTAAACTTCGATTGATGTTGCATCACATTTCGGCGGTTACTAAAACAATCACGCGCATGTTGCATGAGATATGAGGAGTAGGTTTAAGTAAATTAGCATAGATAAAAGACGCTCGCCATAAATTCTCGATTATCAACCAAATAGACGATCGTTAACGACGAAAGAGTTTGTTTTGCATTTTTTGTGTTTCTCCCAGTAGCTAAGACAGGGAGAGAGACAGAGAGAGAGTGATAAAGATAAAGAAGGTGTTCTTCTCTCTTTTAGAACATTCGCGCTCTCGCACCGTTCGCTCTCGCGGTGAATGTGAACGAGCGAGAGAAAAACTCATTGTCACTCCAAATGTGTCTACAACTACTACCAACTACTCCACCACACATGTGTCGCAATCTTGGGCCGCGTTAATCTTTTCTAACAGATTGGCCTTCGAGAGCGATCTGTAAGATTTGAATACGGAAGCCGGGCCCACGAATCCATCGGTGGAACGGTCGAAAAAACCGTCAGCCAGCCGGTGAATTAAGGCAACAATGGGCCAGACAGTTGCACGCCCGAACCGCGGCCCAGAACTTATATCGTGTTGTTCCGTGTCCTCTCGGTTCTTCCAGGGCCACCAACGGCACAAAGAGAGACACACTGCACCACCTTCCCCCTGCGACTCCTAGCGCGTTCCGCGGTGTGGCAAGTGAGCCGCTCACCGCCCGTCAATCGGAGCCGCGTAATTACGTAACTGATTATATGACTCTGCGATGCAGGAGCAGGTTTTTCTTGGCAACACGCGGTCTTGCCGGACAATTTGGAAGCCTTTCGCACGCTGAGTGATCCACGGACCATCGGGCACCGCATTGTTCGATAAGTAAAGCACACGACCGCACCTGCGACCAACAATTGGGTCCAAAAGGAACCGGGCGGGGACCGTGAATTTTGCGGTGAGTCTAACCTTTTTTCTTCACACCGGAATCCGTCCCAGAAGCCGCCGTAGAGATGATGTCTTCGGAAGTGCCGACCGTTTCGGTACCACTGCTTTCGTTCGATGGAACATTTTCTGTTTCCAAAGCCATTGTGTGTTCTTTAGTAGACCTCCTCCTCCACGCGGGCGCGCACACCGTCCGTAGGCTTTTCGAAAGTCAACCTGAATCCCCGCGTTGAGGCACGATTTTCTTGTCTTCAGCAATTGTATCCCCGTCACAGCACCACACATAAAACGGCACACCGAACGAGGACAAGAACTTCACCAGGACCACGTTTACGTTCCGATTTTCGATCCGGCTTTTTTTCCCGACGAGTACCGATTTCTTGCTCACTTCGAACTGAACTGTGTGAAGTGTGAAATTCACTTCACACATCTGTGGGGGGTGACCAGAGTTTGACAGCTGTCACTCACGCGTGGTGAAATCACCAACATTCGTGGTGAGTATTCCATACGACAACGGTGTAAACAAAACATTGCTGTGTTGTTGCTCTCGAAGATGGAGATACGGAATGAAGTGAAACAATCGGACAAGGAGTTTGAAAAGAAGAAATTTGTGGTGCGAAATGCGGCCGACGTGCAGCGGGCCAAGCTGGAGAAGCTGATGAAGAATCCGGTACGTGTCAAGCACTGTCGAGAACAGGGGGTCCCCCTTTTGGTCTTTTAACAGCAACACTATTCCGCAGGATAAACCCGTCATGATACCGACATCGGCGAAAGATCGTGACTTTGGTAACGCCATACCCTCGTTCGTCCGCAACGTAATGGGCTCCAGTGCCGGTGCCGGTTCCGGTGAGTTTCACGTGTATCGGCACCTGCGTCGCAAGGAGTACGCCCGCCAAAAGCACATCCAGGAAAAGTCGCGCACCGAGCAGATGGACGACGATTTCCAGGCTAAGTTGGAACAGAACCGACAGACGGCCGAGGACCGGACGGCGAAGAAGCGCGCGAAGCGGCAGAAGAGGAAAGCCAAACAGAAAGCGAACCACGGCAAAAAACCAAAGCGCGTGGAACAGGACGAGGAATCTTGTTCCTCCGGCGGCAGCGATACCGAAGAGAACGAACCTTCGGAGGCACCACAATCCGATGATAAGGCGAGCGAGAAGGAAAAGGAACCAGTGGCAGCCGAAGCCGTGGATACCGACGAACCATGCCAAGCTGCGGAAGAAACGGGAGATAAAAATAGTGAACCCAAAGACTCCACCGAATAGCTGGAGACACAACGTAGCAGAGCCCATCATTATTTGTCACAACAGACACTCGTCCTCTTTCGAAGCAAAACGATATGAACACGAACAGAAATGTTTACTATTGTATCTGTGTATTTCAAATTCCACTAGCTCTGGCCTCACTCCGTGCCTCCGCGGAGGCCGATAATATTGTAAAAAAGAGAGAGAAAATAAAACTTTAAATATATTTGCACTCTCTCTTCTCACGCGTTTTCACTGTTTGATGATGTTAATTTTAATTTATATATTTCTTTTCGCTTCCCAAATTATACTTCCGCCATTCGTCCAGCAACACCACGGAACGGGGACCGGTTCCTGTACTAACTAATAACACGCAAACCTTACACCTGCATGCGTGTATCCTTTGCCCCGAATGGCCCTCCAATCCTCCAGCAGTGGCCGGCATCACCATCGTCGTCGTCGTCGGCGCTAAGATTGTAAATTTTATTTACCGTAGGCAAATAAAACAAAATCGTGAGCCGTGCGCGGGCAACCGCCGTTTGTGTCTTCCTTTTCCAGGAGCAACCCACCCTAAACCGGCGGCCCGGTTACCGACGACGTCTCGCCATTTGTTACACTTTCATCCCACCCATCCGACTCCGTCCGTGTTGCTGGGCTGGTCCACAGCAGCTAATGTTGTGGTGGGGCCACTCTGCTGGAGCACACATCCTGCTGGAGGTCACGCTCCGTTGTTGATGGTACGGAGGAGTTCTGACGACGCTCTGCGCGCCAATGGTTTTTTTTTTTGTAATATAAGTAGTAATAGTAAACTGTAGTAGTTAGCAGTTTTAGATAATATTTGTAGAACGCTGTTCGCGCGGTCGGTCGTTCGTTTTCCATTTGCTTGGTTGTTGGTTTGCTTCATCGCGTTTAGAAATAGTTTAATAATTTAAATATAGTTTATGAAACAATTGCACACGCTCGCATTTACGCCACACGCGACAAACACTAACTGCTCCGGGGCAGCCACGTCCACGACTGCGCTATCAGCGCGCACACGGCGCGCCGGAGGTAGTGTGTCTTCTTGGAGGCACCTTTTGCTGTGGTTGGCACTCTCTGCTGTCTCTTCTTGCTCCGAGTTCACACGCCGATGACGAGGAGTTCGAACGGTGTATAGCGTTATATGCGCGCAGCTCAACACGTTGTATTGCGTGTGCTTTTAATATTTACAATGTGGACTACCCGCAGTGTGAGCTTCGAAGCACACTCTTGTGGAGAAAAGTGTGTCCGTTTTGGCGGGGATCTGATAAAGAAACCCCTGTGACCACACGCGTCGGACTTCTATGTACAATACGCAGCCGCTTCCAATCCGACACGGTGGCGTACCACCCGCGTGTCAGACGGAAAGTGTGTATTTGGCTTGAACATACATTCGCTTTACACTTCATTCTATTATTACAGCCTGACCCCGCGAACGGCCGCCCGAAAACCTGGGCAGCCAATTCGGCGGCGGCCCCATTCGAGAGGGCTTAATTAAAATATAACTTCATTCGGATGAGTGTAGACAAAAACTTACGGTAAAATCACAAAACGGAACAAAGGTACAAGAAAGGAAACGGAACCAATAAACAGAGAGTGAGAGCGAACGGAAGTGAAATAAAACACATTCTCCGTGCGCTTGCTTTCGTTTCGGTAACGACGGCCAATGCATTTTTGTGTTCAGTTTGTTAAGCACGAAGTCTTTTCCCCCCCGCCGAGAGTTCCGAGAGTATTTCAATGCGGGGAGGAGGCTGGATTTCGTGGTGGTCCACACTCACTACGGCAAAGCAAAACATGAAGACAATATTTATGTACATATCGTTCCATTCAACAAACGCATCCATCCGCATCCTGCTGGCCAACCGGCCGAAGTGCGAAGAAGGTAGCGAAGCGGTGTGACCAATTGTAGCACGGTGGTGGCGCGCATAAACGAGAAAGAGTGCTCGGCATATAGCACCACACCACATCGTGACGACCCCCGGGAAGGGCTGTGACGAACGGAGAAGAAACGAGACGCACGAGATGCACGCAACACACACACACAGAGACACCAACGCGATGCGATGATCCTTGGGGTACACGCTCGCTGCTGCTACTGACCGCTGGTGGTAAGGATCGATGTTTGGCGCAGCTGGCACGGGAGGGTGGCGCACTGTCTCGATCGTACCCATTCTTTCTCTCCATCCCTCCATTCTACAGCTTGATCTTCTCGATAGGCACAGATCTGTGGTGGCGCGCGCGCAATATGACGTATGATCCTCTGCCGGTACGATCGCGGCTCACGAAATGTGTGTTTAGCGCGCGCGTTAATAAGATAAGAATAAGGGTTATTCATAATGTGTTTCGTTCCGTTCCGATCTCTTCGCAAACTGAGCAATTCTCTGAGTCCTAACTCGGTCACATCACAAAGTGTATGCCGTTCATGAACCACACAAATGTTATCCTTATCCAGCCGGTTTGTTCTACCGTTTCTTCGTACGAGGAGCAACGAGTGTGTCCGCTTCAGCCGTAGCCCATAAATGGGGAACTAGGGATTCAACGTGAGAAATGTGTCACAGTAGCAGCAGCAACAACAGAAGCCGGCTGCTGCTGCACTCCTTATGCAAAAAACTTTACGTTTCATTACTGCATCATTATGTGTGTGTGTGTAATTGTAGAGTTGCTAATAATAAGTATTACTTTTGTTGTATTTACTTGTGTGTTTTTATGATGTACCGCCTAAGTGTGTGTTTTCTAGTGTCACTATTTTGATGCATTGTGAGTAGCGTCTTTAACAATGTTTTGTAGCGCAAAGAGCGAAACGGAAACACTTCTTAATGATGTGACTCTGCGCACAACACAGCACAAGCATTCGCTGTTTTAAACGAGCATTCCTTCGATCCTTTATCACTCCTGGTTGGATCATTGTTATTAGTAAAAACGAACGGAAACGGAAAAAGGACGAACAAAAACGTACTAATATTGAACTAAAAAACCTCTCCCCGGACGTTCGGAGCCAAGAGCCCCGTCACGCGAGAGGAGAAGAAAGTGATCTCGCCGCCGTCTGGTTTGCGCTCCGAACCGAATGAACTGAGAACTACCAGGCTGTGTGCTGTGTGTTGTGGTGGTAATCGTGTTCCTCTCATCATTGCTGGTTGCTTCAGATCGGAGGAGAGCGAAAATAAAACGCGCAACTAGGGCCACCCGCCTGGACGCCTCCCATGACTACTCTATCTCAAAAGAAGCTGCTGTTGTGTGGGAGAAGAAACTGTAGAATAGCTGTGTTGTTGTTGTTCTTGTTGTTGGTAGCGATATTATACTTGTTTGACTTAGCGACACTCCCATACTTTAACCGTCGTGTCCACGCTGCCGGATATGACGTAAGGATGGGATTTATGCATATCTGCAAGGGCGGGAAAATGGGACAGATTGTAGTCGCCGGGATGCCCGGGAGCGAGCGGTGCGCTACTTACCCAACGATGTGCAGAAGTGCGAGTGAGCGTACAGTGTCTTCATGCAGCGCTTGTTGCGGAGATCCCAGATGCGCAGCGTTTTGTCGTCGCTCGCCGAAATCATGTACTTGCCGCCGGGATGGAACACGATACCACGCACCCAATTGTCGTGGCCGGCCAGCGTGAACAGGCACAAACCGGAGCTGACGTCCCAGACCTGGAATGGAACGGAACGGAATGAGTGTGTGGGGTTTTCGGGGGGGGAACTCTCCGGGTCGTACCCTGATCGTTTTGTCTCGCGACCCGGACGCCAGGAAGGGGCCCAGGTGGGCACCCTTTTTGTTGTCCGCTCCGGCCGCCTCGTTTATTGCCGCTGCAGCCGATTCTGGTGCCCAGGCGATGCATTCTACCGTATTTTCGTGCTCTCGCAGCTCAGCCTGGAACGCGCAACAAAAGGTTCACAATATGTGGGAAGCATCCCGGTCTCCCCGGCACGTCCGCTCGGCACTTACCTTGCACTCCTTTGAGTTCGTTTGCCATACCCGTACCGAGTGATCATTTGAGCAGGACGCCATCAGCGAGCCGTCAACGTTGACGCGCACCATGCGCACCCACTCCCGGTGGCCGGTGAACGTTTTCACGCAGTACCCGGTGGCCACCTCCCACATCTTGATCGTTTTGTCACGCGACGCAGAGAGCAAGAAGTCGCCGGCCGGCACGAACGAAACCGACGACACGTTGTGATCGTGACCGTGCATTGTCTTGACGCACTCGTACGTTTGCTGAAAGTCCCACAGTTTGATCGACAGATCGGAGCTACAGGAGGCTGCACAAGGGGGAAAGAGGAATCGGAGACGTGGATTAAACGGATCCGATTGGGCGCGGTTCGGTTTCTGGCGGGGGCTTACCAAGGAGCTTCCCTTGTGAGTCGAATGCAAGATCCTGCACGGAGTCGGTGTGGCCCTTGAGCGTGCGCTCGTACTCGCCCGTCTCAAAGTCCCACACCTTGATCGTGGCGTCCTCCGATGCCGACACCATCATGCTGAAGACCGGATGAAAGACGACGCGCGTCACCGTGGCCCGGTGGCCGGCGAGGGAAAACTTTTCCGGTGGCCGCGGTATCCAGTCGCTCGGCGTACGCTTAGCCTTGGTCGGCGCGCCCTCAATCACTTCCTTCTCGGCCTCGGACAGCTTCGCCTCCAGCTCCATCACCTTCTTCTGCAGCCGGATCACGGAGGTCCACTTTTTCTCCAGCAGCCCGCCGTACTTTCGCTCGATCTCGTTCGGCATGTCGGCCTCCTTCCGAAAGGCCTCCAGTGCGTCTGTATACCCATTGCTTCCCAGATAATCGGCAATCGCTTGGTTACTAGACACGCACACACCGAAAGAGATAAGATGATTATTTACCCATTCATTGTTATTAAAAGACAATCGGATTATCGGATCATGGAACGCACCGGGAATTAAACCATTTTTGGGGCGATCGACATTTGCGCAGAGGACAGCGGTCGCGAACTCAACCTTTCCCTCCTCCTAACGAGGATCGCGCGGCATCAAACGTCGTATAAATCACAATTTTCGAGGCAAGGTTACACCGGCAACGCTTTTCGGCAACTCCCCACACACACTAGATGGCCTAGTCCCTAGTCGATCATCCGCGCGACGCGATCGGTGGTGGACGAGAATCGATTAATTAATCATTTTCCCAAATCGGTTCCGAAAAATAACCGAACGCACGCGCGCGCGCGCAACTGACCTCCCCTGCTGCCGGAGGATTTCCGCGGATGGAAAATAGGAACTAATCAAATCGATCAAAACGACGACGGTCGATGGTCGATGGTTTTCTATTTCTGCGCTGCGCCACAAGAAGCACGCGAATCCTTCACGCACCGCACCACGAGAGTTCCGTTTCGGAACGTGGTGGACACGCTTGGGTTGGCCAGCAGACGCTGCTGCAGAATATAATTTTTCGATCAACGGAGCGCGCTGTTAATCACCACAAAACAGAAGACATAATATTTGCTATTCAACGGATGCCGGACCTCGCGCCAGGCCGCGGCGGTGATGTCCGCCTTTCGTGTCGCCTTCAGAAGATCGCGTCCTTTTTCGGCACACACCTCTCGGGGGGCTCACCGTCACAACCGTTCAGCCGGTTGATGGTGATGAATGAATGAATTTAGAAACATCCTAAGGTACAAATCATCTTTCCAAATCTATGGCGCGCGAAGGTTAGCCGCCACCGTCCGGAGCGGGCTGTGATATGATTTTTCCATTATACGAAACAAGCCAAGACAACAGTCACGCGGGGCAGGAAATAAGCGAAGCCTTCTGTGGTTCACTCGCAACCGGAATCGATCGCAGAAAAAGAACGTTTAAAAGTTGGTGGTGGAGCGGAGCTCCATGAAATTAATTTGCACCTCGCGATCTTGTACAACATAACCGTACCGATCGATGTTGGCCCACCCCCCGAATGATGGTGCATGATCGATCGTTCAACCTTTTGCAACTCACCGCGCCTGCAGCGTTCTTAGATTAAAATCGGATTGCGACCTAGCACCTGATTCGAACTCCTGACGACGCCCCGCAACGGTTGTGTACCACAATTTCCGATAGCCATTCATCATAACAACATTTCAATCACCACATCCAGATCTCCAGTCGATATCGCCGATCACCGCCGAAGGAAGGAAGGACGCGATGAAGCCGGTGTTCCGGTAGCGCCGTTCCATCGGCGAGCCGCCGCCGTCGCGCATCACAATGGAACATTAGACACCTAACGAACCGCGTTAAATCGCGCGCCACCTCCGAGCGTCAGACCTAACGGTGTATTGCACCACGACGAGCCTCGATCAAGCAGCAGAGCGGGATCGAGGCGTTCCCCGCGAAGTAGCCGATTTTTCGCGCCGTACTAAAAACACCAAGGGGGGCCAAAGAATTGCGGCGGCGAATTGCCGTGCCGAATCGAGATCCGAGAATCCGATCGCGGTTCTCGATCCGATCGGAACCAATTCCAATCTGCGATCTCCGCAGCGCGCTCCAGAGTTCCGTCCGGCGCGTCGATCGTCGCAAGACTGCCGCCGCCGTCTAGAACGGGCCCTAGTACCGGGGGAATTTCAAGCGGCCAGTACCGAGGAGGCCAGAACGAATCCGTGCAAGATCGCGCGCGCAGTAACGGCCATTATATGAATTGCACTCACTTAACGGTAATTGACCTGCGATCGGTGGCTATAGGCTAACCAACCTAATGAAGACCACACCGATCAGCGGACCCCCGGGGGTAGGCAAATGATTTAAACTCGATCGCCACCGATTGCCGCGAGGAACTTCCCTCTCCTGGGACGGGGATTCTCGAACCTGCTCGGGCGCTGATATCATTATCTTGAGGCAGGTTAGGGCTTTCGAAAGTGATCACACGAAAACGCCCACCATAAAAAGGGTGGCGTGGCCACCCGTTACGACGCAAGGGCTACAATCAGGCGCAATTGCGCCCTGCGTCATCGCGCGAGGCGCTCTCTTCGAGAGGCGGTTGCGGTTACGATCGACGGCGATCGCCGGAATTATCGCGACAGATCATTGAACCACGGAGCGACTGCGCTAGGGGAGCAACCTGGGTCGACCTTGGGTGGCGCGCGCGCGCCGACCGGTGCAGGATTCCACTCCATGCCGGGGACACGACTGGTTTTCGGTTGGCAAAGTCATACGCAAGAATTCTCTAAAGTGAACGTTTTAGAGCGCGCGCTCGCGCTAACCGAAGAGTGCAATTGCAAATGTTGCACAATTTTCCACGACGGCGATCACGGCGCACGGTGGTGTCTCTGCATCCGCACGCCGCGGCCGCGCAAACGGGAATATGCTCCGCGTGTGTCTCTCTAATGCGGGAGCCCTATGCGCGGTGGTGGTGGCTGGCGGCGCGGCTGGTGATCTTCTGGCCCGCAACGCGAGACAGAGAACTTGAGAGTTCGCGAAAAGTAAACAAGTTTTTCGCCGCTGACCGACAAAAGTGCAACGGCGGGCGGCGACGGTAGCGACCGAGACTGGTTAACCCTTGCGGGCCGATCGCCATAACGAGCACGTTCACACGCCCGAATGCAGCATAACGAGCAGTGGCCGCCGCCAGTAACAGTAGCAGCATCCCGCCCGCGGTCGGTCGGAAAGCGCTTTTCCGATTTTAGCTAATTGCAGAACCTCCCAGTGATTGGCCCATTAGGCGGCGGCCCATCGCGTAAATGGTTGTTTCCTTCCCGCCCGCTCGGACACGTTGCGAAAAGTGGCCACATGGCCAGTGGCCCGAGCCGAGAGACACAAGAGGCAACCAAGAATGTCAATCCACCACGGAAGGTGAACTCTAGGTTTGGAGTATTGGCAAGAATTTACCACCAAAAAGGTCGGCGCGATTGCGGAATCAAAGAATCCGCCGTACAGTGGTGCGCGCGCGCGCGAGGTGTGTTCTAAACGTCCCTCGTGATCCTTGGCGGTGGTGGTGGCAATTGCTGCAACTCGGCGGCTCGATGACGACGACGACTGGTTTCTGGTCGTGGCCGAGGCACAGATGGGCGCGTGGAATTTGTCATTGAGCCTGGTTGGCCACTTCCGAACCGTGGACCATTCGCCAATTTGAGCGTTTAATTTGCACGCTCTTTAGTGGGACCGTTTAAGAATACCGTTTTTAACGAACGAACGAACGATCATTTTGGTCTTAGTTAATTTTTTTTATCAAACGGCATTCCCACAGACTTTCTTAACACCTGGCGGTGCTGGTGGTCGTTAATTACTGACGTCGCTCTAATCGGTCAATCATGCAAAATTGAGTCTAATTAATTGAATGAGAAAATTGGGAGAGAAAACGAAAGACTGCAACAAGCGACGAACCTCGCGCGATCGTCGCTACCGGAGTGACATTTCCCAAACAGCGGCCCCACATCTGCCGCCGCGGTACGATTACGTAACGACTCAATCCTAACCAACGAGCGGTTGCATTTTATTAAGCACCAGCAGCTTGCCCTCAAAGAAGATCTGTACTGTGATCGCGACGAGATGATCGTTCTGCACCGTGCACGATGTTCTAAACAAAGTAGCTCCCCGCTACTACGCGACCACATCGCTGCCGCCTCCAGCAGCAGCGTCTACTACTATTGCACTTTCAAGGACAACTATCTGCGGGTTTATCTTAGTAGCGTGGAGGTTCGCTGGAGCAAAACATCCGAGAGCAGCGGCTACTACGACGATCGATGGCTTGCAACGATGACAACGGGGACGACGACGACTGGTAGTAGCTAGTAGTAGCAGGCCCGTGGTGTGCTGCTCCAAACAAGGTCTACATACAGTCTGCGAATCTCTCCCTCCATCGAACTGGCCACTTATTCTATCACATATGAATGGGGCGGCCTTTGGAGGGCTGTGGATTGCGGCGAGTGGGGAGCGGGCAACCCTTTAGATCACGGCGCGTGCTCACTCGCCGCCGCCGCCGCATCTGGTTCTTTCCATAACAATCCGTTCGGCCACCCGAGAGACCGTCTTTCTTCTCACCGGTCGTCGGTTCGGTCGTCGGCGCGCGACGCGAGGATAACGGCCTTACGCGCGCGCCCGCCACGGGTGGGGAAGAGATCGTTTCTTCGCGCGTCGTTAGAAGGACATTTAATGCTAAACGAACTAAAGCTGGTAGTGGTGGTGGCTCGCCGGTTACTTCCCCCCATTGGCGTGGTCGAAATATTCGCATCGCGAGGAGACTTTTGCAAGCGAACCGCAGAACTCGGAAGGAGGGAGGGACAGGGCGGCCCCCACATGGTTTCCACGAGATGGCCGGGCGCACGAAGTTCTTTTCGGAAAACCTCTTACTGTGACTTCCTTTTGCTCACTGGCCCGGGGGTCAGTGCAGTGCGGATTGTCAGTTCGATCGGTTCGGGAAGTCAGGTGGCTGGCACACCACACACAGAGACAGACCAGTGTCCCCGCGTGAGGCTCATTAGGGTTAGAGGGTTACTAGGTGATCTTCAACTCCGAGCCGCAAGACCAAGAGCAAGAGTCGTGTGAGGAGGTGCCGCGCGCGCGATCGGCGATAATGTTTTTGACCCAGATTCGGGGCGATTGACAAGTGTTCCTTTTATTGTATCAAAGCGTCGCCCGGCAGAGGAACCTTCGAGAGAGCGAGTTTTTCTAGTTTCTACCGGTGCTCTCGACGCGCGCGATCTTCAGGACGATCAATACTCGGCGTGTGTGTGTGTGTGTGCCACAGAAACATGGAGTTACGCGACAACTTCACCGACTTTACGCTGGCGTCGAACTACGTCATGCAGCTGGCGATCGACGAGTATCAGGCCGATCGCAACTGGACGCGATTGATCGATCGATACTGGAACCTGATCGAGGAGCTGATCGGAGGTTTGTGCCAACGGATGAGATGATGAGTTGCCGCCCAAAATATACCACCGTTTCCTGATACATTAATTAAACATAAGCCAGATGACGGCGTGTCGTGAAGGATTCGTCATAGTTTTCCCCCGTAGCACAGGGCTCTGTGACCGGCACGCGACACACGGTCAATGCTGTGTTGGTCACTTTTTGTGGGTTGACCATGTTTATGCTCAAATCGACCTCGTCGGTACCGCCCGCTGCCAAGTGCCGCGTCGTTGTGTGGCTGCTCATTTAAACGGCTTTGTGTCTTTCGCTTTCTCAAGTTCAAGTGTGGCATTAAGTCGGCAAAGGACATACATGAACCGGGCGGGGGCAGGCCGTGTTAGTGGCCCCGAAACCTTCGTGACCTTCCCCTCTACATCCTCTCTATCTCTCCTGCAGGAAATGAGAGATGGCCGGCGGCCCTTGGCCACATTTCTCGTCGAGTCGCTTAATCACACCGCGGCACCGCGGACAAACAAGACGCGGTAACAGAACTCCAGAGCAAATAAATTATCAGCCCGCCAAAAGATTGCGCCATATGCACGCACGGCGGCACGACATACAGTGGGTATCAATTTTCGGAGGTCAATGGCCATGTCTGGGGTGACGGATTCACGGTTGCTGTGTGCCGGCGGCCGATGTTTGGTTGACCCTCAACACACACCGAGCGACTGAGGCTGAGTAACTGAGAGCAAATTAGCATTGCGCTGGCGCTGGCGCTGGCAGGTGAAGGGTGCGCTCTCTGGGACGTTGTTCCGATTGCGAAACGATATTTGGGGACGATATTTGGGGCGGATGGACGGCACTAGAGCACACCGCGCCCCGACAGAGATGCGATTTGTTGACACAAGCTGTTAGCGGGCACGGTTTCTCTTTCCGGTGCGAGATCCCCGCCGTGGTAAGCCAAGTCTCGAGGACGTGTATGACCCAAAAGAACTCCCTCTGCACACTGATCAATTTGTGTGTCGCACACACCGCGATGGTAGGGTTATAATTAAACACACCGAACCGAACGGCAGCAGCAGCAGCAGCTAATTAATAACCGATCAAACACTTTTACGACACGCAGCGTCATTCTTTAATTAGCCGTAAAGTTTGGTCGCCGTGGCAAAGATCTGGACCGCGCCGCCGTTCGGAGTCGGACCTTGAGTCGGATCGTTTAAAAAGTTTGAAAGGCCACGCCGAGGGAAAACTTTGGAAGCGCACCTTGCTCCATTTTATGCGGTCCTTTTTGCAAGGTGGCCGAGGTGAGGGCCTCCTCTCGGTGGCCGTACGGAATCGGAATAATCAATCACACCATCGGAGGGACTGTCTATGCCTCATGCTGATCTTGTTTTTTTTGCCAATTGGCCCTCCCCACAGACCCACGAGCAAAGGCCCTCCCCTTCATGGACAACCCGCTGCCAACGCTGGGGATGGTGCTGACCTATCTCGTCTGGGTCGTCATCATCGGGCCGACGTACATGCGGGACCGGAAACCGATGCAGCTGACCAACACACTCTTCTACTACAACCTCGGCCAGGTGCTGCTGAGCGCCTACATGTTCTACGAAGTAAGTCAACTCCGTAGACCCGCGATCCTAAAAAGAACACTCCTAAAAGTTGGTGGTTTCTCCTTCAACCCGAACAGCATTTGATGGCCGGCTGGGCCCGAGGATACAGCCTAACCTGCCAGCCGGTGGACTACAGTGACAACCAACTGTCACGCAGGGTATGGGACCACATACGAGCAATCTCCAGGGTCCAGGGTATAATTCCAATCAACACTCTACTGTTACAGATGTTCAACCTCTGCTACATCTACTACCTCTCGAAGCTGTCCGAGTTTGCGGATACCGTCTTTTTCGTGCTGCGCAAGAAAAAGTCCCAAATTTCCTACCTCCACCTCTACCACCATTCGCTCACCCCGATCGAGGCGTGGATCTTGACAAAGTTCCTGGCAGGTACGTCATGGGGACTTTGGGGCGAAATTGGGGCGCTACTAACCCCGGCGTTCTGTTCCGTCCGGCAGGTGGCAATACGACGCTCCCAAACATCATCAACAATCTGGTGCACACGCTGATGTACTTCTACTACATGCTGTCGGCCATGGGACCCCGCTACCAGAAGTACCTGTGGTGGAAGAAGTACATGACCGAGATCCAAATAGTACGTGTCCCACCGCTTTTGCCACCATTGTGTCCACTACTGACCCTAATTACACACGATTCTAACCCACCGCAGGCTCAGTTTGTTATCTGCATCGGGCACGCGATCAACGCGCTGATCAGCGACTGTTCCTATCCCAAGTTCGTCACCTTCCTGCTGCTCTGCAATGCCAGCATATTCTTCGTGCTGTTCATGAACTTTTACGTGGACAACTACCGGCAGAAGGCGACGGCGACGGAACTGATGGCCGGCACCGCAGCCACCGAGCCCCAGAAGGACTCACCGGCCCGCCCCAGCAGCAATCCGCCGCAGCCGTTGTGTGCCCGAAGCTAGTAACGAACGCAGCGCGTCCGCTACAATGATTTGTAAATAGCGAGTTTGTGTACTTAAAAGATTGTACTTTTGTGTTACCCCTTGCTTGTAATTAACCTAATAGAGAGCCAATATCCTTTTTTGTATTTCTAGTAGCATATATTAACGATAATGATTGTGATAAGCTTCGACAGAGAGCTGGGGCGCGACAAAGAAAGGCATAAAACAAACGCCACGCAACTTTTTACACATCACTCATTGAGTCGGCCCGCAGTAGAAAGCATACCACCTTTAACAGAGCCAATGAGTCATTCTGCGATCGATTTTTAAACAACCTTCTATTTACGATATAGTAATTTGTGTTAAATAAATGCAACGATAAACATGTTTTAGAATATTCTCTTTGTGCAATTGAGGTGTGGAGAGTGCTCGTCGCTGTTTTAAAATAGGCCCATTATTCATAGCTTAAATAGTAAACAATTATTGACCGCTCGTAAAACAGCCTGGAATAGGAAAAAGGTAGCCTCACGCTTCGCGATTTGTCATACCACCCTCTTTTAAAATAGCACTACAAATAGGGAACAAAACCTATCTTTCGTGAGCAACGCAACAGTGAATAATCGCCATCAGCAAAATGAGTCATCTAAGCAGCGGTTGATCAATTCAAAAGAGCACCAGTAACGCTAAGTAACGCTTCGCGTAACACCTCGAAAGCATCGCAGGTTCTGACGACCAGAGGGCGCCAGTGTACACCGTCCGTTCAGCGACGCTAACGGAATGCGCAAGAAACAATCAATGCTCCGTCGTGCGTGCATTTTTGAACCGGATCAGCGAAATGGATTTGTCAATCTTACAATTTCCGGCCAGTAGATTTTGAAATGTACGATCCTCCAACAGACGGACGGACGGAACACCGACAACCGGCAGACCGAGTAAAGAGCGGTAACATTGAATCAAAATGCGCGCTCAATTGCCCAATAGATCGCTCCGTCGACGCTAATCAAAAAGTGGATCGCGCATGCGCTCGTGCCAATGTCACAAATCGTGATGTGTTTGTGTGTTGGGCGGACACATTGGAAAGTGTGTGGGGAATGTAATCTGCTCTCGTTGATCGTGGGACAAGTTTGCGCGCGTTTGTGTGTATGGGTGACGCACAGGGTGTTTCTATTTACACATTCACAAGACGGCGGCGGTGAAGGTGGTCCACGAGAAGAAATGGGCGCTTCCAAAAATGCGACAATGGACGCCCCGCGATCTTCAACAACAATTCGCAACACGAGCGCGGATGGATGAGAAAGCACAGAGTTGAATGTCATTATCATGCCGTGTGCCGGCTGGCTGTCTATTGTCTATTATTGTTATCAGTGCGCACTCTCCTATTCTTGCAACAAACCGATAATCCCCTGCACTTGAAGTGGGTGTGCTGGCGAATGGCCATACTTTCGCTGACCCTCCCTTGCCAAGTTATTGCCAAGTTTGTGCCAAACCGTTAGAGTAGTTAGTCTGGCGTGCCTCCGCGGGAGGCTACACCCGTCAGCAAAGCGTGATTGGTCACGAAAACCGGAAGCAACGCCGTTATTGTTGCCGAAGCACACACACGTGGGGGGCTCGTATCGGACCCGCGCGCGCTATCTGAATCGTCTTCCTATCCGTGTCTTCCCCAATGCCAACAGCAGCAGGGTGGCAGCGACCCCCGCCGGGGGGTTTAACCTCCGTTCAAGAAACATCAATCGGACATTCAATCGGCAGCCGGCAGAGGTCCACGAAATTGGAGAATCATTTAAATTCGGTGTCACCAATTCACACCACCGCGTGAAAGACGGTGGCAATGGCGGCGCGCTCTCTTTGGGATCGCCGGATGACATTTCTCGCCCGTTCGCGCTGCTAACTAAAGTTTCTGTCGCCTTTCATCTGCCGCCGCCAGTCTTTTCCATTCGGAAAGGGATTTATTTAGGTAAAAAATAGAATGGACCACTCGAAAACGGCACCCGTCGATGCGGAGAAGATTGCCGGATGTACGATTTCTTGGCCACCACCGGGCCGGGTGTGCACGATCGCTCTGTTAGTATTAGATGCACGGCGCCACAACAGCGCTGCGGGGTTTCACAGGAAGCAGCGCAACAAGTTGTCCACTTCATCGTCGTGTGTCCGAAAAGGGTGCCACCGTTGAAAGCATTCAGAATTGGTGAAGATTCACACGTACCAAGCAGCGCCGCACCGTGAAGATTTATTTTAATGGTGTGAAAAACGATCGTTAATCGATCGTGGTCGGGGGGTTTGACAATCATCGCCCGGGATGGAAAGTGGCGAGATCTAAAAAAGGCATTCGCCGCCCGATGATGCCGGGGTCCGCGCGGCTACTAATTCCGGTGTCCGGGACTTTTGTGTGTTTATTTAGGGGTGTTTTTATGCATGAAAACCTTTTTTCGATGGGGCCCTTTTGGTGGTAGAGAGCACAGGAATTCAAATGAAATCCCCGCGCATAAAACGTCTAATCAACCATTCACCATTCTCAAAAACCAATTCGACACGGAAACACGTATTAATTTTAGTAAAACATCGCGTCGTCGCGTTTTGTTGGGCTGGTCAACGAACGTGCGCCGGGAAGGTGGCACCGGGATGGTCCAAGAAGGTGGCCAATATATTAAAAATGATGCCCCACAGACACACACACCATACATTTGGGGCCACTTTTGGCTCTATATTTAGCCATTTTCGAGTGTGACGCGTGTGACGAAACTCCAACTCCAACGGGAGACAAAGACAAGGCGTGCGTTCGTGTTCCGGTGCGTTCCCCGATCTCATCACGGCTCTCAAAAGAAGGAAAGAAGTTAGAAGATTGTAAAAACACTTACAGCTCCTCGCGCTGCCGTTGTGACAACACCATTTTCATGTTTTGATCTGCTGGTAAATATTGATAACCGATGTCCCGTTGGTCGATCCGGGTGTCCTCTGCTGCTTCCACCAAATATTGATCCGTCGTGCACGCCAGCTAGGCTTCGGCCGGACCCAATACTCAACAACACACTGGCGAGCGGGCGCCACAATATGCTTTTGCCTTAATTCCCCTCTCTTTTTGGGGCGGCACACTGGACTGGATGCTTCACAAAACTTTCGATTACACTCTGGCCAACAACGCGCACTGGCTCTTTTTGCTGATCAATTACTTCTTATCACGCACTTTTGCACTTCGGTCGAAAAGAGTCGCACGGATTAAATATTTCTTTTTTGGTTTGGTTTGGACTGTCGTCGTTAATCTCTCTGTGTATCTTATGCGGACACTAACTCGGACTTGCCGGTGATCATCGCCACACACGTGAAGCCGCTTCGATTGTTGCACTTCACCGTGTGTTCTTCACTGTGCTTCCGCGTTTAGCTGCCCGTCGATATCGGAGGAACTCGGTCCCGGAGAGTTCAGTTCAGTGAGTTAAGAGTTGGTGTCTCGATGTCGTTTTGTCGTTTATTTTGGTACACGTTCTGCAGAGGAATCATCTGAAAGGGAAAAGAAGAAAATAATGATCAGTTAGCATTTTTGATACGAATGCGGAATTTAAGAATGAAACGGGCCACAGACACATCGCGCCACTCTGGAACGCTCGAAACCACCCCTGCTACTGAACGCGGCGATGCGCTCCTGAGCTGTCCAGGAGCGTCTCGTAACGGTTCCCTGCACGTGCACCACCGGGCGTACTTTCAACGAACCCGCAGCAGCAACCCGAGAGTGCTTAAAATCTCGGTATCAAATTTCAACCCGCGTCACGTTGGGGCAAACAGAAAACCGCAAAACAAAGGCGCGTGCAAAAGACGTCATCGCAGCCCCGCAGAAGGGATACGGATCCGGGTTAATTGTGTCCCACGTGGACCTCCGTGGGTTTTAATGGGCTCCACAATAAATTCATAAAATCGTTCGACTACCGGGCCACAGTGCGACTTATCGCGCGGTGGTCCGTGTTTCGGTAGAATCCGGAGGCCACTTGCTATGCGCTTAATTCGCGTGACACTTTGCTCGTTTTCGGAGCCTTCATATTTACGCGGGGCGGTGGTGCGCATAAATTACGCCACACAAAGGCTTCACCGGGGGGTGGTCTTGATACAAGCGACGACCTAGACCCCATATGGTAGAGGAACAGCCTTACGAGGCGCCTTCGTTCACATAAAACAACGGACCGGAACCCGCCGGCCCGGGGGTAGCAATCTGACGCCGGTGTTTGAAGATTAATCGCACCACGGAACGGACGGCCGACCGCAAGGTCTAGACGCAAACGGATCGATACTGGGTTTTCCGGATTTTCGGTTGCTTCCCATGACCAATGGCCTATGTCGCGGGGACTTCTAGGGTCCTCTGTAGACCCACAGAATCACCCAATTGAATGGGGTGGGCCCCGATTATCAATTACTTTAAACTGCACCATCGCACACGTGGGTTCGCTCAGCCTCAGAACCAAATGTTCCACGCACCTTGTTTGGCCCACCCACTCTTCCGGGGCGCGCGGGTGACACAATTGGAAAAATCACTTTATTTTCATCATCCAGCGTGTGGCCGCCGTGTGTTTGGTGGGCCCTCTCTTTTTTTAGCGAGCCACGTCGTCGTCAAGAAACGCGCTCTATATATCGGGTGTGCGAGATCTGGCGCACGCGCTCTGAAGACTCCGGCCGTCGCTGCAACTGCAGAGGCCACAACTGCACCCACGTACGTCCGGCACAGGAAAACGTCGATAGAATACACATTTAGACGACGACGACGACGACGGCAGCTGGCCCGCCAATCGATGGGAGGCGTGTGGCACAGACCGACCCGGCCGTTCTGCCGTTTTTGGAGTGCGCCGACTGCACGATCGATACACGAGAGCGCGTCCGGGCGCGTTAGAGTAGAGTGCAGCTTCGTAGCATCCGCCGGAATCGCTTCAGCGCCGTTCTGCCCCATTAGTTCGGTGGCAGAGCCAGAAACTGTCTTCTTTTTCGTCGTCCGAGGAATGTGTTTTCAACTTCATCTTGCCCAAAGTATACATCATGTGGTCTCCACTGTGTCTCTTCACGAAACTAAAAACAAATGGAACAATTAATAAAAGATTATCTGAAACAAAGCGATGTTACCGATAGCGGAGCGGACAGCAGGGCATGGATAAAATCTGTCCGTCATCACTTGCTGCCACGTGGTGAGCTTTCACACACTATCAGTGGCCTTCGCTATCACACACGCACCATCGCCAACACGTCACCGGGTTGTTGGGTACCTCTCTGAGGCCAACGTGAAACGTTGGCGTATGACGCGCACGATTGGTTAGCGGAGGCACTACGCCTCTTGAGACCCCACACACAGAAAAGGCCCTTTTTAATGATGGCCCCCCCAAAACGCGCGTTGGAGGCCGCACAGGTTAATGGAAAACCGGGGAAAACTGGAGCGCATCTGAGCGCAGAGAAAGAGATTTGCCCGGTCGTTTGTCTTTTAATGCATTTGGGCGGTGGTGTTGCAGCAGCAGCAGCAGCATAATTCTTCATCCCGCGGCGAGACTTCTTTTCACCATTTCTCACGACTCACTCGGGAACATTAATTTTAATTGAGTCACGATTTAACCGTGATGTGCCGGGCGTGATTATTGCCTTCCCGAGGGCGGAAGTACCTTTCGGTTGCTGGCCGCCCGCACCGCCCCGGCGTCAGCCATTTGTCATAACACAGCGACGGCGGCGGCTACAATGTGAGGAGCGAGCTACACTATTAACTAAAAGCTGCGGAAAATGTAGTTCAATCGGGTGGCGTGGCGCGTACATTAAAAGGGAGCACAATTCAAACACGAGCTTCTGTGTGTTTGGGACGGCCCACCGGCCGGCCGGCTGGCCGGCAATGGGAGGTTGGCCGAAATGGGGTTGATGATGATGATGGTGTGCTATTTGTACGCTCATTATTCGGTGGGCTGGCCAAAACTATTTCGTTTAAAATTCGTGAACATTTTAGACCGGGCACCGGCGGAGAACAAATAATGACTCCCAGCGCCGCTGGGGCCGATCAGTTGGACCATTGGTTCCGCGGCGGACCGTCTTTCGCACCGTCAGCACGCGGCTCTCGCGTTGCTGGAAGGTGTCACACCATGTGCGCATTCTTCAGGAATCGATTCCGATTCCACCGTTAGGTACGGTACAAAAAGCTATGGCCATTCCGTGCTATGCGGTAATCGAGCAGAGGAAGAAAGTCAACAGCCTCGGGAGGGCCGGTCGGTGACATATTATTAAATATCGACAACAACGTCGCGTTCAGGGGAGAAATCAAATATGTCGGTTGGAATGGAGCACCGACGACGGAGGACACGAAAACTCTAGCCCTAGAGTCCGGACGTGACAAGTAGAAACCAACAAGCGAGACCCGGTTTTGTCGCAGGAATGTTTGCCTCGTTCGAAACAACCCAACGGTGTCTCCGCGGGGCGCGTCTGCTTGATACGATAAACATCGGGACGCGTGAAGCAAAACAAGATCTAAAACGAAATAATCGTCTTAAGACGCGTCGGCGACATGTTTCGCAATTTCGAGCAACAAACGGCGGCCATTCCATTTCACATTCCACACAACCGGCCGGCTAGAAGCCCGGTAACTGCCGCGGCTGGAGTTATTGCAGCGTAACCGCAAACTCAAGAAGCTCCCGGATCCCGCCGGGCGTTCCGGTTTGTGGTGACCGCACCGAACGTCACCGTCAAAAGCACCGGTCGGAGCTATTACAAAGGCGTTCAATCTAAAGTGTTGGCCAGTTAACAAGACACTCAATGAAAATCTTAATTAACCAGGGTTTGCTGTTCGGGTTCACGCTCCCCGAAAATAAATTGCCATCGGGGGCGCGAAGACACTTTAAAATGGCGCACCACCAGCACGGAGAGTTCCCACGATACCACCCGCGGGGTGTGCTATCGAGAAATCGATCGGCCGCACGATGAAAAGCTTAGAAAAATAGGGCACGATGCAGGCAGCTTACATAATTCGCGTCTTCCCGTCAAAGTCACAGTTTGCTACGATGGAGAGCCGGGATGTTCGCCAAGCCCTGCCCTGCCTGCTCCTATCCTGACGCTTGATAGACGAGGTTGTGACCTTTAACGTCCGTCCGTCTGGAGGCGGAGGAAGGCTTTCTTTTGGGCAGAAGGCAACCCTATCTTTCTTGCGTCATGCGGCCGGCCCGGCACCGGGGCTGGGAAAAGAAATTATCCAACAATGACCTCATCAATCAGCGAGTATTATTAGACTCCAGCAGCAGCAACACCGATCGTGCCACGACGGGGCAGGACAGTTCTCTAGCTCTCTAGTTCTCTAGAAGGTTACGCCACAGCACTCTCTGCAAACACCGGTCCTCGGGGGGTGGGTCACTATAGCACCTAACACCAAGCTGTCAACCTGCTGTAAGTGCCACACACACACTCTGGATAGCCATCACGTCTTCTTTGCCAAAATAAAATCAATATTTACGCTCGTCACACAGGCCACGGGAGGGACGGACCCAACGGTAGGGGCGCGCGGGTTTTTAAAGGGTTTCTTTTTTATGACAGGTGGCCGCCCCGCGGGGCTCGATATTGCGCCGCTGTTGTTAAATAACACCGACACCCCCAGCAAGACATTAAAATTACGCTCGTTGGTCGAGAGAAATGAAAGTTGGACGACAAGCAGCAACCAACCGATCGCGGCTTACTCCGATAGCAACGCGGGCTCTGCTAATCTGCAAACTGACAGCTCGTGGCCTACAACGCCGTGAACTGTAGCACGGTAGGAAGGATGCGGCGAACGACGGCCCGTCGTTACGTCAAAACCGGTGTCCCCGGCGGTCCGGTCTCCCAAATTCAACCTACGAGGTTCGGCGACAAAGGAGAGCAGTTCCTTGTGGTTTCCCGGACAGGAACAGGTTTGAGGGGAGGACAATCAAGTGGGACCCTTTCGGGGGGGTTTGTTTGTCGATTTCTTTGCCGTTTTTAAATGGCATTCATCTGGCGAATTGGCCCTGTGAAAGCAGCAATCGCACGCACGAACTAGATCACCACACGCTCTCTATGCTGTCAGTTTTACGTCACTCAGTTCTGCGGGCATTCGCCATTCGTGGAGGGGACCTACTTTTTGCGACGTCGTTTGGGACTTATTAGGTCCGCCGCCACGTGGATTGAGTGACGCGCGCGTATTAGCAAGAAATGTCAAAAGGGAAATGTCCACTGAGGGCAGCAGACAACATCCTGCTGTCCCAATCCGTCCCCTGCCTGGAGCGAGAATGTCCATCATCGCGGCGATGATCACGATGATGATGATGTCTGCTGGCCT
Organism: Anopheles cruzii; assembly: GCF_943734635.1. Lineage (NCBI taxonomy): Eukaryota > Metazoa > Arthropoda > Insecta > Diptera > Culicidae > Anopheles > Anopheles cruzii. Next base: position 12,339,366 of record NC_069144.1, on the reverse strand, counting down.
CCTTTCAGAGAGCCCCGATGGCTCAAGACGGCGTCGATTCCAGATTTTCTCCAGCATCGGACAACTCTTCCTTGTTGCAAGCACTGCTGGCCGGATCGAATATGTTTTTATCGTTTCAATATTTCTTCCGCAGAGCGGCAGGGACCCCATGCAGTTGTGAGGTAACAACAACGAGACAAGTGAAACGACACACAATCGTGAGCTTTCGTTTCTTTGTTTTGCTGCTGGCCCACTGGCTGGCGACGATAGATACTATCAACCTCCTCTGCTGCTGCAAGCCCTCGCGGATGCCTGCCTTCCCTTAAGGTGCACACCATGGGGACAACAGGTTTCCTGTCCGCGGCGTCGAAGAAGCCCCGGAGAAATGCACCGTTTTCCGGCCACACGGTAAGCCGCCGCCAACAGGTAGTGGAAAGGGCAAAATTTGTGATAAATTTTCGCGATTAGCCGAAGACAAATGTGTTCCCCCGGCGACGTCAGGTCCGTCGCAGCTAAGTATCCACTTACCGAACGGTAAAATACGCTCCTGCGCCGCACTCACGTCCCCAGTGGCTTTTATTGACTTCTCCCCTTTTCTTCTCAACCGAACGGCGGTACACAAACGCCTGGCTAGAAAGTAAAGGCGCGCGCCGTGAAGGCGATCTCTGGTGGCCCCGCGCAGATGGTCACATGATCGTGCGGTCCACTTCCTCTCTCTCTCTCTGTAATGCTCATAATAATGTTGCTAATACATCACACATCTAGCGAATGATTTGCCTCCACACAATACCGACGACGCACGCAATTACCGGCTGTCGATTTGTCACTTAACCGACCCGTTGTCGCACACAAATTAATCTTTCAACCAAATATTGTTCCAAAAACTGTTTACGTAAAGAGTCTTTCGCTAACGATGTGTGAGCTCGAAATGGAAAGTTGGCAAGCCCCCGTAAGCTTAGACCTCCAAACAGTACGCTTTACTTCGCCGTACTCCAAAATTGCCCCCCACAAGAAGCGTAGTGTTTCATTTTCAATTCATTGCGCGGCCCCAGCAGCTCCGGAAGGAATGGCAAAAATCGTTATAATCGCACAAACATCTGTGGTCGCGAAGAATCGAAGTACGAAATTGCTGGCTCCACAACACACCGTGAGCTGGAGAGTCCAATTAGAGATCATTAATCAAAGGCCAGCGGTGGGAGGCAGAGCAGAGCCCCGGTTTGCAAAAGGATAGGAAAAGCTGGAAAAATTGGTGGGCGCACAACGGCTACAAACAAACCCCATGCCAAGTAGTAATCGCTCGATTCCGATTCGTAATATTTCCAATCACCGGTTCCGCCGCCGGTTAAGGGCGCACCAGGCGCAAAGGGACGATCGTCTTCTTGTGCGATGGTGATCGGAGAAAAACCGGCCGAGGCAAGCTCACTTTACTCACGTAATGAAACCGAAGCCGAAGAAACTCCCCATTAAAAGCTGTTGCGCGAGGGATGCGCGATCATTTGCATACTCAGCCCGCGCTACAGGCCTGATGGTGGTCGGAATGTCATTATAGAGGCGCCTGGGAGACTGTTCCATCCAGAAGCAAGAAGCGGCTGACGACACAGCAATGCAAACACCTCTGTCAATTGCACCGTGTGTGTGTGTACACGGTTCCCATGGCGTGGAGTGCAGCATAATTAATTCATTGCCACTGGAAACGCTACACTTTGCGGCACAACGCAACGGTGAGTCCCTGGGGCTGTGCAGAGTCTTCCGAAGGGGCACAGACCTTTCCTCTCCAAAACCCATCGATCGACTCGGGCTCCCCACTGCAGGTTTATTCAGCGTATTGCGCGAACCGTCTTCTAGAGCACGCGAAATCGCAAACACGATCAAACGTCGAGGCGCCGTGACGATCTCATAAAGATTAAGTCGTCAATTTTACGCCAGGCCAAAACAAACCATCGTAAAAGGCGCCCGAACCGGGTGGGCCGCTTAGACACCTTAAATTGCTCTACGTAACATGAAGCGCCCCGGCCCATCGCCCCAGCATCAGAGAGAAAGACGAGGAACAACGCACTGATGATCGCTGGAGAGTCGGAGTGGTGATCGACGGCGATTAGCGCGCGCTTCATATTTGTTCGCTTGGAAAGCAAAACAAAACACGCACAAAATTCTCCGAATGTTGGCCCTCCAGCATTCCACCGAACGGAGTCCAGTCACCGAACCAGCACCGTCCCGGGGTGTACCTTGGAAAAACGTGGGAAAATAGGGCTACTAATTGGCCCGTAAATGTCTCCACCGTCGTCGTGTGTGGTGATGCTCGCACGAGGTTGTCACTCGATTCCCAGGTCTTTCCCAGGTGGTGGTGGTGGCTCTGACTTGCAAATGTACTGGAGACAACTACCGTTCGGTGAGACCATGACCTGCTTGTGCCCGCCACTTTGAGGCGGAACAAGTAGCTCTGGCAAATCTGCGCTCATCATTATGGTCTCGGGGAGTTGGTTCTAAAACGTCTACAGAAGAATCGCTGGAAGCCACAGTAAACGACGGCTAACACGATTATGGCCACAGTCGCCCCAGCTGACTCACGGGGCGAGAGCACGGTTCCTGGGGCGCTGGGGGCTTGTTGAACAAGTCAGCGTCATCGTTCACTGATTCCAGAAGCCCCACACATCACCAAGTAGTGCTCCAACTTGTGGTTCCAGCGGCCCCGGGCAATGGTTGCAGTGGTTGCGTTTGGTGCGCGAGGCGTTCGTTGGGCGCCGTTATGCATTTCATAATCAGCCACCGGGGGGCCCCGGGAGTTCTCAGTTCCGCGCGGGACCCCGCGAGAGCGACGAAACGCACGTAAATGCAGGTTATGTCGCATGTGCATTCGCAACAATACGTACGCACCACCGCACCAGCAAGACGTGGGCCTCCCGGAGTCTTTCGCATAAACCCACGGCGCCGCAGAACTCGCTCATTAACCAATGGTAAAACACAAATGGGACCCTCAGGGACCTTCTTGAACAAACTTGAGCATAAGCAACAAGAGGACTCTATTGAAGCTCAGTTACGAATAGGATCAGACAAAGGTGTGCGTGCCCCTAGCCTGAGGCGACCCACCGTAGGACAAACACCGGTTTTTTATTGTACACAACTGCCCCAGGCTGTTGGGGGGCCCTTTCCCCCGTCGGCAGGGAGTGAAAACGGCACACGAAACAATATGCGGTGGACGACCACGGCGAAAGGGACCAGCAACAGCAGCAGCAGCAGCACGTTAATCTTGGCCCGATCGCGGCTCACAGATTAAAGCGAACGAGACAGATCCCCGAGGCGGGTGCAGGGCACACCTTGGGGCACACCGGCTGCCATTAAGAGCTCACATTCCAGCACCAGGAGGTGACGCGGACCCCGCGAGACGAAGAAAGCGAGAAAAATTCCACCATCTTGTTACCTCTTTTCCGTGATTAATATCTCACGCCGATGACGGTGACGGCGGCGAGGCGACAGGCGAGAGAAGGCATTCTTACGATCGCCCCGCTTCTTTATGTGCACCTCTCCACCCTGCGTGTGCTTGCGTGTGCGCGAATGCCGCGGTACTTGGGGGCTTGCGCACGCGACTCTAAAGAGCCATTCCATTCTTCGCGGCTCCGCGTCCCGATCTAAAAAGGGAATAAGCACACTCGTTGGTTGCGTGGCAGCGCAGAGCGAGCAAAGGGAAGGCATTTAAATCAGTGCACGAAGGCGCCGCCGCTTATCAGCAGCCCCTCAGCCACGTGCTCGCCGTGGCGTACGCTCAAGTTCACCACCAGCATCATCGGTGCGATCATCCTCGGAAGGCATGAAACGGCGTTCCCGTACGAGAGGGTGTGCTGCGCAAAAAACGGCGTAAAGCAAAGGCGCCTTTCAGCATACCCCATGTAACGGGAGGACAACCCTTTCAAGCCCTCTCCTCAGTGGTGGTGGCGCGGTTCTAGTGCGGTTGGAAATGCTTGGAATTTCAGGCATCGGGGCGAACGCGTTCGAAGCACGCGCCCCTGGCGGGTGTTAATTACGTGCCAGACATTCACAAATTGAACCCTTCCTGGCCCACAAATGATAGTGTGGCCCAATCGATGAACGAAACGGTGTCAGGAATTGGCCAAAACTTTTCCCAGGAAAACTGTACGTAAAACCCTTCTTCCCGTCATCCTTTCGCGAAGTTTGGCACGTGGCCCTGTACGGACAGACTTGGGATTGAACTAAAAATATCGCAAAATTTGTGGCCTGAGGGTCGAGTGGCCGATTTCTTGGCACAAAACCGGGCGAAAGGTCGCGGTCGGTGACCGAGAAAAAAAGGTGGGGAAGAAAACTTTGGTCCACACGAAAACAGGCGGCGTGACCGTGATAGTTCTCTCTCAGAGCCGCCCTCTGCCGTTGCATTTCGCGTGTGTACAAATGCTAACGCCCGTGCGATCGCACACGTGAGGTGTTATTTTTTGTAGGGTGGCCAAAGGGTGGCCAAAGGGTGGCCCCACATCCCCGTCGCGGTAGACCCACAGCGCCACAAAATAATAACACAGTCATCGTCGCCTCGCTCCGCCGGGGGAAAAGATAAAACAAACCGAAAGATGATTATGATGATTTCGGTGTGGCAGCGGCTTCCACCCGGGCTCCCCCCACAGGGTGGTTGGTGAAAAGAAAGGTGTGTACGCCACCTTCGCGCGACGCCTCGACCCAAATCGGAGGTCAGAGGATGGCTGCTGCTGCTGGCCAGGCGCGGGCTTCTGATGGTGATCCGCAACCGCACGATCACGATTCCAATTATGCCACCAACACATTCTGGAGAAAGCGACAAACCCGGCGGCACACAACGGTGGTGCGAAAAATAGGACACAAATCACAACTCTTTCTCCACCCCTGCCTGCCGGCCGGAGAGAGCGGGGTTGTGAGCCACCCCGAGCCCAGAATGAATGGCCCCTTCATTTGTTTGGCGAAAGTCCGAAAATGGTACAAGCAATCAGAGCACTGTTTGGAAGGTTGGCCGCCGCCAGAATTACCATAATGTGATTCACGGGAGCCATCATCCCCGAACTGCGCCCGGCCGGGGAATGTGGCAAGTTGTGGGGCATTAGGAAGGCATACTTCATGCACTCCGGAGGTCGCGGTTACATCGTCGCGGCCGGCAAACATCCACCCAGCAGCTGCCGCCACAGCTTGAGGGGGTCATCAACCTAGGCAAATGGGCCTATGTCACCGAGCAGGCATAAAAAGCACGGACCCGTGGGGTGGGGGGACCCGTCTCCGGGAAACCGTACAAGAACAAAGAGCGAAGAACGGTACAACGGTCTTGGATCCCGGTGCCGGTTCTCGTCGTGATGATGATGTTTCCAATTCTTCATTAGATCCCGACGACGACTGGAGACCGGAGGCAGAAGGGCCCCAAATGGTTGCCCCTTCAGCAAAATGGTTCTGTTTTCCGTTACTGAACGGAAACTTGAACAGCGCGAGAAGCGAGGCGAATTACTGCAGGGGGACAAACACTATCATCGGGGCCGCGATCGATCGAAGTTCCAGTCGACGCATATGGCGCGTTCAACAACAATAACACTAACGCACAAATCAAGCCATTACGTAAGGATGTTCCACGATAAGGCCCCCCCGGCGGCGACGGGTAAGATACAACCGGAGCAGCGCCGGCTGATGTTTTAGGTGAGTTCGAGGTCATCCCACCGGAGCACCGGTCGATATGTTTTGTGCAAAATAGCGAAACGTATAACTCGTACCACGCACTGACCGTTTATGTGGTCATTTTTTGCATGCTTAATCGGTCGATTCGATCCGGTCCGTGCAGTTCAGAAAGCACTGCTCGCCATGAATCATCCGCCGTGTGGTACATGACGTTCAAGGATTCACCCCGACACCGACACACTCTCGCTCAGCACACATGCGCACCACGCCGGCGAAGGAAAAAAATCAATGATTTGCGTCTTTCACTCGATCCGGCGGCATCCGGCGCACGGCAATTCCGGTGCAACACTTCTTCCGAGCTGAGCCTGTGCTTGTGGATGCTGCAAACTAGAAATGCATTTTAAAGGTACTTTTGGTGGTGTGTTCGCTTCACGCCAGGCCATTTGTTTTACGCTGGCTGCGGGCAGTTCCGCTTGCAAAGGCCGCGACGAACACTTGAAATGGTGGTGGAAAATTGAACCGAAATCGATTCGACACAAGATGCACATTCGCAATACGGTCGCCGCCAACTGCTGTTGTAATCGTACACACACACGCTCACACACACACACATCAAACGCTTTTCCAATCCAATTTTGTCACTAATCCGTCGTCGCAGCAACAGTAGCAGGCTTCGATTTTTTCCAAATTCAATTAATTACCTTCAGCGATTGAGAGCGCAATCAGCCGTCACCGCCGACCACCGGGGTTGTGTGTTTCAGCAATGGAAAAGCAATAGAAATCCTGCTGTGGGACTAACAGTTGTGTTACTATTGGCAAAGAGCACGCCGCGGACTTCACGGACGACGCTTGGCGGTGGCGGTCGCAGTCGCTTTCGGTGCCCGTTTTCGTCGGTCGTTCGTTCTGCACTCAGCAACGCGTGAGGACGTAATGAGAAAAGAAAGCTCTTTTCCCAAGGCGCTTCTCTCGCCAACAACTCGCATTCGCTCACTCACGCGCGTCCGGTTTCCTCTACCTTTGCTCACTACTGACGCACAGCTTACGTGTGGTTTTTCTCACCCATACACAGCCGAGCGAAGAGAGCGGGGCCGTTCGGGACTCCCACAGGAAGGGACTCCGACTTCCTCAATGAAGCCTTACAATAAACGAAAGGGGACATGTTTGCTACATTTAAAAATTCGGTTACAACTGGTCGGCCATCCTTTTAGGTGAATTTCTATTGTCCCTATTGTGTGCGACACTGTTTGGGGGGGTCGAGAAAACACCTGCCCGGCCGAAGGACACCCCGAGCGAACGGCGTAAAAACAATATTAGCATATGGCGACGAAGAGCGCGCATATGAAGCCCGGCACCGGAAAAGTTGCCATCATCATGGTCGCCGCCAGACCGGTCCAACCGGTGCGTGGGACGCTGCACCGTAGTAGCATCATCTCTGATCAGATGATGTCAATCCTTTTTGGACGATGAGTTGACAAGGTCAGTCAATCGAATTGCGATTCCGGCGAAGACGCATAATCATCCAGACGAGCACCAGAATGGTCCTCCAGACCCCCTTTGGCGAGCGCGTGTAGTTCTGTCAGCACCCCACGAATTACGTCATTAGCAAGAAACCCCACATTCCGTTGCTTGGAAACACGCATGCTCTCAGATTCCATGACGAGATCATGAGATGAGGTTGACCTTTTGTACCCCGCAAGCAGCCGCATCGAGGCAGGCTGCAATCGAAGAAAAGCACATCACCCAGATGGTGGGCTGTTTGTAAACTAAATAAAAGGCGACGGTGGTATAGATATCGTAAAAAATGAAACTGATCACCTTCGACCCAACACACAACACAAGACGGTTCGCGGTTCCACTTCGAGCACAAAGCACAGATACATTCCGAAAACAGAAGGCCTCTCTCGCTCGCTCCCTCTCTTGCTCTGTCTCTCCCTCTTTAGATGCGTTTCTCGCCTTTGTATGGGGCCGCGATGTGTCATCGGTGGAGCTCAGTTGTGTTTTTTTCCGTCTTGCCCCTCATATCGCGTACTCGCCATTGACAAACACGCACACATTGTTGCGCGCTCAATCAGTGTGTTGCTGCTAAGTGCACACACTACATACAACAGCTGTTAATGGCATGCTAATACACCCCCCAAGTATCCCGCAACGGTCACAATTTGCCGTTAAAAGTCACAGAGCGCCCGACCCACCGAGGAGACGTAAATTGCACACTGATCACTGGGGGGCGGGAGAGAGGACATAAAGCTAATCATAGCAGGCCACCTCGAAGGACTCTCTCGAATTGAACATGTCGCAGTGTGTTGCACTGAAATCTTACCACAGCCGACCAGAAACACTAGCGCGGCACATACTACTAAACATCAGCATATACACTTTACGCGTTCCGATTGACCGCCACTCCGAACCCCGTAATCAGCTTAACACTAAACACACAAAGCACACACACTATACGTAACAACGCAACAACGTTGGCCCGCTCGCTGGCTGCGTTGTGAGTGCCATTTTAGCACTTTGATAACGACAAAGCCAACTGTGAGGTCTTTTTTGTTCCTAATCAGAGAGAAAGCTCAATCGCAGCTCTACACCCTAAAGAGCAAACTAGCGCCCACAAAGCAAAGTAACCCATCCCCGTCCGTTCCCCCAGCCCAATTTTCGGTGTCCTCTCTATTGTTTCGCAGCACCGGAACACGTAATTTTTGGCGTTCGTTTGCACCGAGGGCGGCTGTACGAGAGAGAGAGCCAGCGAAAGAGAGAGAGAGAGACGGACAGAGAGATGGATGAACGGTGTATTTTCTTCTGCCTTTCTGAGGCCATCGATCGATTTTTTACACTTCATTTTTTACTATTTTCTTCCACTCCGAAACTACTGAGAGGACACGGTCGCCAACGTGCGGGGATAGAGGGGTGTTTTCGAATCCGGAGCGGAACAATTGGCGATCTGGTTGAGGGGGAAAAAAAACGTACGGACAGGTTAAGGTTACTTACCCAGAGCAATGCGATAGATGTACTCCGAAAACAAAAACCGATGCAGGCAGACTCTGGAATGCTGCTGAACCTTGTTCAGTTGTCTCGTCGTTGTTTGGCCTGTTTTTTGCCTTTCCTTCCGGAACACAGTTTTTCCTGCGGATAGGATGAATCCGCTCCGAGGAAGGATCCGTGGTGAACGGTAGAGTTCCTTCCGCCTGTGTGTTGGGGGCGCAAAGATGATGATGCGGATAATTTTGCAGCACTGCTCCGCTACAAAGGCCCGAAGAAGCAGCACCGACACGGACCGCGTTCCCGTTTTTCGCAACCCACTTGACCAACTTTTACGCACACGGTTTGCTACGACGCCACTACGAAATGCACGAGATGGCCACGCACAACGCAGGGGCCAAATGATGGGATGGTGAGGTGACCGCAGCTTTACACAGCAAAGCTGATAACTTTTTCGGCCACTGTCTGGTGAAGCAAGGCTGCTGCAAACAAATCCCAGCGGTGCTCACCACGGAACCGAACGGTAAAAACACGGCCGGACGACTCGCCACGCACCCGTCTCGGAAAGGAAGGCAAATTTCAAGCGAAATCGACGACGACGACGACGTCTTTTCGCGATAGTTCTTTTTTACTCCTCTGCTGATGATTTTCGACTAACCTGTCCCCTATTCGCACACACTGTTACGCAGCTTGGCTCGCGCTGTACACACGCACACAGCTTCGGACGCTCTCGATTTGAACGCCAGTTAAGGCAACTGGCGCATTGCTGTCAGCGTATCTTGACGCGGGAAGCGCTGTTTGAAACTTTCTTTTGAACAGGCATTTCGTCCCTCTCGTGTCAGCCGGTTTAGTACACTTGCTTTTAGTACAGTTCGCGGCTTCACCGAAGAACAGAGTGTTGAGAAAAGGCTTCTGCGGTTAAAATAATGGATAAAAATAAGCCACATTACGCCGTAATAGCCGGACTGTGTGCCTCGTCGGCCAGTGTGTTCGGTAAATTAACATCCAACAGCGAGCTTGTTGCGCAAAACATTGGCCTACCCGGAGTAAGTAAACACTGAACGAATGTCTCTGCTAAGTACTTGCCTTGCCTGTTGGTTCATGTTTTGGCGCAGCTCTACTAAGCTTGGAGGCAGTGCGCCACTTTTGCTTTTTTCAATTGCCTCTCGTTCGCGTTTTCGCACTGGGAACAAGTTTTGCAAACCAAAAGCTTATTTGTTTATTTAACACATTCGTCTGAATTTCACCTCAAACTTTGACAGCTGAGCGGGAAGAAGAACACGACCAGGCAGCGAGCGGGAAGAAGCGTAAGAGAGGGAAAGCAAAAGTAACAAGACGAACGCTTGGAATTGTGTTTGTTGAATTTTTTGTGTGTCGCGCGCTTTGTGGTAAACAGATTCCTCTGAACCTGCGATGGGGCCGAACAAAATCACACAGGAGGATCAGCAGTTCAACATAAACTTTGTGGGAGAAGTGAAAAAGCATATGTGTCTGTTTGATAGCAACAGTTCGGAGTATAAACAAGCCGCGATGCAGGACAAAGCTTGGTCCGCTGTGTCCGCGGCAGTGGACGAATCGGTTGACACTTGCAAGAAACGGTGGCGCAACTTGCGCTGCTGTATGACCCGTTACCTCAAGTCTCTGCGGGACAACAACGAGTCATCGGCCCCCTTCCGCCGGAAGCCGTACTATCTGTATCAACACATGCAGTTCGTTCTGCCGTACCTGAAAGTCAAGGACGACGCAGCCAGCAATTCGTACGAGGCGGATGACTCGAACTGGGACAAACATAACTCATCGACCGTTCCGGTCCCGGTGACCCTCATCAAGACCAACGATGAAGAGGAAACGGAGGAGGAAGCGCAAGAGATAGAAACGATCGACGTGCAGGAAGAGGACCAGCAGCAGCTGAAACAGAGCATCATCCAATCTATCAAAATCCTAGGGCAAGAAACGCAAACCCATCCCGCGCACGAGCACCATCACCACGAGCAGCATGACGCCACTCCGGAAGAGGCCGCTACGACGACTACGACCACCACTACGTATGAAATCATTGCTGCCCCGACTCCCAGCAAGCAAGCGAGGCTTTCGAATGCCCAACCGAATGCAGGTTCCGCGAGTCCGACCGACATCGGTATGCAAACGGCCGCTGACACGAAAAAGGATATAATGCTCCAACGACAGTTCTACACCCTAACGGGAAACACAGCCCCAGCGACGTCAAACCTTCCGATGTTCACATCGCCCCCGATGGGCCACCAACCGCAGACGACCACCTTCGCCCAGCCATGTCCGGGACAGCTACAGCCTACCGCACAGACCTTTGCCCTCATACAAACGCCCCCGACGGTGGCGAACGATGCGGATCACAACTTCTTCCAGAGTCTCGTCCCGGACATTCAGTCCATGACGATGGAGCAAAAGCGGAAGCTCAAAATTGGAATTTTACAACTAATCGACACGATTCTGAATTCGTAGAACCCCTCCAGAAGCGGCAGCCGCAAGTCCACTAGACTTATGCCAATTCAGCTTATTGTTTACATTTAATTTTAAGTTAGGCAAACGGGAACAGACAGAGACCGTAGGAGCAGATTTCGGGTTATAAACGTTGCATGATCCAACAGAGGAAAACTACATCAATCAGATGTAGCCCTTCAATGCCAGCGGCCGTCGGAGGCCGTCCAATACGCCCTCTCCATAGGCTTGTGCAATGTCACCATCTTTAAGCCCTTCTAAACACTGAGAGCTCCCCGGAAAGAAAAAGTTATTTTGATTTGTAAAATCGCATTGTAAAATCTTTTCAACTAGACACTACTTTTCATTGTGCAGCTTAAGAGTTGCGTAATTACTTTTAAGTGCATATATATTGGTTCGTCATTTTAGGATCTGCGACAAAATAAACATTTTAATAAAACTATTGTAAAATAAAGAATCATAATAGTGTCCACCTAATGCGTGTCGTGTTTTCTCAATCTCTAGTGGCACCTACTGGCACAGGTTCTGTGTGTGGCCGTCATGATCCTGCTCAACGCTTGCGTGTGGCGGTTTTTCGTTAAAGCCCTCCACACGGGGTCCGGTTCATCGCTGGTGGCTTCACTGGCAAGCGCAGCAACAAACTATGTTGCCTCGGTAAGCCACGATCGGAAGAAGTTGAGGAGCGAGTCTCACGCAGTCCATCCATCCGTAGGCAATTTTGGGATGGCTTATCTTCGATGAACAAACAACCATCGTTTGGTGGATCGGCACCTCGCTCGTGCTCGCTGGATTGCTTCTACTCATCACCGGAACTGACCAGGAGGATCAGCAACGAAAGACGTCGGATGAGAAAGTGGAATAAAATCGTTTCGTTTTATTTCGCTTATCACACTTGAATGTTTCGCTTGCGCGTTGTTAATCTGTAAAAATTGCTCTTTCAAATCGTTGTGCGGACTGCCGTTTTAATTCGCTGCACCGTATTGAGCATCGGCGTGACGATCACGTAGAGCGCAATGAGAGCGATCGCGATCACCAACATTAGGCGAACGTTGGCGTCATTATCCTCTTGGAACCACACCGAATACACTCCCAAACTGATGGTGACCATACCGAGTAGGTAAGCGACGGACCCCGCAATTCCGTGCATCAATTTACTGTAGATCGGTCGCACGACCGATCGAAGCTGGAAGGCGTACTTCGTCGTTACACCACCCAAGATCGTTACCAGCGTAACACAGACCGTCACCAGACCGAAGATGCCGTGGAGCGTTTTAAAGTGGGACTTGCCGAGGCGAATTTTGTTTAGAAATATACAAACGGCGGCGATGGTGATCAGAATGCCCGCAACCGCCTGCAAAATCCAATGGGCGAACACCCTCGTCCGATAGGTGAACCGATGGGTGAAATAGTTTTCTCCGGACATGGTCAGCACCGCCTGCGACATCAGGATAAGGTACTGTGGGGTATAATCAATAAACGAGTTTGAATCGGAAACTTGATAAGGAAAGATAAACTAGATTCTTACCCCGGTCGTCATGAAAGTTGGATGCCACGAAAACAATACCATCGCCTTGTTGAAACAGTGATATGTGATGAAACCAGTGACGGCAAACATTAGGCCGTTCACCATCACGTTCACAAGCAAAAGCCTGCGACCAAACGCCCCACCGCGATCCAACGGGCGGTTTTCTACGTTTCGCTTGTTGCGGTCCATCTGTTGATCCTCCTGCGCCACCGGAAGGTCTGACCGATCGTCACGGTACTGCGCGAAGAGCTCTTCCTGCTCCGCACTGGTCGCCTCTGGTTCCCCAGCACCCATGGCAACGGACGAAGCAACGCTTCGATAACCTTTTGCGTGGCGATCTCCGTTTATCTCAACCGTTGGATTACGTCCCTCCGCATTCCGCTCGTAATTTCCCAAATCGGCTAACAAAGTAGTTCGGTGTTGAGTAAAGTGGTGAGATTGGAATGAAAACAAAGATGTGCAGTGTGTTTAGATTGGTACGCTGAATTCTGCACCGCGAGCAGATAAATTATCGCACAATGATTACGAAAAAGTGACTGCGTGAAAAAGTTAATCACGAGACGGAATACCTGTTGAGCTTAGATTTTCGAAGCGACCGTACGGAACGGATGTTTGTGAAGCACCATTTTCTGTCATTCTATTCTTTATGTGTTTAGAGTTATTTTATTCTCTCGGACACCACTTTTTGAGTTGTTTCCCTTCAACGGAACACCGATCGTTTGCACCGGAATATCAGTTTGTGCTGGAGCTGAGCGAACCGATTGTTCATTATCTCTCAAGTGGCGCGGACCAACTAGCTGGGAGGATTAAGCAAATATTTTAGAAAATCGTCCCTACCGCTTATCTCATTCGCGATGAGTGCGTTGTGCGTTGCAAAAAAATATTGGCACATCACAAACAACATAACTATTTTTGTAACCAAATAAATTCCTGAATAAATAAATATAAATCGTTCTTGAGCAAGCTTTTATCTTTTGTTTTTTTTTTAAACCGAATCAAATCCAGACTTCTCTCAGCAGACCCATAACGTGTTACGCGTAACAGTTATGCACAGTGTGGCAGCGCAGTAATGAATGTGGTATAATTACACAACCCTGCCAAGTGGTGAGAAAAGCTTCGCATTTTGCGCCCGTTTCGCGCCGGTTTTATTGCTACTGAACAGTAATATCCTTAACATCCTTTGCCAAGCTGTTGAAGATTTTCGTTGCAGTTTCACAAAATGACCAAGTCTAAACGTAAATATTCACAATGGTGCCGTGGTCCACAGCAATTTCAACCATCTTTTCCATCTTTTCGTCCTAGAAACTAAATCGTCCCGAGCTGGTCTCACCTTCAGCGTCGGGCGCGTTCAATCATATTTGAAGAAGGGGAAATATGCCGAACGCATTGGGGCCGGATCTTCCGTTTACCTGACGGCGGTGCTGGAGTATCTTGTGGCGGAAGTCCTCGAGTTATCGGGGAACGCTGCCAGGGATAACCGTAAATCACGAATCACACCGCGGCACATTCAGCTTGCCGTTCGCAACGATGAGGAACTGAGTAGCCTGATGAAGGACATCACCATTTCCGAAGGAGGAGTGATTCCCAATATTCATTCCATCCTTTTGCCTCCCAAAACCGGCGGTTCTTCCAAAAGTGCAACAGTTTCTCATGTGCAAAGCCAGGAATACTAGATGTGCGAGCCATACATTAAGAGTGTATTTCGAAGCGAAGATTTATGTTTACGGTTGAACCACACAGACCTCTTCGTTCTATTTCAACATGCCACATTAGTTTTAGTCTGGAAGTTTCTTTTGTGCCGAATAAACTATAATTGGTACTTTTTCAGCACCGTGTTTGCTTGATCTCCTAGATTAGGGTTAGCTATCCGTTAACCAAACATGCCAAAATGCAATGGACAGGACCAACTGTCATATCGGTTCCAGCCGGAGGAATACGCGAAGGGCAAGATTGCAAGCCGGTTGCCCAACAAAGCATCTGCAGGGCAGAAAAGGACTGGCAGGAGCTGGACATTTGCTACGCCGACCGGTCGGTTCTTTGTTTCAACCTGCGGATGTATCGCGAGTATTTTAAGAACCACTATCCGGAGGAGATGAGCCACAAACTGTCTTAACGCGAGGAGCGCGTTGCTGAAGACACAGTGGCACCGAAAGAATCATCCAGTCACTGCTCACTGAAGCTGAAACTTGAAATCTCACTGAAGCGGAAATGTGCCATGGTATGACAACAAAAATGCAAAGCGAACTACATCCGAATGCGTCTGCAAAGACTGCCAAGCGTCGCTGGAGAGGAATAAAACTGCGAGAGCCGATGTGGACCCAAAACATCCTTCTCCCGCGTAGGGAAGCTGTACGAATCGTAGGCGCTTCACCTTTGTAAAGCAAGACTAGTAATAGAGCTTATTTTGATGGTATCGGTACGGCACTTTCGTTTGCAAAATGATAACTAAGCACTAAGATGGGTGTCGGTTAAATTTATTCCAACCATCCGAGAAACGATGAGACATCTTTCCCCCGTCCTGTGCGCACTTTCCTTGTCTACTTGTCTTTACGATCCGCGTTCAACGAGTTCACAATTCGGTTCACTTCGCTGGCCACCAGATCGTCCAACACGACACCATTGGCATCGATAAAGTTTGCCACCGATTTCATGACCGTCGCCTCCCGTATGCCGCGGCTGTCCTTCAGCTGTACGGTCAGCTCGTACTTGTCGTCGTACTTCTTCATATCGGAACTGGCTTGCCATCGTTTCGCGCTCCCGGTACCGTTCTTCTGGTTGGCCACCACGAAAATGCCCTTCTCGACGTAGGTCGTGTAGACGGTCAGCACGCCCATCAGGAAGAAGTAACAGCACACGCATATGATCAGAACGGGCTTCGAAGCTGGGAAGGAATACTGATAATCGTAGCCGAGGGCGACCAGCGCGATCAGGACCGCCAGCGTACAGATAAACAACCGGCCGTCGATGATGGCAAAGTGTTCCTTCATGTCACTGTGGTTCATTAGCGCATTCTTTACCGAGTCATCCAGTGCGTGCTTCACGGCGGTACCGTCCCATTTGTTAATCTGGACCACCTGCGCGGAACGTCGGATATGTTAGCAAAACTGTGACGTGTCCGTTTCCGCGGCCGGCACAAGAACCGGCATCATCGTAGCCCTTACCTCATCCTCCTTGGTTTGTGCGTTATCAGTTCCTTTCTTGCTTTTCGAAGACATTGTGCTGGCCGGGTATGGGATGTTGGCCACAAAAACGGTTTTAACCGTAGATTGCGAGGATATTTTTCTCTCGACGGCACGGCCAACTTCTCGGTGGACGCTGCCGAATGACAGATGACAGCGCGCACGTAGCTGCTCGATTTGATCCGAGTCGAGCAGAGTGTTTGTGATTCGAGCGGCTTTCACAGCGGATGGCAAAAGTATAGGGGTACACATGAAATTTGGAGAATTATCTATACTTTCTGGTGTAAATGCTGGTTCGTAAAAATTGTAGTAAAGTAGTACATATTGTTTTCAATACGTTCCCCCGGGTACGGTTGCTTTTTCTTTGTCAATTTACCAACAGTTTCACGAAACGGTCCACGAATCATCATCGTGAAATAGCCGACCGCATGACCGCATGCGTACCGGTGGAAAGAGTGAAACCACCGCATTTTGTCTGTTTAACGCGCGCGGAAAAATCACCGATTTCGTGGTCTTCGCAACGCACGAAGTTTTAGTCGATCACGAAGGTTCGTCGGGAACGGTCGTTTTTTTCAAAAAGTGCGCGCGCGGGAAACGGAAGTTCCGGTCGTCCGGTGCAGAGTCGATATACGGCAAATATTGTCCGCCGCACGTCGATGTGACAATTTCTATTGCACCGCGGAAGAGTGCGTTTTACGGCACGCGAAAGTTTCGAAGCAGAAAAGTGATTGTTTAAAGAAAGTGGTAAAAAGCACGCCGTGCCGCACGCCGTGTGATCGTAAAATTGTTTACTTTGATTTGAAATCGATCAGCAGCAGCGCGCGATTGAGATCTTAACGAAACTGCGAGGCGTGCGAGTGTGTGGTGGGCTGCGAAAGTGCCGGTTCCGGACCTTTTTTTGGGATCACTTTCTATTGTGTGTGCACGCCGCACCCCGTGAGTAAAGAGCATCTTTAAAGCGGTCCAAATTGAACGGTAAACTTACGCACCCTCATCAGCATCATCATTAGTAAGGGAGACGGGCAACCAAAAAAAATTATAACCCAACACACACAAAACCAAGGGAACGAATGCAATTTCGGCAGTGATAAGCCCGTCCGCCCGCACTGGAGGCCAAGTTGAAGCCCAAATTTTAATCCACGAAAAGAGTGAGCGCCATTTCCGCGGCAAGAGTCGAGGTGTTTGATTGTGCGGCCTCTGCACTTAATTAAGCCGGTGCTGTACCGGTGGCCGAAGTGAAACCGAACGTGAATCGGCCAAATTCGTCTCAAGTGTTACCGCGTGAAACACGGTGAAAAGCGGAAAATAGAAGCATCGATTGCTTAAGATTTCTCCCACGGCCAGAAGGTAAGGCGCGCGAAAACAAACGTATCAAAACGGCCACAACAAACAATATGCGAGCAACAATGGCAGCGTGTGTGTTTGCGTATGCACTTCTTCCCCCGACGCCCCCGGGGGGATTAATTTATTGTCCCGTCGCTTATCTTTACGATGACGGGAATAACCGACGCGACGGTCTGAAGGGCTCTCGGTCTCGGTCGCACTCGATTATGTTACCGGCCGGCCGATGATTAAAACGCTAGCCATGCTAGAATCGCGGGGCGTGTGTCTGTCAAAAACTATAAAAATTAATCGCCCCTTAAACTCTGGGGTCCCGCCTTTTTTTGCGCAACGCTCTTTAAGCGCCGCATTACACAAAATATAGACACATTTACGATGGACGCCTTTTCGAATTACACACTACCACTGCCGGTGGCCACATTAAAATAGAGTCCTTCCGTCCGTTCTTGTTTCTGTGTCGGGTGTCTCTCTATCGGGCGTAAAAATGGGCCACGATTTGTATTCGTCATTTGCCACTTTTATCGCAATATTTGCTCTGACAGCTATAAATCTAGCGAAACCCCATCAAAAGAAACCGAGATGACGACCCCCGGCCTCGGCTTTAGTAGGTGTAGGTCGTTTTATCAGCTCCGCTGCCGGAATCCCCGCATCGATAACGTGTTGTGGGTGAACAGATAAGTGTTCAGTTCGTTCACCCGAGGTGCGGCCTTCTTCCTTGTCTGTCACCGGAGACTAATTCTTTGACTGTAGAACGTACTCCTCCAACGCGGTTCTTGGAAATGCGCGAAAAAAGTGGCCCCTCGAATCTCGAACGAAGTAATTACTGTCTCCATTTTGGTGATTTATCGAATCAATTGCGTCTCGGAGCTCGGGTACACGAGAATAGGAGGACAGTATTGACGAAATTTCTTGTCCTTCTTCATTTTAGAGCGCCGCCGAACACTTTTGACGGCACCCCGCCCGAGAGCGAGCGGTAATGTCGTTGCAATCCTAAAAACACCGCGACAGATTGCCGCGGGCGGGAAATACAGGGTGAGGGTCCTAGTCCCAGCCGCCCACACTGATATATTCTGAACGAAACGCGACAACAGAGAGTGACACGAGTGACACATCGCCGCCAGCCCGTGTGTGTGGTGATTTGTGAACGTATCAATCTGTCCCACACAGGCCGCGGTTCGTAGCGTGGTCCAGATTACGGGCAAAATGTCCTCGTCCCCGCGGCTCACCGGTTATACACTGCGCCCCTCCGAGACGTCCACCACGGTGTCGATCACCCTGAACAGCTGCGGCACGGGCATCAAGAAGCTGAGCATCAACGACAGCATCAAGTCCGCCGGAAGTACGAACTCGGGCGGGGAGTCGACCGATCCGCTCGAGTCCGATTTCAGTGGCGAAGAAGAGGAGGTGGAAGAGGAGGAGGAAGACGAAGAGGAAGACGAAGAAGAAGAGGACAGTATTCGGCAGGATCACCGGAAGGGTTCCGAAAGTGTACCGTTTAGGTAAGCTTATTAGACGATCCTTCCTTCTCCAGCCGATATGATTGACAACTTGGCAACCCGCCGCCCGTTGCTCGTTATCTTATCAATCTAGATTGGGAGAAAAGCCGGCCAAGGACACCACGGTGCAGGAGGCTGACGAGGATTCGGATTCGGAGGAAAGTTCGGATAACGAACCAGCAAAGTCCGGTTCGCCCGGCAAACTAAGCACACACCGGAAACAGAAGTCTCTGTCTTCGGTCGAGGCCGAAGAGGACGAACCGGACGAGGGGGAGGAAGAGGAGGAGGAGGACGAAGAGGAGCCGGAGCCCCGCCTCAGCCAGCAGCAGCAGCAGCAGCACCGGAATGTCCTCGCCAACCGCCAGCGACTCCGGAGTCACGACGATGCAGACGATGACGATGGTGTTGATATTCGGCGCGGCGGCGATAGCGATGACGACGGTGGCGATCTATCTGATAAGAATAATAATGTCGGCGCAGCTGTTCGCCGCAAACAACCGCAGGACTATGCTCTGGATGATTTTCAAATACTGAAAACGATCGGTAAGTGTTCGCTGGGAGCTGAGCGCCAGGGCCACCGCGCGCGGGGAAAGTGTGCCACAACCCACAAGCCGAACCGACCGCGTCGTTTCTTGTGCGGCTGTCGCTTGACCAACAAATCATCCGAGCGCCCGATCTGACCGACCGACGCAAGTGTGCGCAGAGCGACATGATCGTAAAACATTTTTATTTATTATGACGCTGATCAGTCTGCGGGACCTGGTGCCCCGTGCCGTTCACCGTGCCGTGCGCCGTGATGGTTTTCCATCTGGTTTACGGGTTTTTCACCGCTCCGTGGGCGCTGCTCCGGGGGAGAGAAAGGTCGATGGCGATTCCCCGCGGCCGGAGGCCGATGGTGTTGTTTTTTCGGAATGCCGCGAGACGCTTACAAGGTGATCGCCATGATGATCGCGCCTGATGACCACAAGCAACGTCCGGAGCGATTCAAGGTCCGCTTCGGGGCTGCCTGTATCGTTCGCCGATGAACCGGCCATCGGCGGCTAAAGGGCATCGCGCGTGTTGGCTTTTCCCGGCTAGGGATGACCTCCGGCGGTACACCTTCGTGGTTGCTCATTTACGATCGATCAAAGCGGGTCGCTGCTGGGTGTTCTATTTTTTGCGCCCGTTTGGATCTTCATCGACTGGCCTTAACGGTAGCCAAGAGGTCGGCGCCGTGCGCCATGTTGTCCATTATCGGACGGGCTGACGGTCGGCGCAAGGTGCAGATTATTGCTCCTGGCATGGGGTGGGGCGATGCGCTGATCCCGACCGCACCCGACCCCCGCTCTCCTGAGCGGCACAGAGACCACCCAGTCAGTGGGCCCCTTACATTGTGGCAACGCCATCATTCTGCTGCCAACGCCCGCCAGTCAGCAATTTCGAATGCTTTTAGCTCATCGGGCAATCTGGCACCACTCCACGTCCATCATCGTTCAGCCCGAGGAGGAGTGTGTCATCGTATCGTCGTTCCCTCTGACTGATGGGAAGCAATCTGACAGTTGCAGTCACAGGCAAAAAACATCGTCACCGCCGTGAATCGGGGGGAGGTGGGTTGAAAATTCGATGAATGGCCGGCGTGACAACGTTTTCACTTTCACCAATGAACCGGTGTGCCGCTGCCGGTGGTCTCGTGTGTAGCTTCGATTGGTTTCTAGGTTCTATAGAGGCCGTGAGCAAAGCGCGTCAAGAGGCGGTGGCCTCATCGGGGGTAGGCCTCGGCATTCAACGGCATGTCACCGCACGGCAGCACCAACACGGCACTTGTCACTGATTGGTGGAGCGTGTCACTGTTGGCGAGCTACAAAGCCAGAGCAGAGTCACTCTAGTTGGCGGCCTGGTCTGGTCGGCGGGTCTCGGAGTGTGGAGTGGCATCCAATTAATTCCGACGCTAATGAGAACGGAATTCTTATCATCTCCCACGTCCCAGGCTTTCTTCTCCCAGGCGGACAATGGCGATGGCTTTATTTGCAGGAACTTCTCTCCGTCACCGGCGGTACCGACCGAGTGGAGTGTCCTCCGTATGCAACAATCCTGTGTGGTTGATTTTTCCAATTAAAAATATACCGATACGACAGGAACGACGTATATTTATAGTTCAGGTTCCAGTTGACAATGCATTGACTTCAAGTTCAGTGTGGCCAACAAAGGACACTTGCCAGGACGTCAGCACCGTGTTTTGTCTGATAAAATATGTACCCCACCGGGATGCCATTTAAATCGGTTTAGCCTTATGTCACACTCGTGCGGGACTCGTCCGGGATGCCTGCCTCCGGTGCGATCCGCCTGAACGTGTGTGGGAGACCCGACCTGAAAGTGTGTCCCCGAAAACATCTGTTGGCATAAGTCTGCGGGAACGTATCGGCGCGCCTGCCAACCAGAACGCGGTGAGAAATGATGATGGTAGTCTCCTTGGTCAGTCACTAGCGGTGGCGACATTATTTACATTCGCTTAGTTTTATTAACTCTATCCCGCGCACACACAAATAATCTCACGCAGCTGGACCTCATTAAATGCATGGTTTTATGTGTGTTTTGAGGCAGTATTCAGCAGCAACGCCATCGATCCACCGCTTTCCTTTTCGTTGCAAAAATGTCCCGCTTCAGCTCAGCCAAGCGGTGTACCTACGAGAAGGAAAGTGACCGTAGTGCAATCCGTTGCGATCGGCCGTGATTGATCGACTATCGATCGGCCGCGCACTCGAAAGGGGTGTGAAGATCTCTAATGATAATTTAATGACTAGCTCGGAAAACCATCCCGCTGCGTGACGATCGACCCCTGAACGGCCCCCCCGATCCCGATTATCGTTCGCACCGGATAACCGTGGCCGAGGCGCTGAGAGCGCGCACCGTGTGCGCTCTTGGTATAAATAAACATTGTAAATAAACGCCACTTTTCGCCAACGATCTTAGATATTTTCTTCGATCGCCGGTCTGCGCAGAGCTCTCGGATCGATCAGACACTCGACTCGACGTTTGTGTGTGTCTGTGTTCCGAAGAGGATCGCCGATTATGCAATATCCTTCCCGAAACAATAGCTACCGAAGCCGATCCGTTCCGAGCGCTTGTTCCATGTTCAAACCCGTGAATCACGCGCTCGATCGTTCGTTTGGAGAGCATCGGAGCGGTTCACACGATGAAAGTGTAGCTTCCTGACCGAGCGCGTCCGAAGCGGGGCCATCAATTCGGTCTCCGGTGAAAATGGGTGGCGTATGACGTACACACACCACCACACACACGCTACACGATACAGTGACCAACGGCGTGCCCCGGATTCAGCTGATCCAATTGTGGGCCACAACTTTTATAATTGTTTGTTCCGCAAAGTGCACGTTTTACGTAAAAAAACAATATTCACAACCCGACGATGGGGTTAAGTTTCGATACGAAACATCGTTACTGGCCGCGCCCGCGTACGGCCCCGGTTTCGGACCCGAACCGTACTGTATTTATTTACGGACGCAAACTTGATATTTTCCCACTAAAAGTAGCCACGAAGAATTATTTTCAGCGTTTTATTTGTCCGCCGCTGACGCTGCTACCGTACGTACGTCATCCTTCGGCCGAACGCCGCTTTCGCCGCTCATTCGCTGGATGCACTTCGCCACCTTGCGACCCGCGGATATCCCGGAAGTGGGACGAAAACCGAGATGGGGGTCGGTCACCGTCTGACTCGGTCGCGGGTCACGATTTGTAGCGTTTTTAGTCGACGACGACGACGACGACGACCGGACCGTTATGCTAATTCGAGTTGTAATTTATTGGCCGTTTTTGTGTGATTTGATTGTGCGGCTGGTTTGCTGGTGGAATTGTTTGCAAAGAAAATTCCCGACCCGTCGGGGGACAATACATACGCTCATTATAATACGCGAGGACATTAACGAGGCAGGCACTCCGAAGTGAAATATAAACTGAGCGCGAGAAGCGCGGGGTTGAAAAACAAACGCCTGACGTCGCGGCGTCGCGCCGGCACGTCCTGCGTCGCGTCCTGGGTCGGATTGACGTACAGCGTTCTCTCCGAGTCCGAGTGTGGAGTCAAAACATTTCGAGAATTGTTGTGACCCTCCGAATGGCCGGTGACGCCTGGAGCGCGCACGCCCGGCATGCAGTTTGTGTAGCCGAACTTCGAAATGGTTCTAAATGAAAATTTATTACCCACTGCGCTGCGGAACATTGGCCGCTGGTGGTGCACCAGAAGTTGCAAGTGCCGCACGCAAACAGGCAGTGACGGTATTTTTTGTCTTTGGGGACCCTCTTATTGTCCGGAACATTCGAAGGTAGCAGCAAGGACCCTACAAGGGTGCAAGGGCACGACGAACCCGTTGAGTAATTAGTACTCGGAGCAGGGCTCGGAGGGCTTGATTGCTAAAAAATTGCCCTCGTCATTGGCGAGTAATGTGTCGGGCCAACCCCCCACCCCCCCAAATTGGGCCATCCATCATCGCGGCCAGTTCCGCGCAGTCATGCTCTGGGTCTCGGATTGCAGTTAGACGAACCGAACTACCCCAAAAGGCGTTCCGTGGTGTCTGCTAAACTCCGTGGTGGGCACAACTTATTTTCAATTAAACCCGCTACACGTGGCCACAAACTGTGAGGACCCAATCGTGTCTGGCTCGTTCACCGCATTGATTGGAATGGAAATGCAATTGAATGTTCATGATTGCCTGGCGCAGCACTTGCCGCTGTTGCGTGCTGCGGGCCGGGACACGATCAATATGACAGTGGCAACACATTTATTGATGATCCGGGGAGCATGATACGGAGTTCTAAAGATGATAGATTGAAGGTAAACAAATCAATCAAAGTATTTTAGACGCGCGCGTAAATTGAGCTGCGTCAGTCAGAATGGAGTCTCGGCCATTGGCAAACGAGGACACCCATTATCACCCGTCCCGTGCTGGTGTTGGATGTGGTCCAATAAAGTTCGCACCACCATCTCGCATGCAGCTGGTCCGAGTTTATCACCGTCCGTCCGGCTTTGCTCCGGCTCCGGCCACTCACCAATATTAATAGACATTTTGTCACTCATCCTGGGCCACGGCACAACCATGATGGCGCGCTCCCTAATCCTTTTTCGCGTTAACCCAATTCGGCGGTGGCGGCGGCGGCGGCCGGGGATTAACTTTATATTGTTGAGACCAATGTTCCTAACCCGAGAAGGCCTATAAAATTAGCAAATCGTGTCGGACAAAATGCCACGACCACGGCGAGAGCGAACATTAAATTGTACTTAAAAACTAGTTTCAGCTCATGGTTGTCCCCTGAAAGGTTTGCGAAACCGGGGCCAACTCTAACGGGCACCAGGCGCCTCCATCGGGGTGGGAGGAGGTTCTGTTCCGCTTCCGCAAACAAACAAAGCGAGCGAGAGAGCTTGCCCGTCGCTGGCAAGCATGTGTAACATTTAATCCGCAATCCGCCGCACCGCTAAAATGCCGCGGCCATGCGGCCCGACCCGCGGTTTGACATTCAGAGCATTTAATTCATTTTAATACACCCGTCGCAACAAATCGTAAAAGCATGTTTTGTTGACTGCGGTCCCGGGGCAGGGTGGTCCGCCGCCGGCGGCCGCCGAGTGATTGATTTAGCTTTAGTTTGTTTTACTTAAGGCCGGCCAATGCGGTGGCTGACAAACAATGGTCCAATGGCGGGGTGTTTTTTTCGGGGCGCATTCCAACAGAATGATGGCACCAATTGCAATCGGGATCATACTTTGGGGGCTCCGTACGCCGCAATCTCCGGCCCCGGAACTCTCTCCCGCTGTTCGGTGCCAGATTAGGGTGCGTGATTCCAGGTTCTCACTCACGCTCCGGCACGCAAAGGAGGCGCGCGACATCGCATCTCGTCCGGGGTGAAAGTCGGCCTTGGCCACCGGACAATGAACGATCAACAGCTGCGAACCACTCCGGCGCGGAATCAAAAGGCGGAAAAATCGTTTATATATCCTGAGTTTTTTTCGGGGGCACGAAGCGGCACTCTTTACCGCTTGGTACGAACAATATGTAGGATGTTTTCGACCCGACCCGACCCGGGTTGGACTTTGTCTATCGTAGAAGACACCGGACCGGGGCACGGCTTTGAAGTGGTCAACACGCACGCACGCACGCACGGGGGATGGGCGGGCGATGGGCGGACGATGTATATTTTCTTCTCGTATATCTTCGCCGTTTGCCGCCCGTGGCCCCCGTTTCTTTTTCCGTGCCTATGATGGCCACTACAACAAGAGTGTTATGAGTTGCCCGCCACAATGCTCGATGAAGAAAATTAAGCTGCCGAATGCCCCCGGCGGGTTGCCGGTTTTTTGACACTTTGTCCGACACACACCTCCCGGGTCAGCGGTTGGTCACCTCGGAACGGGTCGAGGGATTAACAGGGTGGATGCTTGCGAAATTGCTCACATTGCTCGCGAGTGAGCGGACAACACTCACCGTGTTCAATTAATCTTGAAGGCAGCGCGCGAAATCGGAAGCTCGAAACAACTCGGGCCATCGGAACGGCAAGCACCGTGTATCGCCAATTTTACGCCACAAATTCTCGGGAGCGAATCGGGACGGAACTCTCCGGCAATTTGTCCGGAGCGACGGACCACTTCGCGGCTTCGGGGCGGGGCGGAAAACTAATTAAAAGTGACAGGCCATTGGAAAATAATGGGAAAATTTGATTTCGTTGAGTGGCCACGAGTGACCGCCACGAAAGGGGCAAAGGTTGTCGTCCGGGCGCTGGCCCTGGGCCATGGCGTTTATTTTGCCCAATTCAAAGTTCAGCAGCGCGCCTCACAGGGGCCCGGATGTTCTGAATTAGTGTGGTCGGTGGCCGTGGACCGCAATGTAATTAAGCTTTAGGCAAAGTCCGGCCTCTCGGCTAAATATCAATCTAGTTTCCACGGGGGCACGCGCCCGGCCCCGGCACCTGTTGATGGGTCGGTTGGGTTAATCCGAGCCGATAAGATTCGCTCGGGCCCCCCACCAAAACAGAGGCTCAGTAATTATCTGCAGTAATCCAATCCAGGAAGCCCGGAATCCCGGAACGTCGGCAGCGTCGGCTTTGTTTCATTCAGCTTGCTCCTTACCATAACGATAGTGGCTGTTGCCATAGCACATCGATGCCGGCATCGAAAGGTGCGCCCCTATCCACCCTGACCTAGTCGGCGAGGAGAGACTTATCGGTGCCGTGGGTTTGGCACCGGGAGGCTTAACGGGTTTAGCGCCGGAAGCCTGTTGTTCCTCCGCAATGTTCTTCTATTTATCTGTCGGCTCGCCGTTTGCAAAGTGTTGTTCGATATGCTGCGGCCACTCGCGGAACCGACCTCCAACCTGGATCGATTCTAATTTTAGGTTTGTATCGAACGACATTTGCCGGCCGGTCTCCGAACTTGAAATGTCGCACACTGGACGGGACAATAAAAAACCCGGTTCTCGCTCGCCCGATTTTTATTGAACCAATTTCCGATCGCAATGGCCCGCGCCCGGATTGTTGTGGTGGCAGAAGACGCTCCGCCGGACGCCCCAAGCAAAGGGCAACATTCGCGCGCCACTCGGAACATCAAATGGTAATGGTTTAAATTGGGAACGGAGTGTGTGTGAGTCCTTCTTTCGCGTTCTCTCTCGCGGTCTCTCTCTCTCTGGAAGGCCCGGAAGCAGCAACCGGCCACGCAGCGTGCGAAAATAGCGTAAACTGACGCACGGAGATTCGTGCGACTCGCGGTAAACATATGTCACGCCACATAACGGGAGGCCCGAGACCAAGTCGTCACCATCTGGAGGACGTTTACGGACTCTGCAGTCGGCGGAGCGATGCTTTTTATTGCTACCGCGTCCAATTTAGTGCTCATTTTTGAAAAACAAATCCAATCATGAGGGGTCATCATTTTTCGAATCCGATTGCCGCCGGAATTATGGCGTCGTGCGAATGTTATCGGCCTCCAAACCGCCCGCCCCCGCGCGGAGGTGTGTCCCACGGGGGTCCCAAAATTGGCGACATCATGTTAACCAGATTGTTTTGGCCCGTGACGCGACAGACGACGACGGACCGGACCGAGGGGTCACGTTGCCGCGTTGTTTACCGGGGCCCGAATCGGATGATATTTTTCCGGGAAACCGAACGAACCGCGTAAGAACCGGGGCCCGTCGGAGGCCGTGTTTGCTGGATGAATTATCGATCACCGATCTCCGGCCGCAGACCTTCATTAAAAAAGCGGACAAACGGCAAACACTGCGCGATGCACTTACCGACGAACGACGCGTTGACGTCATTTGGCCGACGCTCCGTTATTCTAATTGAATCGAATGTAAAATACTTTAATTTGCGCACCGGCGGAGAATGGAGAAATTAAAATAATTTTCAACCCATCCGGGTCCGGCCACTTGCTATCCCTGTCTCGCTCGCTCGCTCGCCCGTCTGCCAACATAAATGTTGCAGAAAATTTGCTTGCCTTGGCCGGGGGCCAAAACCCCCGGGTTACATGTTAGTTTACTAATTGATTTACTTGCGCTGGCCACTGGGACTGGCGATAAAATTGAACATGACTCCAGTGAGTTTGGGAAGGTTTTGGCCAGCACCACCAGGACAGTTGTTCGGACCAATCACGCCGCGTGTCACGTGAAGGGGCGCCAAACAAAGATGGCCGGAGCCCCTTATCTAGAATCGCGACAGGCGACAGGATGTGCAATCGTGCACCTTGCAGCCGCAGCAATGTGCAGCGGTGTTAATTGGTTGGTGGCCACCTTTGCGAAAACGCGCCGTGCGGAACGGTTCCGCCGTGTTCCGGCACATTGCCGGCGACGCGGTGGCCATCCGTGAAGCAAAACATTTGCTTTGGCAACGCGCGCCAATTGCGCGTCGCGGTTCGTCTTATCGGGATGATACGAGGGCATCTCGTCCTGACTCGAGTGCATCTGGCAGCATCTTTGCACACTGCCCCGTGCTCGCGATGGCCAACTTTGTCGCACCCGGATACTCAGCAGGATACACCAGGATAGACCAGGAACGCAGGAACAGCTGCAGCGAAGTGAGTGACCCATCACTCCGCCTCCTCTTGTGTGGCTGTGTGTGTTGCGTGGGAGATTATTTTGGCGACTCTCCCCAGGTCCGGGTCCGGGTCAGAGTGTCCAAATCAAGCCGCCGCTGGCCGGAACGCCCGGCGGAAGAGCAGTGCTATGATTTTGAATGAAAGATTTATTTTTAGAGAACACGTTTTCACGGACACCCACACGGGGGACGGGGTGTCGGTGCCCCCCTTCGACCCCCTTCGATTCTGTCCCGCGGGAATAGGAGGTCTCCCAAATGTGTCTGTGAGTGTGTGTGTGTGGCAATGAGCGATGAAAGTTAATGTCATGTTTCGCACCCTTGGCCGCCGCCTCGAACTGCATTCTGCATTTAGCATTTTCCTCGCACACACACACACACACACACACGGCCACCCACGGCTTACGCCGGTTTTACGCCGTCGTCCTCGGACCGGCCACAACACGAAAATAAGCCAATAAATCATGTCGCGCATCGCGCGCGGTAGATAATGTGACGGATGTTCGCGGGCGAAAGCTTCACCGCCGTGGCCACTAAACATTCAACAAGTTTACTGTAAATTTTTGTAATATTCCATTAAAAAGTACCTAAAAAAGGGGAACCAAATTCGATGCGGCGGAGGGACTGTTCACTAAAAAGGTTCGTTTTCTTGGCAGCACGCGTGAAAAATCGGAGCCGCAAAGAACGAAACGCACCCCGGGAACCCCGCATTTTTATGTGTTCCGCACATTGGAACATAAACACAGTCCCGTTCACCCGACCCGCCGTACCCGATCACCCAACACATCGTGGCGTGGCCGCATCGATCGTGGAAAGCTTCGCAACGCAGCTTTGTTTTGAAGTGGGCGCGCTCTTGCGTGATGCTCTGGCTCGGCGCGGCGCGGGCCACCGAGAGGCTACAGAGCGGAAGCTCTTCTTGTTCACAAAAGATCTCGATCTCTCGCGTGGTTCTCTTGATCTCGCGGTCTGTTGGAAAATGGGGGTGCAGATAACCCAAGACTTGCACCTGCCGGTCGCTGCACGATCGTTCCGCAATTCGGCCGATCTCGACCTGGCCCCCCGGCCCGTTGGTTGCGAGGGAGTGTGAATAAATTCCACATTTGGCCACACATAATGGCCCCCCGAGACGAGACCGCCCGGCACGAAAGCAAATATGAGCGCTAGAGCGCATAACGCAACATTCACGGTGGCGGCGGCCCCAGGGTCCCCCGAGCGTGTGAGCAGCGACGACCGGCTTTGGTGGCACAATTTGCCGCTAATTAACGGATCGGCGGCGGCGGCCCGGGCTGGTTGGCTTTCGGCGGGAAAATTCGCTAATGGGGCGACGGCAAAAGAAAGTGCCAATAAAACCTCCCATTTTATTGCGCGCCCCTCACACATATCGGCCAGAAGAAGAATTTCTCACGGACCCCCCTCTTCGACTTCAGTTTGTCTTCGGAATGCTTCGGAACAGTTTGCTTTTGCAACCGCCGCACCGAATGAATAAAAGTCTGAGTCTTTTGCTGAGAGACAAATCCATCAGACGATAGGGGGAGTCACTTGAGAGGACAATTTTTGGTATTCTCGATTAAATTACTTGCCATTCTCCCGAACGTAGAGGTGGCCAACAGATGTCCTTGGTAGCTGACAGTCTGCGAGTTTCAAACGATAGTTTAGTTTCCTTTTTTAAATGATCGTTTAGTCAATCGATCACAATCCGAACCACTCAATTGGGCCGTCGGACCTGATAAGCAGAGAAATGCAAAGCGGAGTTCTCACGGCATTTTGTGAGCAATTTTCATCGTCACGCCGTCTGGGCGGAATGTCTTATCGATCGCATTCGTGATGAATTTTATTTTTTCCCACCCTCAAGCGAACAAAGGAGTACATAGGACATCGGGTGTGACACCCCGGCACCCTTACTATCCAACGACGGGGGGATTTTTTGCCCGACAAATGAAGTACAACCGACGCCCGTCAAGCGACGACACGAGAGTGAACGAGTGAAACTGTTGTCAAATTAAGATTGATCGTGTTGTGCTCACGAACGATGAGCCGCGGTCCGCAGCGGGGTGGCCAACACACGCGAAGGGGCGATCGCTTGGGTGTTGGCGAAACTCATTAACGCGAGTGATGACGCGTGGAGCCCCGTTGCAAAAACTCGATACCCGCGGGATCGGGAACTGTCCACTACAGAACGCCGCATTATGGATTAATGTTGATTGATGTTGGCCGGCCGGTCGGGCACGCGATTCCCAAACGAGGCTCCGTTCTGGTTCCGACTACAGATCAATCTTTCCCCGAACCAGAAGCACCAATTATTTGGCCCGATCACTGCATTAGTTTTGCGGCCAAAAAGGCACGACCCGACGGCACGGCGGATGTGGTGATGCGTGATTAAACACTCTCTAAAAGCGTCTCGGGTTTGGCGGGAAATGGCGGTATTACTGGAGGGGAGTAGGTCAAGGACCGACCACGCCGGTCGGTCGAGTTCCTCGAGAACCGGCCGTTGGTATTTTTAGAACCATCCATTTGCCCAGATTTGCCACGGGGAACAACACGTATGCTCGGCGTTGAAAAACCCGAACAAGAAGGGTTTAAGGTTACATTTGGTGTCCCTTTCGTAGCCCAACAGAAGCAGTACGGCGTTTTCCACGAACTCGTATCGGCGCCCAATGCCGATCGGGCAGCCACGCAATAGGTCTGAGTTTCGACGAACTTTTCCACATCTCCGAAGGCGAGGCGTTCCAAGAATGGCACTCTCTGGCCATAATGTTGCTGCGCTCCAATTGGCACCGTGCCGGAGTGTCATTCGAACAATTTCCTCTGCGTGTGGCTTGAATCCGCTCGCGCTTTCAACGCCCATCAAACGCAGCTCGCATCTGCGACTGACGGCGCCAGAATACGCGCGAATTGGGCGAACAACAGCTGCCTGTTGCTGCTGACGCCACACGCCGCGGGACCCCCGCGGGCGCTCGTGCAATGGTTTAATTAAATGAACATTTTAATGAGCCATTAAACATCCAATCGCGGGCTGCTGCAGCGGTGTGTGGGGATTTCGGGAGAGCCTTCTGGGCAATCTAAATCTGCTAAACGGCAGCACCGAAGTAACGTATAGAAGCCAAATATTACCTTTCCCGTGCCCATTCTATCCGGACCGGATTCGGACCGGAGATCGGATGTGATCGATTAAGACACGCCGGCAGGCCGCAGGGTGTCCGGCGGACCCGATGGTTCCCAGCCATGCTGCTGACACCAGGGAGAGGGAGAAACCCTGGCTGGCTGGCTGCCTGGGCCCGACTTCCGACGATGTTAATTGGATTTTTTTTTTCCTGTTCCGTCCGTCAAGTCTATTTTCTAGTTATGTTTACATTTGGGACGCTTGGCCGGCTCTCTACGGCATTTCGCTGCGTGAAGCGAACCGCGATTAGACGAACGGACGGATTTAGGGTGGCTCTTGCAGTCCCGGGCGGCGATTAATTCGCTGCGGCGATTTGAACTCCAGTTTTGAAGCTGCTTTAAACTATTATACTGACGTGCACATATCTGGCGTGCCAGCGTGGCGACTCCGGGCCAGCAGAATGCCGGTCGTCCCGTAATGCCGGTGACGATGCCACACATACCTCGCGGCACCTTACACACCAATGCGACACGACACGGCACGGCGTTGCGACACTCGCTTTCGGTGACTTGCTGGGACATCGTTTACGGATAATTATTGATAATTGATAAGAGCTATGTCTGCCACGGAGGTGCAGCGCACAGAAGTCGTCCTAAAGAGCGCACAAGGCAGGGCAACCCTCGACGACGGTCCCGCACAGCATCTTCGGAGCGTTTTGCCCTTAACGAGTCGTGGCCGTGGCGCGGCAAGATCTTCTTTTTCTGGTGCCGTAGATGGTAGCCAGCCGGCGCAACTGCTGGTCATTGATCCGAGGGGCCACTCGGAAAGCCACTATGGGGTGTGTGTTGTTGATTCGTTCGAACCTGAACCTGTCCGGGAAAAAACCGTTGATTGGGTCATGTAGAAAGTCGATGCGGGTTTGAAGAAACACTAACACTATCTATGACGTTTTGCCAACTTTACGGCCATAGCTTCGATAACTTCTTGGGAGTTGAAGCTCTTCCGTCGATCCATTTTTGTGATCGCCATTGAATGACAAATCCGCAGCGACTTGACCTAGACTTGAGCTGTCAAGATGTAGAAATGCTTAAGCAACACGATCCAATTTAATACTTTGAGGCAGTATTTTATGCTATAAACCACCGAATGCTGTGCCCTCCTTAAAAGCATCTAATCTGGTTCCGTTTCGGTCACGAATTCGCGGTCGCGCGTCCGAAGAAAGCCTTAAGCCGACGTTAATGAGAAGAGGTCAGCGCTGCAAATCGTGCTGTGTGAGGGGCTCGCCTCGGTCTCGGTCGGTGGTTACGCCCGCGCGAAAAAATGGCCAATAATCGTGTGCCTCGCGCGTAATGAGACCGCAACCCGGTTAGCCAGCCGCCCCCCCGGGGAGGCCGGGCCGGGAAGTGACGTGTGCTGTGTGCCGTGAGTGATAGAGTTCACGCGGCGCACACACTTTCACAATGGCCAAATTCGCCGAGGCCGAAAATGAAACCCCGCTTCCGAGCAAAAGCTTCCGAGATTCGTCGACGGACGCCCCAAGGGGTCACACGCGTACGCAGGAGGGAGCGAGCAAAAGAGAGAAAGGGGGTAGAAACAACATAATACAGCGCAGCATGAGCGCACTTGAGGCAAAAGCCGGTTCCCGGTCCGGTCCGGTCTGGCACTTGCTAAACGATCAGACACGTCTGGCCGGGGGGTCCGGTTTGCTCGGGGAGTCCGATTGCCGGCGGTCGGAGGTAATCAACGAAACCGAAAGTGACTCCTTCCCGCGGTGCCCCCGAGCGGCGCGGTGCAGGGCAAGTGAAATTCAATCGATCCCCTCGACAAAATTGTGTCTCAAGGGCCGCCAGATTCTCCATTGGCACCGATCTCTGAGGCGATGAGTCAAATAAGTGATGCGGTCCTCCGCCAGTCGTCGTCGTCGTCGGGGAAGTAAAAGTGTGATGAGTCTTTAATGACTAAACCAACACACTCTTAAAAGCATACACAGCGCGCAGCATAGCGCATACATCAAATAAATTAACGGACTCCGTCGGCGACGACGACGACGCCGTGTCTGCCCCGGAGGCACGGAAGGTAACGTGTGTCGGTCTCGCTCTCCGGCGGAAGATAATTACGAATCGCCTCTCGAACGGACGGAGGACAGGAGGACAAACATGATCTGAGAGACCACACGGCAAGACGACGACGCCGCCGCCGTGCAGCAGCCCTTCCCCGGGGCTCCGCGAGCCCGACTCTGGATTATCCACCAATATTATTTAATGCGCTCCGGGTGTGTGTGTCTCGAAGACACGATGAATGCGTCGGACTAACGCCGGACACGCGCGATGGGCGCGCGATGTCACCGATGATCGGTCCAAAAATAAGTTTTCTCCTTCCTATCGAGAGTTGCAATTTTGCCGTGTTCCCGGGGCCGAGAGTGTGTCAACTCCACCATCGCCTCTTGTCGCGCGGGGTCCAGCGCGGCGTCCGCCACAAGGGTTTCGATGTTATTTTTAGCGTCCATCATCCGCGTGCAGCGCATCCGGAGCCCGGCGCCCGAAACATTGCCGCAGATCGCAAGGATTCCCAATACCCGGTACCCGCCGCGGGTCGTGGGATGCTATTTGTTAATTATCATCAACGGGCACGGGATCTGATCGCGATCATTGGCACCTAACCGACCGAGGGGCTTGATTCACGCAAAAATGAATTCGATTCCTCTGGAGCACGTTTTTGGCAATGCCTTGTGTCGTGTGGTCGACTTACAAACCGTGGCTAAACGAAGATTTATTATGGCTCCGTTTCCCCACAGCGTGAGGCCACCTGAGTTTTAGGGGGGCCATAACTAGTGAAGCATATCTCAATGCAGCGAACTGAGCAGGAAATGGAGTAAACTAATAAAATGCTTATCCACCCCAAACGTTTGCGCAATCGGTGGCGGGAATCGATCGGCCCCCCGTTGGTTGTGGTTGCCAAATTGAAACCACCCGAAGCCGAAAATCGATCGATCAAACCCGATTTGGTTTGCGGTTTGTTGTGCCGAAAAGGCGTCAGATTGAAGCCCTGACAATACTCTGATAATGCAACTCTGTCTGTCCTACGTTTCTACGAGATAAAATAGTGATCGCACACGATCAGCGATCAGGTTTCGCGGTTTTTTTCTAAATCGCATCGCGAGCGCGCGACCACACGATCCGTCGGTCCGTGTTGGCAGTTGCGAAGAAAGTTGGCCACCGTCGTCGTGATGATGCACCAACAATTGCATTGAATGAAAAACGAGCTTTTACTTTTCTGCTGTACCACGCGCACGGGAAGCGGACACTGCGACTAAAAGAGCCATCTGGCACCGCCGCTGGCTCCGTGATCCGTGCCGATGGCGGCGGCGAATGCGCTTCACGGTCAAACCTGCACACCTGAACTTGATGGCCGATCGGTGGCGGCCGTGGCCGCCGGCCTCCAACTCGAACCAACGCCATGAATGATTCATGAGCCATCTTTGAACTTCGCCTGCAACCTCCAGTACTCTGCCCAGGGGTCTAAGGCTGCAGACCGATCGGGGAGGATGGTAAACGCAACTTGATTTGCGATCCCCGCAAGCCGCAATCAGTGTTTTGCTGAATTTGTTTACCTACCACCTGCTTGCGATGCGTCTTAGGGCCTAACGGAAGGGACAAATCAACCGTTGGGCGCCCATCAATAACGGTGACATCGATCGATCGCGACCGGTTGTCGGTGGACGACCCTTTTCACCGACGATTGTCGACCCAGCTGAGGTCGTGTCGTCGTGCCGGCGTGTGGCGGCGGGGGGACAGTAAAACACGAAAAACGTCTTTATGACTCCATCTCGGCCAACCCGGTCTCGCATTAGGACCCGCCGCGGGGTCCCGCACGGGACCCCTTGGGTCCCCTTTTCCTGGTTGACTGAACCTATTCCCCATCCCGCCCCATCCGGTGAGCGAGACAGAGAGAGAGAGAGAGAGAGTCGGTCACAAAGTCATAAGAAAATGGGAAAAAAAAAATCGGTTTGTGTCCAAGCCCCGTCAGTGCGCGATTTCACGTACGGCCACGCGGCCTCTCTCTTTGACGATTTCTCATGTCCAAACAAACTCCGATTCCCTCGCCACGTCTGGCATCGCAAGGCGACGAGGCGTATGGTGCAGGTTCATTACCGACGTGATAACAGCGCATTAGCCATCACTTAACGTGGTGGCCGCGGTCTTCGTTTGGTGTCGAGGGTCCACCGGATCGGCTGAGGAACCGTCAGCCGAACCAGCATGGCAATTGATCTTTCACCAATGAAACCCCCGTAGCTTAATGCTGCGTGGGTTTGATTTCTTGAACTTAATGGGCGGAATATCCACGCGGAATTAACGGTTAATCGGCGTTCAAGTGATCAGCCATTCCAGTAGGCCGAATTGAGTTGTTTTGCTGTTTGTAGACAAAGTCCACACTAGTTGGCCTTGATAAGCGAATTAGAAAAGATAGATCGTGACAGTGGGACCCTCCAAGATAAGCCGGTCCCGAAAACGGAGCCACTCCTGACACAACTCTGACCCCCACAAGTGAGACGTCGTTCGTCCGGTACATTAATCATTCGTGCCTTGGGGATCACACCTGCTGATGCTGCTGCTGCTGGAGAGTTTCGGAACTTCGGGTCGGGTGGCTGACCCGGCCGGCTTGTGAACGAAGGCGAAAGTTGCCCACGGGCAAACACATCTCGTCTCGTCTCGCCCGTCGCGCAAATCCATCGATGTCGGTGTCGTTCATCCGATTCCGTTTTTGACTGCCGGGGGCCATTTTTGACACATGCCGGGGCATCAGACAACGAACCTGGAGGCGGTGGCCAAAGACCAACATTTTTACTTTCGATCGCAATCAGCACGCGACACCGTGCCCGGTACGGGCGTTACCTAACCGAACCAAGCGCGTTCGGAGAAATCAGCACCAGACGTTACCATGGTAACCACGATGCATCGATGGTGAAACATCCCCGCAAGAAAGAGCACGCACTGAAAGTAAACATCGTGCCGAGGTAATTAGGAGCTGCAGCGACTACTGTCTTGTCGGGTTTGATGTGTCCCCAGCCGGGGGGTGTTGATTCTCCGGTCCGCTTGTTGCCGGAAAACTCGACCGCCGCCTGCAGCTGGGTGCGTGTGGTCTGACCGATAGGGTTTTGGAAAATCGTTGGATCCCATTCTGACCCGCACGGTGTGCGCTGTGTACGATATTTTCCTTTTTGCAATACGTGCGATGTGTAAGGCCACGTTACAATCGCCGCAACGCGCAGCGTAACAACGTAAGTTTTCGTACGATTTCACTCTTTTCAGGCTGTGCCTGCCATAAAACCGTGGCCCGTGGCTTTGGTTGCATAAAACAGTGGCCAGCGTCAGCACAGATTCTTACCCAATCACAGTAAACCCAAGCCGAAATCTTACAATCTGAAGGCCGATGTTTACAATCGATGATGGTGATGACCATAACCTCCATAATGTAATCAATTGTGGATCTTCGCCCCACCGCTAATGGTGGCCAGCTGTTTCCCGCGGTGATAATTATGCTGAACATCCGGTGGCCGCCGCCGGGGAATGTGGCCACTGTTTTAGTTAGACAGCAATTAGACATTTTCGTGAATGAAAGCCGTGACCATTCGATCGGTCAATTAATCTGTCAATCACCCGGAGCCTGAGATGGGGTAATCGAGCCTAGAACGTTTAAACAGATGGTCTACGGCACGCGTCCAAACTCCGTCTTCTTGACCTTCGCGTGTGCCGTGGAAAGCTCTTTAGTGCCGCAAGATGCATCCAGAGCGACAAATGAAAAACAAACACAATCTCGACTCGGCGAAAGTCCTCCTCTGGTCCGGTGCATAATGCACGACATATTTGCACTGTGTCCTCATCCTCGAGCACCCAGGGGTGACTTCTCTGACGTAGTGTAACGTTTTCTCCCGCGCTCTCTCGTTACAGGAACTGGCACCTTCGGACGAGTGTGTCTGTGTCGGGACAAGATCACCGACAAGCATTGGGCCATGAAGATCCTGGCGATGGCCGACGTCATCAGACTGAAGCAAATTGAGCACGTTAAGAACGAGAAAAACATTCTGCGAGAAATCGACCACCCGTTCGTAGTCAACATGTGAGTTGTTTGGCCATCGCGAATTCCGCCGGGGGTTCTGTAGTCGTCTGAACAGCTTATTAATCGCTGCTTTTCCGACCTTTGTTCCCCAGGCGGTGGCACACCAAAGACGACTGCTGCCTGTACATGCTGTTTGAGTACGTGAGCGGTGGCGAACTGTTCTCTTATCTGCGCAACGCGGGCCGCTTCGATGCGGTCACGGCCAATTTTTACGCCTGCGAGATCGTCCTTGCCCTCGAGTACCTGCACTCGCTGTCGATCGTGTACCGGGACCTGAAGCCGGAAAACCTGCTGCTCGACCGTGACGGCCACCTGAAGATCACCGATTTCGGTTTCGCCAAGAAGCTGAAGGATCGCACCTGGACGCTCTGCGGCACGCCCGAATACCTGGCGCCGGAAATCATTCAATCCAAGGGCCACAACAAGGCCGTCGACTGGTGGGCTCTCGGTAAGCAGGAGGAGAAACACGTAGACAAGATATTAGCATACACGTACGGATCAGTTCCGGAAAGGAGGACAGTAGAAACGGGCGGACGGCTGTCGTAAAATCGACTAACGGAAGCCATAAACGAACGCACGTCAATAACGGTGCGTTTCGCGGTCAAAGTCAAAGTTGGCCCCAGTTCAAGGAGCGTAGATTTACGATCACCAGACGGAACCCGGACGCATCCGATTGTTCCGATAAACAATCGAGCAATGTATGACCCTCGTTCCTGATCATGGTTTCATGTGTGGTTTCTCCCCTTGGTTTTAGGCGTACTCATCTACGAGATGGTCGTTGGCTACCCACCGTTCTACGACGATAATCCGTTTGGAATATATGAGAAAATTCTCAGTGGCAAAATCGAGTGGTCGCGACACACGGATCCCATTGCGAAGGATCTCGTCAAAAAGCTGCTGGTGCTGGACCGGACCAAGCGTTTGGGCAATATGAAGGTGAGTAGTAGCGGTGCAGGCCGGAACCGGATGCCGAATCTTTTCGTCGGGGTATTTTACTGACGTCCCCCACTCTTTGCAGAACGGAGCGGAGGACGTGAAAAGACATCGGTGGTTCAAGCACCTGGACTGGAACGTCGTGATACGAAAGCAGCTCAAGGTACGCCGCGAATGACCAAAGGACACAGAGTATGCAAGCAGTGATCAATAATCGGTCCACCCATTTGTCCCACAGCCACCGATAGTTCCTAAGTTTGCGGCCGAAGGCGACGGCGATACGAGCAACTTCGACGACTACCCCGAAACGGACTGGAAGTCGGCGCGGTCGTTGGACAAACTGGAGATGCAGCTGTTTGAAGACTTTTGAGCGCACAGGATACGGACCGGAAACAGCTCCCCAGCAGAATGGTGTACAGAGACCGTTCTAACCTCCGTCTGTTTCTAAATGCTATCGAACAGCGGAGGCTGCGAACGGTGCCCACTAGGTTTAGTGTATAGGGAAAGGAGCGGAAGCATCCTAAAGTGGCCGGGCCCACTCGTAGTCGATATTGAACAAAATGCACCTAGGAATAAGACACACATCGCTTTTCTTGGAAAATGTGCAACCGACGTAAGACGATTATGGTTTAAATCCTATTCTTTCGTCCCCAATGTTTACTGTGATAGGAAAATGCACACGGCATAGCATCGCTACGTGCTACTACGATAGGTTTTAACCCGCAGAAACCCGTGAAATGGTTACTAAGAGACCGAGAAAGCCGCCATCATGTACGTGTGTTAGATTTAGTTTATTTCAGCCCCTTCAGCTTTGAATTCAAGAAAGGAGCAAAAAGGACGTTAGTCATAGGAAAATGAACACGATGACGCTACTCAAAGAATACGGCCATAGGATACGCAGAAAGAGGCAGGGAAAATGGGGTTTGTTCGAGAACCGCACACACATAATTTAGCTAGTACTGTTGTTCTCTGGCCACCTGTAAAAATATATGTACGATATTATGTCCCTCATAGTGCCCCTTTATGAAAATAAAATATTTATTATGAAAAAGGACTACAAATTTGTGCGCTCAATTTTAGCGTATGCATTCCGCAACCCACATAGGCACACCGGTCGGGTGCGTGAAGTAAGCCCGCGACAGCTGAAATGTCAGTTACAGCTGTCAGATTCATCGGACCTTCAATATCGTTTCTGGCATCGGCATGGCGGAATAGAGCAAAAAAAACATGCTCCAACTAAAACTGTGCTCTTCTGTGCAAATTAAATTGTGCTCCGAGCAAGAGGAGAATTGTGAACAGAAGCGTGCGGCCAGATAAGAGTTTCCGATGCAGCCACCAGCCTGTGCTCGCTAGTGCTATATCGGGGCGCTCTTTAAACACACCGCGAAGTATCAACTCAGAATCTCAACCCGGCGCGGGCAGCAGCAAAATGTATCGCTCACTGTACGTTCGGAAAATCCGCCGGAAAGTCGTTCTTTTGACCCACTAGAGGGCTGCTCGAAGCCACGCACCCGGTGGCCACAAACCGGCCATCGACAAAAGCTTACTTAGTACCGTGTGGCAAAAGGGTGCTGCGTTTTACTTTGGTGAAGATCGTTTGTTTACAGTGTGTGCGGCGGGGTGCTACTTCCGCCTTCTCTACGAAACGAAGCCTACTGCCTGCTAAGATGGGAGAAATTCGAGATTGGAGGCCTTTCGTTTACGGCGGCATGGCATCGATAATGGCTGAATTCGGTAAGATGGCTCTCGATACCGATCCAAAGGGCTCCGAATAGTGTCTGTCGGCACTTTTCTAACTACCCCTTATGTAACTGGATACGCGTCACTGGAAGCGAGCCGACGTCAAACGCCACCCAACCGCCGGCGCCATGCATTAACTTTGTCCGTGTCCCCCCCCCCCCCGCGCCCTTGTTCCAGGAACGTTCCCTATCGACACAACAAAGACGCGTCTTCAGGTTCAAGGTCAAAAACTGGATCGATCGCACAGCGAGCTGCGGTACCGCGGTATGATGGATGCGTTTGTGAAAATTTCCCGCCAAGAGGGCGTGAAGGCACTGTACTCGGGGTAGGTTAGACCGTCGCCGTCGGTTTGGCGCAATGCATCTAATACTTCCGCATCCGGTTCTAGGATCTGGCCCGCCGTGCTTCGGCAAGCAACGTACGGTACGATCAAGTTCGGTACGTATTACACGCTCAAAACGATGGCCACCGACCGGGGCTGGCTGCACGATAAGGCCACGGGCAACGAAAGCGTGTGGTGTAATGCGGCCTGCGCCACGATGGCCGGAGCAATCTCGAGCGCCATCGCCAACCCCACCGACGTGCTGAAGGTTCGCATGCAAGTGCACGGCAAGGGAGCGAAAGATGCTGGACTGGTGCGCTGCTTCCGGGAGATCTACGTGCACGAGGGTGTGCGCGGCCTGTGGCGAGGCGTGGGGCCAACGGCACAGCGGGCCGCCGTGATAGCGGCCGTCGAGCTGCCGGTGTACGATTTTTGCAAGCTGCATCTGATGGAAACGTTTGGCGACCAGGTCGCTAACCATTTCCTGTGAGTATGACACACGCGCCATAGGGGACACATGCGTTAAACTGTTTTCTAACCTATTGCCGGTTCCATTTCAGGTCTAGTTTTATAGCGAGCTTAGGAAGTGCCATTGCTTCAACGCCAATCGATGTGATAAGAGTAAGTACGAGATGCCCGGTTGCGATGCGCTCTGACGACGGCGACAGTGAATGGACAATGGCCGTTTTACTTACAGACCCGCCTCATGAACCAAAGGCACGTGCACCGCCTGGAACACAGCATTTCTCCGGCAGCCACGGCAACCACTACGACGGCCAGTGCGACCAGCGCGGCCACCCACCATGCGGCCAGCAGTCCGGTGCGCCTGTACTACACCGGCAGCGTGGACTGTGCCGTGCAAACCGTGCGCAACGAAGGCTTCCGGGCGCTCTATAAAGGTT
This sequence comes from Anopheles cruzii, assembly GCF_943734635.1. Lineage (NCBI taxonomy): Eukaryota > Metazoa > Arthropoda > Insecta > Diptera > Culicidae > Anopheles > Anopheles cruzii. The sequence goes on along the minus strand of NC_069144.1, from coordinate 12,298,584 downwards.
TCATCCCGACCTGGGTACGCATGGGACCGTGGAACATCATTTTTTTCATCACTTACGAGCAACTGAAGCAGTTCTACTGAGCGCCGTGCCCCAGGACATACGCTTCGTCGCATTACCAACCCCATTTTATTTCTCGCATTTCGATGAGTGCATTTCAATTTAGAGAGACAGGCGAGACCAAGGCCACCTGTAATCGAGTTCTATTCATTATGAATGCCGCACGAACCACCACCACCATTACAGCCATAGAGAGATTTTCAGGCCCCCCCGGGGAACGGTTGGCCATCCATCCGATCTGATCTGAAAGCCGACCGGACGGATAGCCGCTGCTTTGCGAGTGTGTGCTCTTGCTGCTACTGTAGTGTGATTTGCACACGGCACGCACATAGTTCCACCCCGAAGAGGACCCGAGATTTGTTAGCTTTCTCATTTGTAAAATAGATAACAAAAGTTTAGTGAAGAATTATGTGAGAGAGATGTATGTTCTTAAAATATATGTATAAACACGGAAAAAAACCCCGAACGGAGTAGAGTGCCGTCTCTTTCTGTCGTGGAGCGGCGCAATGGGAAAACGAGTGTGGTTGCATTGTTTGAAAATGTTTATTTTAGAGCGTTTCTTTTAATGTGTGTCTACTGTATCCGGCACGTCCGACAGCGAACCACCCCTAGGAACCAACGGTGCGCCCGCTTTTCAAGGGTCTCTCCGCAAATGGCCCCCGCCATCATCCGCTTCCGCTGGCTCCACTCCGGTTCCGGTCCTCCCACACGTACACACCACGCGGAGCCGTTGCTTAACTCTAGAACACGAAATATATTCAACTTACTCGAAAGCACAATAATTATCTTACTTGCTACCACCTTCGTTCAAGTTCCTAGGTCATTTCAAGAAATTTCATGTTTTGTTCTTACACTTCAGGGCGCCGTGTTCAGCGGCCTCTGCCGACCATCCCTTGACCCTTGTGCCACCCTTGCAAAACACGTTTTTCGAGAGGTTTTGGTATTTCCCTTACATCCATTGGCGCGATCGGGGTTTTCGCACGTTTTCTTTTACGGTTAGCGTACACAAGTCATATATCTTTGTTTGATTGTTACAGAATCATGTTAGATCGAACATTAGCACTACTGTTTTGTTTACTAAACATTTCATAACGTGTGTGTATAGGTTGGTGAGCGAAGGACAAAGTAACGAAACGTGAACGTCCGCGTTAGCTGTGCGCCGTTACTAAAATAGTGGAGCCTCGTCGTCGTACGTTTCCCTTCTTTTCTTAATCAAACTCACATTTCCACTTTGATTATCTATATTCGCCCCGTTGATAATTTAAACGAAAGCATGGAAGAAAGCAAAAGAAAAAATGCTCCGCCGGGTGCGGAAAGCAAATACAGCATACGGGATATCCTTCAAACCGATTGTGCTCCGAGGATACGCTTTTCTGTAAAAACTATTGGAGCGGCTGTCACTCTCAGTGAGACAGTGGGCCGTGGAAAAAAAACATTCTCCTCATCACCCATTCTTTCTTCATAGATTTCTCCCCGAGTGTGATTACACCGTGTATCGTATCTCGCGGTCCGCACCTGATTACTGATAATGGTGCTGTGGTGTAGTGGACGAAGAGGGCCCCTTCAACGATCGTGACTTTCTGCCGGATACGTTGTACGGATGCGGATGAACGCTGAAAGTAACAACGTGAGAAGAACGAGAAGTTAGTGGAACGTATCCAGGGCAACCAAAGGCATCCTACGGGTGTATCGTATTACATAGAGACAGTGAAGCAACGCTAATACGTATGTCGCCCGATTTGTCAGTAGCCTAATGCACAACAACAACAGCAACAGTGCTGCTCAACGGTAACTACAATTAGCACCACCATGATGGAGGGATTAGTACGCAGATTATGGTGACATGGGGAACAACCAACACACACGCGTCAACACAGTGCTGTATGGCGTGTGCTATTAGCGGAAAGCGGACGCGGGGTGAAGAGAAGCGTGACGTTGCAAACGATGAACACCTGGCGTACGTGTATCATCTCTCTTATAGTAGGGGGGTACTACCTTGTCGTAATGTGATGATGATTACTGCCACCACCGATTGGCGCCGACGACATGCTCAACGGAGACGACGCTGGCGATCGAATCGGTCGACGGGCTGTGACTACCGGATTGGAACTTCCGTAGTTTGCCGCACTCTGTTGTTGCTGCTGCTGTCTATTACTGCGCGACCCCTTTGACGACTGATGCTGCTGCTGCTGCTGCTGCTGCTGAGGGATCCGATTCGGACTGCCGTTGCCATGGTTACACCTCTGGCAGATTGCTGTATCACTCGGATTGCCACAGCGTTCGCACGTGTTGTCGTCCGTTACTTCCGTGATCGAAAGAATTCGCTGCGACGGACTGCAAAAGGGGTCGGAATAACGAAAAATCCAACGCAAAGCACGCATTCCGTGAAAGCGTTGTCGGAGAGGCAAAGTTACAGGCTGTGTGTTGCTTCGTTTCGGTTTTTTCTTTACACACTGCGCCTAGGCAACGAGAAGCATTCCCGAGTACCATTTGCACGGGGCGCAGCAAACTGTGCGTCGGTAAAAAGGTGTTGCGTCACTCAGCGCATTGGTCCACAAAGTGCTGTACACTGTACACATAGTATTCCAAGGAACACAGAAAGCCCCATGCGAGAAAGGGAGGCCTCTCGAAAGACAGCAGGGTAGGGGGGTCGCGGGATGTACGGGGTTGCGCTACTACTTACGCCGGTTGTGTTGATGGAAGGGCCAACTGTTCGGTGCGGCGGCCACTGGACAGGCTCATTGCGCTGCGCGCTTTGCTTTGGAACTCGCGGTCAAAGTCTTCCGCTTCCTCGTCGTCGAGGTTAATGAAATCCTGGCGCTCCTCCTGGGTGCCGGTGGACATATTGTGCTCTCGCTCGATAATATGTGCCCGCTCGCCGATGTGATGCCCGATGGCCATCTTCTTCGTGCCGGTGCGACTGTCCTGTACGGTTTTGCGCGTTTCCTTGATGCCACCAGGTCCAGTGCGTGTGCTTGACGTGGCCTGATACACCTGGGGCCCACCCGGGCCTGATGTCATCGAAATTACGCTGCTGCTGGAGTACGAAGGGCCCATGTCGGGGACACCGGCCGGGCTCAGCAAGCGGTTCATGCCCATGGTCGGGGCCATAAACGGCATCAGTGCGTTGTGACGCATACCGAACCCAGCGGGCCCCACACCAATGCTCTCCATTCCACCGCCCCCGAGCATTCCGAACGGGTCGGAGAACAGCGAGTTGAGCATGTTGTTCATCTGGCGCATCGAACGCATATGATGTCTGGCGTCCCGCGTGCACGGGCAAAGGTGAAACACGGGAAATAGTTAGTAAATCCGTCACGGGCTTGCTTGAAATCGCTCCACACATCAAATGGAGCAGATGCTGCGTAGCGGAGTTGGCACTCACCCAAAGATTGGATCATCCTCCAGATCGTTCATCATCCCGAAGAGAGACATTTTGTTTCACTGTTTCACTGAAGAACCACACGGAACCGGACAGAGCTTCGGGTTTCACTTCCGGAGGCGAGTTAGTTCACACGTTCACAAATTACACTTTTTGCTTTTGTCGCCGTGCTGCGTCCAAGATTGTATCTGGGTTGCTGAGAATGAAAATACTGCACCATAGCTGCCAACATGAGCGCGATAGACTGCTCGAAAAAAAATCGAGCCATCGAAAGAACTCGAAACATCTCGAACCCTGTGTCATCGACGAAAGTCGCCCCGCTAAAATTCAAAAGATTTTTTATTTTGCCAAACATTTTACACTTTTTCCTTCTCCGTAAATCACAATGCAACAATTGGAATTTCCAAACAGAAATTATTCCTAATCAGATCAATAATCGGGGACTAGTTTCAATTTAACTTTCTTCAATGTGCTACGCCATACAAAAGACCACTACACACCACCGTTTCGGCACCGCGAATTCGTGAGAAACTATTTGGTTTAAAGTTGTAAATTTTGATCAAACATCTTCAGCAGCTCGTCGTTAGCATCGATCGCTCCCCGGTCGACCACGTCGAACTCTTCCTTGTCTAATTTAATTTTTTTCATTAGTTTCTCCAAATTACTCTCCTTTCCGTTGCTGAGCACGGTCGGTTGATCCGGCTGCTCACGGGCACGTTCACGCGATCCATCCTCCTGTGGCTCTGCTGATTGCTGACTCGGTCCTGCGTGGCGGTGAGTATCTTCGTTCATTACAATCTCATTTAAACCACTGTGCATAGAAGTGGATTGGTCGGGTTTCTTCGAACTTTCAGGCCCATCGTTTGGTCCCGTGTGACTACCCGGAGCGGGCTTATGCTGTATGTTTAACTGCTGCACAAGTGTATCTATTTCGCGTCCGGCCGTTATAATGTCTACGTTCGAGCTGCTTCCCATCGCATTCGACGGGTCATTGTGTGCCTTAAGCGCGTTCAAGTTGGATGTTTTGGAGTAGATATTTTCACCAATGTTGGTGGTGTAGTAGTTGTAAAACAGGTTGTTCTTTGGTTCGGATTCGAACTCTCCGTTCGATTTTTGCAGCCCCATGCGGATGAGAATGGAAATTTTAGTATTGTACGGTTTCAGCCACTTGTACACCTTGCGGTGCACGATCGTCTGCTCGTCTTCGCACAGCGGGTCCCACAGTTCGATAAGCGACTTCTTGACGCTGTCGATCAGAATTTGTTTGCGCATCTCCGGAATCAGCCGTCCAATACCGTCCAAATGGCGGAACGTGAGATCCAGCAACAGCGGAGCGTTCTTGTTGGTCAGAAACATTTGCCACTTGAAAATCATCACCATCAGATCCCACAGTTTGTCCATCGAGCTAACGTCCAAACGCATGAGCGAACAACAGGCGATATCAGTCAGCAGTATGCGCGTTTGCTGCACCGTCAGCATGCTCTGCTGGTACGCCGTTGAGATGTAGTGCAGGAATTTCGGGTCCAGCAACACCTCGGTGATTTCGCGGAGCACTGCGGATGAGACATGCAATTGAATCAAACGAACAAGTAACGGCATCCTATGTGGGTTTGATCGATTGTGTTTTTGAAAATTCGACCAGCAAACGCACCACAATACGAGCACTCGAGCAGATGTAGATGGGCGAATTCGAGCTCGTACCGTTTGACAACTAAACTCTTTTCCTACGGCTGCCCGGGAATCAAAAACCAAACACAAACAACGCAAGCAGGAACAATTTCGAACTCGCGCGGTTTCGCGTTTGCAAACTGTTTAGCCTCATTTCCTAGTTTATCTATTCTAGTTCGCATTCAGCACAGACCACCGCACGGAACAACGGCGAGACAATGTCGGGCCTCGAGTCGTACGTTAACAATACGGTCTCAATCATCACCGCCGACGGGCGCAACTTTGTCGGCACCCTGAAAGGCTTCGATCAGACGATTAACATCATTCTGGACGAGTCGCACGAGCGCGTTTATTCGATGAATGCTGGCATCGAACAGGTCGTGCTGGGTTTGCACATAATTCGCGGCGATAATGTGGCCATCATTGGGCAACTGGACGAGAGTGTGGACAGCAAGCTAGACTTCTCCGCTATCCGCGGCATGCCGCTGGAACCGGTCGTGCATTGATGGCGGAGCCATCAGTTAGTAATATGTTCAAAACTCCAACGGTTGAGCCCGAAGCTCAGACTCTTTTTGTTTGCAATGATGCGCGATTGCAACGTGCACGGTGCAAATACGACTAAAGCTACCAAACTTAAACACATAGGAAATTCGTGCACCCTTTCTATCGGGTTGAAAAGGTGCTTCAAAGAACACGCGATATAATGTTTAATCACGTCGATGAAGGATGTAATTTAGGATGAAAAATAAACAGCAGTTATAAGAGTGAGGACTCGATTGATCTACTTTTAACCTATTTCACCTGAAGGGTACATCGGTTTCTGCTAATCAATGCCGTCGAAATGGTTGCAAACGAAGCAAAACGAACATATTCCATGTTTTTCTTACCCTGTGCCGATTTATCCAGCGGAATCGATTGAGCCTTCAGGCGTTGGTCAATCACGTACAACATTTCGCACCCCAAATTCAGAATAATCAATAGATTTGTTACGGTCATCTTTGCGGACGAACGGAACCGGTGCAGGGAAGCAATCGCGAAGCAGATGGCACAGGTCAGTGACGGACTGATACTAAAATTACGATGAAAACGGTCCGCTTTTTGCAACCCAAGGCAGGGCAGCCCCCAAACGTTGCATTGAGTCAGTGAGCGGTGTGTTTGTTGACAACCGAAGCTCCATAGTAACGGCGGAGAGCCGATTTTGTTTATTCGTCAAAACACATGTCCAACCGCCGTTCAAACTACACACCGGAAGTTTAGAGGGATGGTGTGTGCCAGCATGGATCACACAATAAATCGCCGCCAGATCACAAAATTTATGGTATTTCAATGCTGTATGTTTGCTGTAATGCTGGAAGCTCTGTGAAACATTTAATGACTTACATCAGATTTGGAGGAATATCTGAAGAAAATTGTAATATTTATTGGACCAACCTGTGAACATATAACAATAATTGACCATCTTAAACAGCCCATTTAACGGGCCATTCAAATGCAGCATCTTGACACGCACTTTTTGTTTTGATCCTTTTTTTCTACACAACTTAGCTTGGTTAGCTGCTAGCCTATGGGATCTATCACAATCAAACTGTCATTGGCTCAGCGAAAGGGTTCGCAGTATGTCGTAAAAAGGGCAAAAAGATCGTCGTAAACGCCGCGTTTCGGAGAAGTTTCATTTCGCAATAGTGGCCAGAATGTGTACCTCGCTGGAGGAACCGTTTGGCGCGTGGGAATTGCTCGAAGAACTTTGGCCAGAGATCACTGCGAAAGATCCGACAGGCCCTTCGATGGCACCGCCGGCCGGGGAAACAACCCGAGTGATGGAGTTTCTTGAACAAGAGTTGCAGGATGCGTGGGAAAACCCGAATGTGCGTGAGCGATTGAAGCTACGGCCGGATATGAAGGACACCCGAACGGCAAACGATACTCGCTCCAAAGGCAACGACTTGTTTCACCCGAAGGTGAAACGGTACATCGAGGCCATCAAGTGGTACAACGAAAGCTTATGCTTCTCCGAAAGCGGTTCCGAAGAAAGGGCCCTAGCGTACGCAAACCGGTCCGCCGCTTGCTACGAGCTGCACCGTTACGGCGAGTGCCTGGAAAACATTCGCCTTGCCCGTGCGTCCAATTATCCGGCCCGGCTGATGGAAAAACTGCTGAAGCGCGAGCAAGCGGCCAAGCAGGCTCTGCAATGCAACGATGTGAACAATAATCTCAAAAATGACAAGGACGACACACGGCGGAACCAGAAACAGCCACACAGCTTGACACTGACGTACGATGCGAACCGTACCGTTCCACAAGTGGCCAACTGTTTGGAACTAACCCAGAGCGATCAGTTTGGGCGCTACGTAGTGACCAATCGTGACCTGAAAGCAGGCGACGTAGTAGCCATCGAGAAACCGACCCATACTTTGCTCCTCGATAAGTTCCGCCACATGAGATGCGACTTTTGTCACCACGAGCGTCCGTACACTCTGATCCCTTGCGAAGGTTGTACCGTGGCCATGTACTGTTCTAGCGAGTGTCTTGGAGCGGCGCTTCGCAGCTACCATGGCTACGAGTGTCCCATCCTACGGGACTTGTGGCGAATGTTCACCAAAATACCCGTGATGGCGATGCGCACCGTAACCACGGCGATCGTGTCGTTCGATCGTAATCTCGATGAAATGCGGCTGCATTTAGACGCACTAGACCTGGACGGTGCCGATGTGAATGCTTTTGCCCTGGACTGGCGCACGGCATCGCCGCGAGATATTTACAACACAGTACACACGCTAGACACGAACGAAAGGCGTCGCGGTAAAAAGGATCTTGCCCAACGGATCTTTTTTGCCCTGTTCATGCGGGATTTGCTAGTGGAGCGCACCGTGCTTGGACCGGTCTGCGAACAGCATCCGGAGCATTCACAGTTGCTGTACAAACTGTTGCTTCGCCACGTGCAAACTACTCCGACGAACATGCACTCCCTTTACTACATGAATTACGATCCGGACACTGAGGAATTCAACCCCGCAAACTACGCCTCAGCTTGCTTTCCTCTACTCAGCATGCTCAACCACTCGTGTGCGCCAAACCTTTCACGGGTCACTCTGCCCGATGCAAGCTGTGGCGTACTGGTTGTAAGACCGATCCCGAAAGGAGGACAGTTGTTTGACAACTACGGGTATGTTGCATCCGGTGGCAACATCTATGGGGGGCGCTCACAATTTGAAAACTATTCTTCCGCCCTTACAGAAAGCATCACTGTCTTGACGATCTCACCAGTCGGCGCGAGGAATTGGCCAAACAGTACAAGTTCTGCTGCCGATGCGAGGCATGCGAAAACAATTACGGCCGGCTTTCAAAACTTCCCCGCGTCGACGTACTGCAGTTCGGTGCGATCGATACGTACGGAATCCACGCTAAACTGGTGCGCCATCAGCCGAAGGTGGCTGCCGAATTGCTGCCGAAATTGGTCGGCTACCTGAACAACCTCGGGTGCCAGTATCCACGGTACGAACTGAGCGCGACCCAAGAACTGTTTCTGCGCGCCTTTGAAATTCTGCACAAGGAATCGTCCGATCTCGTGCACGATCTTCAGTACTGTAAACCGTAAACCGTCATAGACTGTCGTAATTTATCATAGCGAGTGCTACGATCCCTGAACGAATCTGAAGATCTGATTTTGTTTTCTTACTTTACTGACATCTCTCGGAGAACAGATCTCATTGGAGAGACTGAAATGAAATTATTTATACATCGGCTGACTACTACTGGACTGTGAGTAGGTAGAGTAAAATATTATAACACATTCGGCACGTTTCGATTTACTATTGGAAAAGAGGGGATACAAGTTTCATACAACGATCCGCTCCAAATCACCCCGTATGCGGTTGTGTTCCAGCAAAGAAGTGCCTTTTACGAATAACAAATCCAACAATTCATTCACTAGCCGTCGTTGCTGGTGGAATACAGAGAAAGAATTAAAAACTGAAAATATACTTCTTTCCAACGAATCCCTGAATGCTCTCAGCATTCGTAACGGCGGCAACATAGTTTTCGAACGGAATAAACTCATGCGCGGGCGCCTTTAGGCCCCGGTCGATCAGTCCGAACAGTTCGTTGAACATTTCTGCACGCTGCGGACTGCTGGCATTTTCCTTTGTCCAGCGCGTCATCCAGAAGCCAACGAAGCGAAGATCCTTAAAGATGAGCGATGCCGTCGGCACCGTGACCGGTTCGCGGGACATACCACCGTATGTGACCATAACACCGGCCTGGTCCAGCTGGCGGGACATCTCCAGCGCATTCTTTCCACCGACACAGTTCAGGGCCAGCTTCGGTTTGCGGAATATTCCATCCTTGAACAGTTTGGTTGTCCGCAGTTCCTCCTCGGTGAGGATCTCGGACGCCCCGAGCTCTTTGAGGTACGCCTTCAGCTGTCCAAACTCGGGTCGATCACGCACGATGCCAACACATTCGATATTCCATGCCCGGCACAGCTGAATGATTGCTTGACCGCAGGCCGAATTGGCACCGTTCTGTATGACCGTATCGCCCGGTTGCAGTGACACGAAGTCCTTCAGCATTCGGTAGCCGGTGCACGGGTTGACGGTAATGGTGGCGGCTTCCGCCACTCCGATACCCGCCGGAACTTTCATCAGCTGGGCCGCAGCGTAGATGGCATGGGAACGCCAAGTTCCAAGCCCGGTCGCAAACGGCACGACACGATCGCCCACCTTGAACTGGTTCCCGCTGGTGCCACCCCCGACGGAGACCACTTCACCCACACATTCGTTACCACCAACCGCCGGGAACACTGGTTTTACCGGATATTTCCCTTTCGGACGGAACGAATAAATCTTTTATCAACATGGGAGAGTATGGAGTTGGCTAGCTTAGCAGTGCCCTACCCTGAATTGTGTTGATGTCCGCGGGATTAATCGGTGCTCCGAGAGTCCGCACCAGTACCTCGCCGTCCTTCGGCTCCGGCACCGCTTCCTCCTGCAAGCGGAGCACCTTTGCCGGTTCACCAAACTCTCCGTATCGTAGCACTCGGGCAATGGTGCTCATTGCGCGCAGGGCGCAGAAATGCTGCTGGCTGACGGCCTTCACTACCGTAAATCGTTGCGCAATAAGGGACATTTTCACTCCAGACCACTTCCGTGACCGTGGTGCCCTATGGACGTTTCTCCTGATCGAGTTAGAATCTGCCCGCCGGTCGTTGTGTTTTGCCCCCCGTGACGCTTTTGACGTTCGCAAAATGTATCACAACTGACAGCACGAGATGTCTCGGCTTAAATAGCACTGACAGCACTCGTGATGGCGTCAAAATGCGATTCCCTTCTTATTATTCGAATAATTTTATTTCTTTGCAAAATATGGAATCCTCGAAGTGGGTATGGCAAAAAACGGAGTGATGGTTCTTTGAACTATCCGTCCATCGTTTTCTTGGCCCACGAAATAAATGCAACTGGTATCGGTCACGAGCGCTCCCCGGGAGCGTCTACTCGTTCTTAAAGTTCGGTGCGCGCTTCTCAACAAACGCCGTCATGCCCTCGAGCCGGTCCTTGGTCGAGAAGGTGGCGTGGAAGTGACGACGCTCGAATTTTAGTCCTTCGTTGAGCGATGACTCGTACGCCGTGTTGACCGCTTCCTTGCACAGGCGAACGATCAGCGGCGAGAAGGAGGAGATTTTCTCGCCCAGCTTCACGGCCTCACCGACCAGCTTGTCCGCCGGGAACACCTTGCTGACCAGACCCGACCGTTCGGCTTCTTCGGCCGTGATCATGTTGCCGGTTAGGCACATTTCCATCGCCTTCGATTTGCCCATCGCACGCGCCGTCCGCTGGGAACCGCCGGCTCCGGGAATCGTGCCGAGCGCTATTTCCGGCTGCCCGAACCTGGCCTTGTCGCCCGCGTAGATGATGTCGCACATCATCGCTAGCTCACAGCCGCCCCCCAGGGCGTAGCCGTTGACCGCGGCAATTACGGGCTTCTGAGATTTCGCCACCCGCGTCCAGTTAGCCAGGAAGTCGGTGTTGATGCACTTGGCATAGGTGTTCGGTTGCATCTCTTTGATGTCGGCACCGGCCGCGAACGCCTTCTCGCTGCCCGTGATGACGATCGCTCCGATCGAATCGTCCGCCTCGTACCGATCGAGTGCTTCGCTGATTTCGGCCACCAGCCCGTTGCACAGCGCATTCAGCGCCTTCGGCCGGTTCAGCGTGATAAGGGCCACATTTTTCTTCTCTCCCGTCAGCTCGGCTTTAATAAACTCGTACGATTTGGGAGCTAAGGGAGCGGAGGACACAGAGATCATGTTTTGGTTAAGCCAAATGCCGTGACCTTCGACCAGAATTACATAACGCGACAACACGTTGCGGAGCGCTCCTGGAAGCTGGGAAAGGCACACCCTAAAACACTTACCGCTGCTGTAAAGCCGAAGAAAGTTCGACTGGCGGCCGGCGCCGGAAGCGAGAATACGAGCGATATTCGCCATATTCCGGATGCAAGGTGTAATCGCGAAAGGTATATGGTCAAACTCTGAGGGGCAAACTGTGGCGGCGCACTTTCAGCTAGCAACTAACCCGGCGCTCGGCACACGCACGCTAAGCACAGAGGCGAGTACACACACATTCTCTGAGGAATTGATTCGCCAGCATATGTGTGTGTGTGCCATAGACACAATTTGGCGATCAACTACCGTTGATTTGGTGCCCTGTGGGCGAGAGGGAGACTGTCTTATGCCGTCACTTTTGTCCATGTTGATAAGGTGCCGTTTTTTGTGGAATGGCATATCTGTGGAATATGCTTCTTACTTTATATTCGTTTTGATATTGCGACAAATTCCTTCGAAATCCAAAATCTTTGCGTATACACCAGAGTTCCGAAGCTTTATTAACGACTCATATTAAGTGGTGATAATTGGATGCTGCGTTTTAGGCAGTGTTCATAATACACCTACGTTTGTTCTTGCTCGCAAGCAACACTTAGAAATCCGTCCCCTAACAAAACCGGAAGCCTCCGAAGAAAAAGGCCAACCGATGCGCCCTACAAACGAGTAACGAAACAACAGAAATGTCGTTTTGGCCCTTCTACATCCGGTTGGTTGTAAAGTAAAAGGGGAAGAATTTGTGGAAAGTAAAGTTTATCGAAAAACAAGTTGACGGAAAAGATAAATGTTGTAAACGCGCTCATAACATCGATCGAGGTGATCTCGCTCGTGATCGGTAATGTGGTTGCAGTAGTGGAATGCAAATATAGCGCGAATGCATGTTCGGTCCGGTTCAGCATGGGGCCAGAGTAAACGCTTTCTCGAGAGGTAATAATTTTGTAGAAACGGTGACTTCTTTCCGCTCGCGGGCTCACTTCCGGGGCTGCTGAATATGGTTCACGGGCTTGTGGTGTACGGCTGCTGGCGGTTTCTGGGCGTGAGCGACTTGCGTTGCCTCCACGGAGTGCTCGGCCGTCTTCGGATTCGTGGCCGATTGGGCCACCTCTCCCGTGTTTACGTTCGGGGCCGGGTTCTTTGTGAGGTTAAGAAAAGCAACGTTAGACAAACGGCCACAAGCGGCAGCAGGACAGCCCGCTCCTCTCTCTCGCTTACCGAAAGCCCGATCACCTCTACCGGATCCTTAGCAGGCCGTTCGTTGCTAGGAGTTTTGTGTTGCACAATGCGCATTCCACCGGCTTTCACTGAAATCATGCGTTTGGTGTGGCACCAAAACGGGTGAGAAAGGCAACAATCTCCCAATGGCCCCACCGTGGCGCACCGTGGCGCACATATTTACCTGCCGGAAGGCGCCCTGCGACCTTGTCTTCATCAGCCATCTTTTCTTTTTGCTACGTAGTTACTACGTGGGCTTGCTGTGGCACTGTACCGTCCCGCTATGCAGGTTCTAATGCAACTGGGCTATTACGACGACGACGACGACGAGGCGTGTACAATGGGCGGCTCTTATCTCTTATCGTCACTTCGATTGCCACGAGACTAAAAGAAGGAAAACAACTTTCCAGCGGAGAACACGCTGTGAGAAAATCCAATGGCTGCGAAGTTTACGCCTTTTGACAGTAACTCGCGGCCTCCACGAAGGCAACGAACAAAACGAATCAAAATAAATAAACCAATACTTGTGTACGTGCCGCATGCTCTCTCGTTTCTTCGCTCGCTATTCGCTTGCACGCTCTCTCGCTCCCTCTTTCTAATGGCATCTGTTGCATCTGGAAGCGAGCAAACATTTCGTAACATTACGATGGTGTCCAACACGTTGCGCAAGTTGACTTTTGGTTCGTTAGAACACATTTCCATTGAATTCCTCCGATGCGTAGCTTGCCTTTTTTCCTTCCTTTCCTTTCGTTCGTGGCGAACAAAGCAAAGGTAGCTGCGAAGAAGAGTTCGGTTTCAAGGACAAGTGAAACATTTCAACCGAAAAGTCTTACAGGGTTGTGCGAACGTTTTACTGACAGCGTTGACGTCAATGTCAACTTTATGACCGTAAACAAATCCAAATGCACGTGCTTTTGCCGAACGTTGGATTGCGCCGGTTCTTTTGTTAATCTCGTGTAAAATGGAAGCACCGGTAAAGATGGACGAAGTCACAAATGGCGACCGAACGGCATCGAGCCCCGTGGCAAAGAGTGAAGTGAAAGATGAACTTAGCCCGGAAACCATCTCTTCAGCAACGCCTGTAGAGCCGGTAGAAGAAGCAGATTCCACAGAACTAGGCGTTAAGGAGACCGTAGGAGCAGCGGCACCATCAGACCTTACAAAGAAGGACGAGGATCGTCTCGAAACGGTCAAGTGCACAGAGCAAGACGTTCCAAATACGGCACAAATAGAACAGTCGACAACGGCACACTCGCCTGAGAAAGATTCGACCGGCAGGATGATTGATACCGCGGAGAATCGATCGATGGAGGTCGAAGAACAGACTACGGTTCCGTCGTCCGCCGATACAAATGTGAGCTTTCTGGAACTGCAAGTCGCCGACGATCAAAAACTCGAATCAGAGGCCGTACAAAACATCAAGGCCACTGCACTGTCGCTGCTTTGCCAGTACTCTGGCAGTTCGTCCGACTCGGAACCGGAAGCGGCAGGCGCGTCAACAGTAGCGGGGGACAAAAAACGGGCTTCGTCCTCCTCCTCTTCTGCGGACGATGAAAGTGATGACGAGTCTGTGAAGGCGGTCGACGATTCTCTGTCGCAAAACTATCGCGATCATGACAGCTCCATTTTGGTCAGTGACGCGGAAACAATGGACACAAAGTAAGCTTGAAGCGCATCGCGTGATCGACGTACTGCGGTTCTAAACATACTATCTTTCCCACGTGTTGTTTCAGTGCCGTTTCATCGGATGACGACGAAGACGATGGACGCACCGTCAGCAGGGAACCACTGCGGACCAAGGGAGAAGTACTGCCCCACGAGCTTCCTCCGATCGAGGAACTGACCATAACGGTGCCGGAAGCAGAATGTAAGCTTATCGGTCGCGTCGACTCGATCGTGTCACAGATTGTGCTGGTGCAATCGTTGCACGGTGTGGAGCTTCTCAACCTCGACACGGTGCTGTTCCTGGAGCGTGGCGCACGCCCTTTGGGAAAAATATTCGACGTCATCGGGCAAGTCAGCAGTCCGCTGTATTGCGTGCTGTTTAACTCGAACCAGGAAGTGATCGCCAAGAATGTGACCGTCGGTATGGAAGTGTACTGTGCTCCACGGACCGAGCACACGTCGTTTATCATCCTGTCCGAGCTAATGCGTTCGAAGGGTTCGGACGCCAGCTGGAGAGATGATAACGAGCCACCGGCCAGCCTGTGCGAATACTCCGACGATGAAGCGGAACGAAGCGTAAGAAAAGGCCGCAAGAAATGCCAGCGACCGGAGCCATCATCTAACGGAGCACCGAGCAGTCTACAACAACCGTATCCGTACCACCAACAGCAGCCGCCGCCGCAGCATCAGTCCCGAGCACCACACTTCCGATCGTCAGCGCCCAACAACAGAAGAAATTACTATCCCCGCCACCAGCCTTCGGGGCACAGTTGGCATCACAATTTTAATACTCCTCGTAACCAGTATCCCCACCATTGGCCGCAGCAACCACGGCACCCCTATCCGCAGCAGCAGCAGCAGCAGCAGCAGTATCCCCAAGCGAGTCCCCAGGGTTCTTCGATGCTGCCAAATCCGTTTGCGACGCTGCGACCACCGCATCCTCCGCCAGGTCACGGACAGTAGAAAGATCCGCGAGCGAAAACACATTCGCAGTATGAACATTGTGGACACGCAGGGCATCGTGTAAAACAAGAATTAAGGTTTTCCTTCGAAGAAAACGAACTCGGAAGCCGTTTGAAATAAATCGTATAAGCATAAACTGTCGGGAGTACGAGTCGCTTGAATACGCCAATTGTTCTGCAGCGCCAAAGATCGTTGTTAGCTAAGTGGCGCTTGCGCAATCCATTAGCACCGATGACCGCTTGGTTCTAATTTGGACGGACGAGAACATCTCTGTCGCCGGCCGGCAACTTGTTTCGATCGATTTTAATTTAATAAAATTCATCCCGCAGCTGGGAGGAACAAAGCAAAACTTACCAATCAACAAAGGGGCGCGATTGCTTTCGGCGGATTCTGAAAACAAAACGAAAGAATTTAGTAGAAAATTCGGCTCACGGAAACAATTCTCGTTTCGGATCCTTATCACAAATCAAGTTCTCAAAGTAAGGAGCTTTTTAGAGGCCGAGCCGAACGGCAAAGCTCCACAAGCCGAATTCGAAAGTATATCGAAAAGGATAACACACACTCATACAGAGACGTAGGAAGAGGGAGAGACAGAGAAAGGAAGAGAAAGACTCCATTGTCGTTGCCTCCCTTGCACTTGGTCAGGTTCGCCAACAGCGGGGAGAGTCAGGTTCGAAGGTTCAAAGTTAGGCTCGCAAATCGGTTGGATTCATAAATAAAACAAAATTCTTAATATTTCCAAAAACCCAAGAAAAACTTCAAAGAAGCTCAAGCTCAAAGTCTCTTAAAGATAATAACAACTTTTGTGCCACGCTTCGCCAGGACAGCACCATCGCGCGTATTAGGACGCATCGGCTTTGATCCTGTACCTGGACCGTCCATCATTTGTCCTGATCCGCAGATCCTTGTCGTCGAGTGAATCGTTTTTGTGCCAAACTCAACCCAGTGGTGGAATCGATAAAAAATGGTATCGGAACTGAAAGTGCTTTCGCCGAACGTGCGCTACAGCGATGAGCACATCGAAGTGGACTATCAGTATCAAACGACGACGGTGGTCAGCGCTGGACCGTCGGGATACACGGTAAGTGGGCAGGAACAAGCCGGCAGCCACAGGTAGACAACGGCTGGGCCCTTACCTCGCTACAAACCGCAACCGCTGGTCTTGGTCACGGTCACGGTCGCCGAATATCGATCGAAAGATGCACCGCGGCCACAGACAATGGGGTGAAAGAGAGGGAGTGAGGTATAAAGAGCAAGTGGGAGAGAAAAGGAACGAAGGAACTCGATGGTTCCATGATGCTAAATTTAGATACCACCGCCAAGGGAGGGAAATATTGATTTTTCCGCTAGCCCTTGCCAATTTGCGATTATGATGCACTTTCCAACGGTGGCCGTTCTGTGAGTGGGCAGAACTCGTCGCCACACTGGCCCGCTAAAATGATAAACAAACGTAACCGCCCAAGCGACGGACCATTCCAGCATCAACAGCCCGAATCAATTGAATATTTATTCTAGCTCTCAGCACTGAACTGATTATGCCACGAAACGATCCGTCCCGGTGGACGCACACTGTCCAATGCAAATATGAGTCGGGGGACTTTTCGCTCTTATTTAAATTAGATATCGCTCCGGTGGTCAGCACACCAGCCTCTCACCGGCGTAAATTCGCCCAGCCCCGGGTTTATCGAGGTAACGATCGGATTATTGAGCCTACTACTTATCGATCGCCGATAACAAGACGAATGAACGTTTTTGGATACCCATCACACTGCCCTGCCGATGAATCAACAGCGGCGGCCGCCCTAAACACCGGCTGGTGACGACGACAATGCCGAAGGTGTGTGTGGTTGGTATCGTACGATCATCGAACGAAGGGCGACCTGCGAACACGCACCGGCGGCCAGCCACGTAGATAGTGCTGTGTCTGTGCATCCCTCAAGCACGCCGCGAGATGTCATGGGCGGTTCCGATCGATTCGTGTGCACGGCCCCGAGTGGACACGATAAGGAAGCCAAATATTTCGGGATGGCAAATACTGACTTTCAGAAATCCGTGGAACGACCACCGACCGGTTCTTCCTTCGACCGGGCGGCAGAGGATTTCTGCCTATCGTCACTCCGTGTCATTGATAAGAAATGACCGAATGACAACGTGAAAAGAAGCTTAAATTTGCTTACGCGATAAGAAAAAGGCTAGGCTACTGACGCGCCGTCGGGCGCGAGAGCACGTGTTGTCGGTTTTTTATGCCACTTCCGCGACTCGGAATGATTGATTCGTTAAAACGGGGCAGAGACAAAGCGGGCGGGCCGTACACTCTTATCCCGTGATGTTAGCAACAGGTTGCGAAATGCGTCTGCGGCCATCCGAAGAACCCGCAATCAATGAACGTTCGCTCGTCTAGAACCTGTTCCCCGCGGCGTTCTCGCGGGTAACGAAATTATGCAAATCATGGTCCGGAGTGCGGAGCACGGTTGTGATTAGAATATATTATCACTAGTGCGTTTAGCGCGCTCAGTCAATACCAGTGAGCGGGGTTATCTGTGAAATATTTAAATTATTTATACCTATCCGAATCCGATATCACTTCCAATCCGACAGGTGAAACCCGAGACGACCGAGTTGAATATTCGCACGGAACGACGCGTCCCGCGCCTCGGCCTGATGCTCGTCGGCTGGGGTGGCAACAATGGATCGACCCTGACGGCGGCACTCGACGCAAACAAGCGGTCCCTCGAGTGGCGCACTCGCCAGGGAGTGCAACAAGCCAACTGGTATGGTTCGATCACGCAGTCGTCCACGGTTCTGCTCGGATCGGATGCCGCTGGCCAGGATGTGTACATTCCGATGAACCGGATGGTGCCGATGGTCGACCCGAACGATATCGTCGTAGACGGATGGGACATTAGCTCGATGAACATCGGCGATGCAATGCGGCGGGCTCAGGTGCTGGAGGTGGGTCTGCAGGATCAGGTGTACAAGCGGCTTTCGCAGCTGCGGCCACGCCCCTCGATCTACGATCCCGACTTCATCGCGGCCAACCAGGCGGAACGGGCCGACAACACCATCGGTGGTACGCGATATGAGCAGTACCAGCAGATCGTGCGGGACATTCGCGACTTCCGGCAACAGACGGGTGTCGAAAAGGTGGTCATTCTTTGGACGGCCAACACGGAGCGCTTTGCTGAGGTGCGTGACGGTCTCAACACAACGATGGCCGATTTGGAGCGCTCGCTGAAGCAAAACAACGCCGAGATATCGCCGTCGACGATCTTCGCCATGGCGGCTATTGCCGAGGAGGTAAGCCGGAGGCGCGTCGGACGAAAAAGAGTATAAATCCTAATATGTTCGGTTTTGTTTCCGATGGCGCGCAGTGCATCTATATCAACGGATCGCCGCAGAACACGTTCGTGCCGGGGGTGATCGAAATGGCGGAACACTATGGGGCGTTTATTGCGGGCGACGACTTCAAGTCCGGTCAGACGAAGCTCAAGTCCGTGCTGGTCGACTTTCTCGTGTCGGCCGGCATTAAGCCGGTCTCGATCGTCAGCTACAACCATCTGGGCAACAACGATGGCAAGAATCTCTCGGCCCCGCAGCAGTTCCGCTCGAAGGAGATCTCCAAGAGCAACGTGGTGGACGATATGGTGGCATCCAACCATATCCTCTACGGACCGCACGAGCATCCTGATCACTGCGTGGTGATTAAGTACGTCCCGTACGTGGGCGACAGCAAGCGGGCGATGGACGAGTACACGAGCCAGATCATGCTCGGCGGACACAACACGCTCGTGATACACAACACGTGCGAGGACTCGCTGCTGGCCACCCCGCTCATCCTCGATCTGGCCATCCTCGGTGAGCTGTGCTCGCGGATTCAGATACGGCGCAACGGCGCCAGCGAGTTCGTCCCGTTTCGGCCCGTGCTCTCGCTGTTAAGCTACCTGTGTAAGGCCCCATTGGTTCCCCAGGGTACACCGGTGGTAAACTCGCTGTTCCGTCAGCGGACGGCCATCGAGAACATTATGCGTGCCTGCGTCGGACTACCGCCCCTCAGCCACATGACGCTGGAGCATCGGTTCGATCTGGCCGTCGGGGAAAATCCGTCACCCGCGATGAAGTCGCAGTCGACGAACGCCAAAAAGGCACGTATCAATGGGGCACCAGTCGCCAATGGGAACTGTAACGGAGTCCACAACAACAATGGTGACGCTCACCCGTCAGAGAAACTGGTCAGCCATTAATCGGAGACTGATCGCCGATCGACGGCGATTTCCGTTGGAGTACATGTCTTCTTTCTTTTTTAAGCTACAGCAGAATGACGAACAAAACCATTCTATACACGATTTGCTATAGAACATATGGGTGTTTTGTACATCGTTCTGCTCTCTCCTCCCCCATTTATTCCTTGCCGGCCGTGCCAGTCGACTGCAAACCATGTTGTCGTTCCGACGGATCGTAGCTACCGTAAGGTAGACGATTTTCTTTAGCAGTCGCCGGTAGCACTCCCGCGTTGTATCCCGGCCATCTTAGGTGTAAGAAAATCGAAAGCAGCTACTGTGTAAGCATTCATGGAAATAAAAGCAAAACTACATTTATGTGTATAAAAGCATCTGGCCAATTATCGGTTCGTGATTTCCGTGTAAAAAAACGAGTTGATCCACAGTAACGGATCTGGGTAGGCGTTTTGAAAGGATTGAACGAAATATTTCGCCATAGGTTTAGTACATGAAATATTTCTGGGCGCTGATTGTACTAAATTGATCCGTCAGTTAGTTGGACTGCTGTGTTTTGATGGTTCTCTCGTTGTTATTCTCCGTTCAAGTTTGCCCCGAAATATAGTGGCCAACAAAATGGGACTGGATGCTGCCCAGCAGGAAAAGTCCGCTCGGCGGGCAGCGCTACGCAATGAGTATTGGCGCACGATGACCAATCCGCACAATCATCTGCGCGGCGAGTGTGGTGGAGTGGTAAGTATTTCGTGGCGTGACAAAAAAAGGCCCATTTCCCAGTCGGTTATGTCACCATCGCTGGGAACGTTCTAGAGGATGGAGTATTGATGTTTTTTCTTCTCGTAGTTCGATACGGGTCTGGCGCGTTTCCAAGCGATGCGTGTAAGCCACTACGAACACTTTAAACCTACCGGCCGGTCGTTCCGGATTGGGCTGTTCACCGTCGTCATACCGATCATCGTGTATGCCAAAATGATGAAGTACGAGCGCGATCAGCGAGAACACAAGTATCGCACCGGCCAAGTGTCCTACGCTGACCGCCGCTTCAAGTTTATCTAGACAGACACACGTGCGTGCGAGTGAGAGCGCAGTTAGCCCCAACCGGAAAATAAATTGTGAATAATTGGATAGAACGTGTCAAACTGATCGTTTTTTGTTTAGGCAGCCATCGTGAAGTTCATCGACAAACCATTCCAACGAGCGTTCAATTTCAACAACGCATAAAACTTACCTTTCCATAGTTGGCCCTCATTATGTTGGAGCCTGGAAAACTTCACAACGAAACATCACATTTCCAACATGGTTTTCTAAACGATTCCAAAACGCGACCCACACACAACACTGAATAACACAAAAAATCTTCACTGAAACGGAATTTGCATGCCTCGAAATACGGTTAGGCTAACGGTTAAGAATGCGACGCCCGACGAACTCTGCAGCTGTTCGGCGACTAACTAACAACAAACGGAGACAAGCGGTTCTCAAAAATACTGCAACACGTCACACGCACCTGCCGTTCACAAGCAGCGAACACTTTTTCAATAACCAGAGCTCTCGTTGGTGTACCCGATTTATTGATCATCTCTCGCTCTCTCTCGAGCAATTAAAGCTAGATACTTGTGAAAAGGAGAACGTGCTTGCTTATCATTTGCAACACACTTCTCGGTTGCGAATTTTCAACGAATTATTGTTGATTTCGATCGGTCGATCGCCTACGTTCGCAGATGTGAGCATCATGACATGATGAGATGGAAGTAAAAAGAAAGAAGAGTGTATGGCAATGTCCACATGTTTTGTTGCGAGAGATACGCGATGAGGAAGTGGGGTTCGTTTCCTGCTGGCCTTCTTTTGGCAAAACATTTAAATGTACATATCACACGACGTAAAACAGATTTCTACTAAGACGGGTTGCTTCTTGCGCGTCTTGTAAACTCTGTTTCTGTTTACACTAATGGGTAGCTAGCTTGGGTGGCAATACCGCAATGATTGTCGCGATTGCGGGCCATCTTTACGTAGCCCTTGTCGCCCCAGGTGGTACCCCACGAATTCTTCACCAGCCAGAAGTCTTGCCCATCCTCTGACGTTCCGTAGCCGACCGCCAGCACGCCATGGTCAAGCTGCTCCGAATCGCACTCCGGTTCGTAGTAAACACCTTCGGAGTAGAACTGGAACGATTGGTGCGACGCATCGATGGCGACTGATACTGGGCCAACGGTCGCGAGAGCCTTCATTAGGGCCTTCTCGTCGCCTTGCGGAATGTCAACGAAGCCCTTGTCGGTGGCACCGACCGCCTTCGGATTGTAGTGGCACTCGTCGTCGATCGCCTCGTACGGGTATCCCTTCTCCGTGTCGATGCCCTTGTTGTCCTTGATGTACTGGAACGCGTTGTCCATCATGCCACCGTTGCAACCATTGTTACCGTACTTGCTCGAACAGTCTACCAGATTCTGCTCCGACAGTGACACCAGCTTCCCCGTCTGGCGGAAGTGTTGTCCTTCCAGCGCACCAGTGGCCGAAAATGACCAGCATGAGCCACAGTGGCCTGCAGGACGAACAAGGACACACAAACGCACCAATAACGATCGATTAGTAATTGCTCCCCATAACCTTGGCGGATCGCGCAGTACTGACCTTGGTCCTTTACCGGTGTTACGGCACCCTTTACCCGCCAGTCGACAGTCTTCGGTACCTCAACGTTTGCCGGCTCAATCCAGGAAACTGGTTCATCGATGCGAATTAGCTCGCCGGCTACCAAGCTGTATAGCATAAACACACGGCATATTAACATAGCGCGCCACATAACGACCCGCACCGGCATCCAATTCTTACCTCTTGCCTTCTCTGGCCGCAGCGGACCGATTGAACCCGTTGAGCGTGTGCACAAACTCTTCGTGCAGCATATCGGCGTACTTGTTCACCCGCAGGCGATACTTCTCTTGGCCAAGGTCGTATCGCTGATTGTGCTTGGCAATGTGGTGCTTATTTTGGACGTAGATTTTCATGCGAAGCCGTTCCTCTGACTCACTGTCGTACTTCTTACGATGCTGCATCTGTAGCAGAAGAAAAAAACCAAAACTAAGACTATAGCGACACAGACATGGTAATGAACCGAATCAATCATTGACCAGCATCATAAGTATCCCAGCAATTTCTTTGCTCACAATACGGGAGGTGGAACCGTGAGGGTCCCGAGCATTCTGTACCAGAAGGGGCGTCGTCGTGAGTCAACTGATATGGTGGCGCACAAAATTGCAGCTTCCGGTAGGCATACCCAGTGCCGCGTTTTCTTTGTCCATTGCCAAAGGGTCATTTTACTGGTGCTGCATCATGTGTAGGTTATTTTTTGTTTTGAATTTGTCACGGAGAGTCGATCTATAGCAAGTCGAAGCAATGTATTTGAGGAGCTGCTTCGTTCGGCAAAATACAGTTCAATTCCGCCAACACCAACATAACTGCACGGTCTGCTGTAAACGCGCTGCCATTTTGCGGGGCTTCATTTTTTTTATACGATATGGCGATGGCCGCTGGCTATGTTGGTGATGGCGGAAGCTTATGTTTACTTCGTTTGCAGTATTTTAGCGAACACTTGCTGTAGGAAAGATCCGACATGACTCACACACGCCACGTGCACGGAGCGGGTAACGTTTTAATGTGTGGCACGCGGCGATAACCTCACATTGCTGCTAAGTTTCCAGCCGAACGACGACTGGTACAATTTCGCCAGCACTTGTTTAGACTGGACTTTTGTCTAATCGCTTATGCAGAGTCAAACACGTATGTTCATGCATAGGGATACTATCACGCAGTGAACAAAATCAGCAGCGGAATGACCCTTTGTTCGGTTAACATTATAGTTTCTGCGCTTTCTTATCAACCATTTCTTTTTTCTAATAAACCCGGCAAACGCTTGCCCTATTTAGGCCGCTCTCCGGATGATAAGCATGACGAGATGATTGACGGGATTGCGTCATTTACGTCACAAAACTGCTACGAACAGGGCACACGCCTGGAACGGGGACAAAACGGATGGTAGAAGAGCATCGTCCGATCCGGAAAACTGGTTGCAACAGGAAACAACACTCTCTAGGCGGTTGTGCCATCATCAGTTCCTGAGCGCACGCACAACGTATTGTGTGTTTAAAATCCAAATCTGGACCGGATTATCCGGCCAAAAGTCTTACTCGCTCAATAGCCTATTTTGGATGTTCCGACAAACCGAATAATATTCTTTTGCGTTCTCAATCTCCAACTTTTTATGCTGAATTTGTGCTCCCTTGACCAAGGTGCGGCTTAATCTTCTGCTTTACTTGTTTTTTCGAGAATGTGAATTCATAACCGATTCGCACCTTGCCGTAGCATCCGAAACCGGTTCATGTTTTTCAGCCCGAATCGCAGCTGGCTTCGCAAGGCTTTATGTTTGGTTCTCCGCCCAACCAACTTTATGGTTAAAAAACGAACGGACGAAAGATTTTACCAACCAAAAAAGACCCCAGAGACAAAGTATAGCAACAACCTTGTATGCGTCATACACAAAACAAAAGAGCGGGACCCAGAATAAATAAAACCCAGCTGAGAACGCATTCGAACATACACCTGGCCACTGAAAAAGAGGCGATTCTGACCTACACACTCAACCAAATCGACAGAGTAAAAGACAAAAGGTGAGAATGTCCGCGGCACTTTGGTGCGAAACACTACCATCGTTTACACAACCACTTTTCTGTGTATGGGTTCGGTTCTGTTCGCACTCAGAGATAGCCTCTTCCGACGTTTCGAAGCATCATTGCAGGCCATTTTGTAGACGCGCGATCCGCAAACTTCGTCCAGTCCGATGACCCAGAAAAGTGAATTCGTACACACAGCTGGTCCGCGACGAAAACTGATTTGTTTTTTTAGCTTTGGCGTATTACTGATTCGTAATCGCGCAACACCCTTGAAACCGCTCTCATCACCACCGACGACGAGTGATGACGCCACAACAAATGAGCGCTGCCTGCGTGATTTGTTTTGCGGTTTAATTGCGTTTGATTATTTCCGAGGGCAAAAGGGTAGTTGTTGCAAACAGTGGTTGTCTTATTTCCTGAAAGGTGCCACCGGACCGATGACCGAACGCCAGTTGGGTCAGTGCAGAGCGCACTCCGCACGTTGATTTCCGCGTTTTCTTTCCCTTATGATAGTAAAATTTTACAAAAGAAAGTTACCTTAAACGCTGTCCACTCTTCCTTCACCAAATTGAAAATGGAAACGGCATTGGCCGCGGCCACGAACGAGACGATGAGTAGGAGAAGCTTCATTGTTCCGCCTAGTGAATCGGATGCGTCGCGTAAGCACAGTAGCTGGGCGTCTGTAAGTGTGATTCAACGGGAAAAGTTTGTATTGTTTTTCGCCCAATGTGACTTATTTGCCTATTCGCCTATCGTTTGATTTTGGGTTTGGGCAATCTATTTCAACATCGACAGTGGATCTTAAGGGGGCATCAAAAAGTAAAATGTCTTCCTACCTTTCAAGCGTTGGTCGCAAAATGCGTAGCAGAGCACTGTTTCACGGAGGTAGTAACAAAGGAGTCTGTTTTGTGTTCGTGGGGCGTTACGCGTACGTTTGGTCGTAATAAAGAAAACCCAAATTACACACTACAGCAACACACACACACACGCAGAAACGTAAAATGATAAGGACTCTGTCCAACAACCCGATTCACTACAACCTCTCCGGAACATTGACGATTTTGTTGTAACGACAACTGTGCTGAGCGAAGCGTATTTAACAGCAACACTTCGTTCAGGTTTTGTTTACGTTTTCCCACATCAGAGCATTCAGGCCAGAGAGCAACAAGGACGACTATAGGTTCTTGACCAACAGCAGCAAAGTCGTAATTGCCACAATCTTGAAAAGCAAGGGTTTCTTTCTCTGCTCTCGCTCTCTCTCTCTCGTAAAGAACCTATTTCTCTTCGATGATGAGATGGGAATCGGAAGCAAATATAAAAATCTGGTCTTGAATTCTCGGAACGAAATGTGGGACAATGTAGAAGCAAGTCGGAAGGCGACAACAATTCGCGTAGACGCCTCAAAGAGCGTTGGCATTTGAATGGATCACCAACTGCATATTAACGGCTGGACGCCACAGCCAGGTACAGTAAAGTAAAATAAAAAGACACACGTAAACAAACTGCACGTTACGAACTGAGACTGTTTTGCTGCTTGTTTGATGGACCACGAACAAACAAACAAGCGTCGAAATCATCTTCGACGTCAACCCATAAAAAAATGGGTGCATGGATGATGGAAAGTGGCGCAATGTGTCCATCAATATTTCTTGCGAGCCACCGCTCTTCACCATTCTGTCCCACTTGCCGGATTAAAAGTGCGCAAAAGGATCTTTGCCCCCGTAGAAGAACCGGAAGGGTAGACAAATCATCAGCCGGTTGCATGCAGAATGCATCATAATAAGAATACTGGATCGGATGACTCATGCCCAGAGTAATGGTGTAACGAAATCGACAAATTATGACAATATAGATCCAGGTTCGGGTTCGACTGTTTACTACACTGTCACTCATTCGGAGAAGTATTTCAGTGCCTCGTCATCAGGCCAGTGGGCGCCTCAGCCGTAGACAAAAGTCCAACAAGTGGTTTCATGGAACGAGTGCGAACCGGAATAACAGTTTATTACATTCTACTTTGGATGTTGCCGCTGAATCGTATTCAAAAATCTGACCTACTTCAACACTAGAAATTTAGTCAACTGTTTGAAGACCCTTTTCCGTCAGGATACCCAAGCTGCGGCAAGTTACGTTGACAGTATTACTTTAGATTTCGTTCAACTCGGAAACCATTTATTTCGTTCGTTGGACATTGCTAAGGATTCCCCACAAAAGCTTCAAAAACTGAACTCCTTTCACCGGTGTGAGTTTCGAGGTGAGCCTTCAGCTGCGTAGACTGAGCGAACCCTTGCAGGACAGTACCATCCTTTTTGCTGTTGGTCCTTTTTGCTGTTGGTGGTTTGGTGCTGTTGTTGTGGGTTTTACCATGCGTTTTCAAATTGGTTGAGGTATGGAACGCTTTGTCGCACAATTTACACTTAAAAGGCCGTTCTCCGGTGTGATGACGGATATGTCTTTTAAGGGAACTTGTTTCATAGAACTTAGCGGGACATTTGGGACACTGATATCGTTTGTCTTTCTCTAATTTGGGTTTGTGAGATTTCTTGTGTCGCCATAGGCTGCTTAGCGAGCTTAAAACTTTTTTGCATATGTTGCATTCTACGGGTTTGTTAGGTATTTCTTCGATGCCGTGGGTTCGATGGATGTGGCTTTCAAGCGTTCTTGCATGGCAAAATTTAGCTGGACAGTAATGACAAAGAAAACGTTTGTTCTCGTTATGCGAATCCATATGACCCTTTAGCAGGAATGAGGCAACGAATGCTTTGCTGCAGATTTGACAAACAAAAGGCTTTTCGCCGGTATGATGGGTGCGGATGTGCATCGGTATTTTCCCAGACTGTGCAAATTTCGCCGGACATTGAGGACATTGGTAATATTGATCCTTGTTATGAATTTTGCTGTGGCTGCTTAAGATTTGTTGCGAAACAAACGCTTTGCGGCAGACTTGGCACTCAAAAGGCCTCTCTCCGGTGTGGTAACGTAGGTGGATAACTAAACGCTGATATGCCACAAAAGTTGCGGAACAGTGGGGGCATTTATGCTGCTCGTCCTTGTTGTGAGTTTTTGTGTGTTGGTTCAAGTATTCTCGGGTTTTGAACTCTTTGTTGCAGGTTTTGCACACAAATGGCGGTTTATCGCTGTGAGCACGTTCCATCGGCTTTGGCAATAACTGTGCATCAGCTTGAGGCAGCACTCGATCTGTGCTAGGACCACGAGACTTGGGAAACTGTTTTCTTTTCTCACTGCTGTTCATTTTCAAATCCTCAAGCGGTTCTTGATTTGTCGGCTGTTTAGATTCCGTTTCAAGAGGATCCCCTTCTTCAAAAGTCTCAAAAGAAAGGTCATCATTCTGTTCCAACTTTACTTCCGGCAGATCTAGACCGTCGCAACTATCAAACTCGTGCTTCATGTTCGTTTCTTGTGCATTATATGTGTGATCCAGGCTAATCCTATCAACGTCATATGTTGTGGGAACTTCGTTTAGTAGTGAAATCGATGATGACACATTGTTTTGTTGCACATGCTCGTTGGAATGTACGATGATTTCTGATTCTGAGTTGCCTAATGGCGATTTGCTGAGTTCTGCAGCAAATTCGTTGAGAACTTCGTTGTTTTTAATACACTGATAACGAAACAGATAAAAGTCATCCACACGTGTTTTACAGTCGGTACACAAGACTGAAGCAATGCCTGTTAATGGCATAATCTATAAGGAGAGCAAATAAATTCTTTTTATAATCGTTACGACACCAAAACGTTGATATCCTCAGTCGAAAGATGTGTTACCTGAACGCTTGTACAATCGAAGATTTTTTGAACAAGATATTGGCCCGATGCGTCCTGCTTTAGTGGTTCCGAAGCCACATCAGGCGACAAGCACAACCGACACACGCTCGAGTCCCTGGAAAACAATATTGTTTTAGTTCTTTAGTTTTAAACTGATCCAAATTACAGGCCCGATGTATCTTACCCGGAGGACAATGCTTCTTTGAGCTGGATGATAGTTTCCATAGCCACTGCCTTAGATCGATTCACTCAGAAAAACCAAAAACGAACAGTTTCGTTGCTTCATGTTTTCTGGGATTGTGTAAATAATAAACAATCACAAATTTGACGTTTCTCATATGGTTCGGTTCCGTGACGTCATTATTATAGACGCGTGATGTGGAATTGTTCTTGCCTCTTTCATCGACAGAAATTAAAAAACCAAAAAATTGTTTAAACTGATTTCAGTTACCTATGAACTGTTGCGGTGAAAAACATATTGTTCTGTTTATCGATTATTGCGCAATTCGGCGCTTGCTACGTTTTCTTTCGGATGCCCTTGTACTCATTCAAAATCCATCTGCTAGGGAAACGAAATTTATTGCAAGGTATTTTTGCATTTGAAGCAGTCTTATCAGAGTTCATTTTAGCACTATAACAGTCGTTAGTTTTGGCCAATTAATTATTTTTGTATTTTAAATTTTTGTTACACTATCTTCATTGATCGCTTGCCGAATCGGATTCAGAGAGTTGGCCTCTAGTAATTTATTTATTTCACGAATCTGGCCTATTTTTATACTCGATATTTAATCAATTTGGAGACCTCTTTTCGACAGGATACCCTAGCAACTTCAGGATTATCAGTTGATTGATTCCTACGTTTAAATTTCCTTTGATTGGGAAGTAATTTATTTGGATTATTGGACATTGCCAAGGACTGCATGAAATACTATTAAACAGAAGACGTGTCGCCAGTGTGACTGGCCATGTGGGCTTTAAGCAGCGAGGACTGAGCGAACATAGCAGGACAGTGGCTACATTGATACTGCTGGCCCTTGCTGTGGGTTTTACCATGCGTTTTCAGATTCGTTGATGTATGAAACGCTTTGCCGCATATTTTACACTTATAAGGACGTTCTCCGGTGTGATGACGGATATGCCTTTGAAGAGCACCTGATTCGTAAAACTTAGCGGGACATTGAGTACACGGATACTTTTTGTCCTCCTCTAACTTGGGTTGGTGAGTCTTTTTGTGTCTATGTAGGCTACTTAGTGCACCTAAGACTTTGTGGCATATGTTGCATTCTAAATGCTTGGTCGATTTGAGAGGTTGGTGAGATTTCTTATGTCTGGCTATGCTTTGTGCACTCAAAACTTTGTGGCATATGTTGCACTCTACAGTTTTCCTAGGTAATTCTTCGGCGCCGTGGGCTCGACGGATGTGGCTTTTGAGCGCTTTCGCATGGGAGAATTTGGCAGAACATATTTTGCAAATGAACGCAGTTTCGCCGCCGTGCGTAAGAATGTGATCCTGAAGCTGTTTCTCCTCATCGAACCTAGCAAGACAGTATCTACATTGATGCTGTTCATCCTTGTTGTGAGTTTTAGCATGCCCTCTCAGATGGGCGGGTGTATAGAACGCTTTGTCACAAACTTTACACACAAAAGGCCTTTCACCTGTGTGACAGCGTATGTGTATTTTGAGGGAAGATGAGTTGTAGAATTTAGCGGGACAATGAGAACAATGATACCGTCTATCATTGGTGTGAATTTTTCTATGTAACAGCAAGCTGGCCGATGATTTGAAACATTTGTTGCAAACTTTGCATTCAAAAATCTTGCTGGGGATTTCACCGGGGTGAGCACTACGAAGGTGACCTTTCAGGCTTGACGCATAGTTAAATTTGGCGGAACAGCAATGACAAAGAAACCGCTGGTTTTCGCTATGAATGTGCATGTGATGAGTTAGCTGGAATGAGGCAGCATATGCTTTGTTGCAGACTTTACAAATAAACGGCTTTTCGCCGGTATGATTCGTGCGGATGTGAATCGGTACTCTCGATTTACTCGCGAACTTTGCGGGACAGTGAGGACATTGGTATTGTTGATCCTCGTTATGAATTTTGCTGTGGCTGTTTAGGATTGGTTGCGAAACAAACGCTTTGTGGCAGACTTGACACTTAAAAGGTCTTTCACCGGTGTGATAACGAAGGTGGATAAGTAAACGCTGACGAGCCACAAAACTTACGGTACAGTGAGGGCATTGGTGCTGCTCGTCCTTATTGTGAGTTTTTGTATGTTGGGTAAATTTATCCCGCGTTTTGAACTCTTTGTTGCAGGTTTTGCATACAAAAGGCGGTTTACCGATGTGAGCACGTTTCTTCGGCTTTGGCAATAACTGTGCATCGGCTTCGGGCGGTACTCGAACTGTGCTCGGACCAGGAGAGTTTGGACACTGATTGCTTTCTTCAATGCTGTTCATTGTAATATCCTCATGTGTTTCTGTTTTAGTCGGCTGTTTAAGTGCCGTTTGAAGAGGATCCCCTTCTTTAAGAGTCTCGGATGAAAGTTCGTCATCGGGTTCCAACTTCACTTCCGGCAGATCAAAACCATCATTGCCCTCAACCTCGTCCGGTATGTTTGTTTCTTTTGCACTATATGTATGATCCAAGTTGATGTTATCAACTTCATGTGTTGGGGGATCCTCGTTTAGTGAAATAAATATTGGACCATCAGTTTGTGGCACAGGCTCGAGCGGAAGCTCCACAATTTGGGATTCTGATTTGACTAATGGCGATTTGCTCAATTCTGCAGCAAATTCGTTCAGAACTTGGTTGTTTTTAATACACTGGAAACGAAAGAGATAAAAATCTTCCACGCGTGTTTTGCAGTCGGTACACAAGACCGAAGCAATGCCTGTTAATGGCATAATCTGTACGAAGAACAAATAAAGTCTTTTAATAATCATCCCGACACCCAAGCAGTGCTATGCTCCGTCGAAAGATGTGTTACCTGAACGCTTGTGCAATCGAAGATTTTCTGTATAAGATATTGGCCCGATTCGTCCTGCGTTAGTGATTCCGAAGCCACATCAGGCGACAGACACAAACGACACATGTTCAAGTCCCTGGAAAATAAGATTGTTTTGATACCAAGTGATTCAAATTGCAACTTGTAGCAATGCCACTCACCCGAAGGACAATGCTTCCTTGAGATGCATGATAGTTTCCATATTCACTTTTTATGTTTGACACTTCTTAATTCCAAGAATGTTTTCTACTTTAAGATGAATTGGTGAAGAGACGCGACTATCTTAGATTGATTAACTCAAAAAAACAAATGCAAAAATACTATTGTTACGTTCAGAATTCGTTCTGTTGCTTGGGATTGTGTGAATAATAAACAATGACGTTCCTCGTGCTCGTGGTACAGTTTCGAAACGTCATTAATATGGCTGCGTGCTTGTGCAGGGTCCTTTCATCAACGAAATTTGAAAAACCTCGAAAATGGTGGAGGCTGATTTCAGTTACCCGCGAATTATTGCGACGAAAAGCATAAAGTTGTGTTTTTCGATTATTGCTTATTAGGTTTGATGGATTTGATTAGGTTGCCAACCGTGCTCTGTCAAAAAGATGATTTCGTTCAATAAACAATAGATAAAACTGACGAGAGAATCGCATATCGAGGATTCGTATTTTGGATTGCGAAATTTCACTTATTATAACTCAATTAACTACTAAAATTACTAGAAGTTGGTTACTAAAATCAACTTCCACCATTTTCTAGTTTTTCAAATTCTGTTGATGATAGAGACCCTACTTTGCGCAGCACGCGTGTGCATAAAATGACATTTCGAAACCGAATCACGAGGAACGTCAGATTTGTGATTGTTTATTATTCACACAATCCCAGAAAATATGAAGCGACAAAATTTTATTAACTGTTCGTTATGTGTTTAGTTTAGTTAATTAGTGTTAGGCAGCCCGCGTCCTTTAATATCAGAAGAAAGTAAAATCAAGAAGCGTAAAAACTGTTGGTGGAAATGAAAACTGTTGGAATATAGCAACCGTTAGCGTCCATAATAACATTACTTTATAGCAACATCGATATGTCATCAGTCAATAAAGTATTTGTCACTTCTCACTGCGAACCTAACTTTGATGACGAACCTGACAATTCATCTGGCACTCAATTTCTTCCTCGTGAATTTTGTCCACAAGAATTCATTTTGTCCACAAGAATTCATTTTGTCCACAAGAATTCATTTTGTCCACAAGAATTCATTTTGTCCACAAGAATTCATTTTGTCCGTAACTCACGAATTCATCCGGCACTCAATTTCTTCCTCGTTCCTACCCCCTCGGGCCCACAAGCTCGCGCTTCCGCAGAATCCGGGTGGTGTCGTTTCATTCGCTCCTTCGAACATGTTTGTTCCTTTCTCGCTCTTCCACTCGTAACGGGCAAAGTAACTCACGAATTCATCCGTCACGCGATTTTTTTCCTAATGGGAATGGGGATTCCTGGGGAATTTACATCGGTGTTGAGTCGCGACCCATAAAATAATACACGAAAAGTAGTTTTGCCTTATCGAATCCACGCGCGCACGATCAAAAACTTTATTTTCCGGCTTACTCTCCTTCCAAGTCGACTTCCAACTGACTCCAACTGTCGATGTCTACTGTGTGACCATCACGAAGCACACACGTATATCCAGATTACTGCGCAAAACCACGCAACTCATCCAGCTCAAAGAAGCATTATCCTCCGAGTAAGATGCATCGGGCCAGTAATTTGGATCAGTTGGAACTAAAACATTATTGCTTTCCAGGGACTCTTGTGTGTGTCGGTTGTGCTTGTCGCCTGATGTGGCTTCGGAACCACTAAAGCAGGACGCATCGGGCCAATATCTTGTTCAAAAAATCTTCGATTGTACAAGCGTTCAGGTAACACATCTTTCGACTGAGGATATCAACGTTTTGGTCTCGTAACGATTATAAAAAGACTTTATTTGCTCTCCTTATAGATTATGCCATTAACAGGCATTGCTTCAGTCTTTTGTACCGACTGCAAAACACATGTGGAAGACTTCTATCTGTTTCGTTACCAGTGTATTAAAAACAACGAAGTTCTCAACGAATTTGCTGCAGAATTGAGCAAATCGCCATTGGACGAATCGGAATCAGGAGAAGTCGTGTATTCAAACGAGCTTGTGCAACAAACTGGTAGGCCAACAATAATTGCACTAAGGTACTTCTAAGCACTGTGTAACTTCTAGCAGAACCAAAAGTGTTGCAACATTCAAGAATCAAACATGGAGCACGAGTTCCAAAACCATGACGGAATCGATCCTCCGGAAGTAAACTGGGAACACAGTGAAAATCAATCAAATCGTGTATGTTTAGAACAAACGGATCCTCTTGGAATGGAATCTTTGCACCCATTTAATGATGAAACCAACCAAACTGTTCAAATGAACATCAATGAAGAAAAGTCCCAAAATTCAAATGGTCCTGCTGAGCTAGATATTTCGTTTCCGCCAATTCACAAACTTACTCACATCGACGAGAGACCTTTTGTGTGCAAAATCTGCGAAAAAAGGTTTGCTACAAGAACCAATTTGAATGCACATGTTAAAATTCACAACAAGGACCAATATCATCAATGCCCTCAATGCCCCGCCAAGTTCGCTCAGTCAGCGGCGCTCAAAATCCATATTCGTACCCACACCGGTGAAAAACCTTATATATGCAAAGTATGCAACAAAGCATTCAATGCACCCAGCAACCTACACGGACATCTAAAAATTCACGTTAAACCACAGTATCATCACTGCTCTCAATGTCCTGCCAAGTTCGTTCAGTCAACGGCGCTTAAAACCCACCTTAGTACGCACACCGAACCGTTTGTGTGCAAGATCTGCGGCAAAGCGTATGTTACTTCGGGAGATTTGAACAAACATGTTAAAATTCATAAGACAGACCAACAGCATCAATGTGCCCATTGTCCCGCTAAGTTCGGTCTACTCACGGCGCTCAGAATCCACTCTCTTACTCACATCCCTGGAAAACCATTCGCATGTAAAGTTTGTAACAAAAGTTTCCGTTTGCGACGTATCCTGAACAAACATGTTACAATTCATAACAAGGACCAACAGGACATTCCTAACAAGTGCAAACAGCATGCAACAGCAAGTGGATTGAAATCTCATACAAGAATTCTTGACGAGGATCAACAATACCAATGTCCTCAATGTTCCGCTAAGTTCGCACAGTCTACGAAACTTACGAAACACATCCGCACTCATCATGTAAAGCCATTTGTTTGCAGAATCTGCGACAAAGCGTTTCCTTTTTTTTCACGATTGGCTAGGCATATGCATACGCATAGCGAGAACAATCTTTTTCTTTGCTATTACTGCTCTGCTAAATTCACCTATGGAACATCGCTTGAAACCCACATCCGTCAAACCCACGAAAGCGAACTAACACCCAGCAGGCCGGTTCAGTGCAAAATTTGTAATGAATCCTTCAATGCACCTACAAGCTTGCTCATACATAGAAGAATTCATTACAATGAAAGACGGTATGAATGTTCTCAATGTCCCGCCAAGTTCTACGGCCCATCTGCCCTCAAAATACACATACGCTATCATACCGGTGAAAGGCCTTATGTGTGTAAAGTTTGTGACAAAGCGTTCTATACACCCGCCCATCTGAAAACGCATGCTAAAATCCATAACAAGGACGAACAGCATCAATGCAGGTACTGTCCAGCTAGGTTTGTTCAACCTGGAAGGCTCCAGATTCACATTCGTAGGCACACCGGTCACAGACCTTTCAGGTGCGAAATTTGCAGTAAAGCGTTCTACTCATTAGGAGATGTTAACAAACACGTTAAAATTCATACAAAGAAAAATCAACATCAATGTCCCAGTGTAACAGAAAGTTCGAACTCACGTCACAGCTAAAGGCTCACATCGTAACTCACACCAGTGAAAAGAGTTCATATTAAAAGCTTCCTGGTAAATCCTGGGTAAAGTCCAGAAACCCACATGAATGGATTCCGAACCGAATGAAGTACGAAAGCCGGAAGAGACAACGTATACCCCAGGTAGCGTATTTTGTTGAGAACAGGTCTCTGAACAACTGACTTGCTATTAAAATAAACTACTGGCATTCTAAAATATAAAGAAGTATCCACAAGTTCATTAAACGATCCATATAGAAAAACCTTGCCATATATCAGGTTGGGGAAAAGTCATGGACGTTTTTCACGATAGATCCCTTTAGTGATCGATATCTCGTGAAGTATCGATCGTACAGTCAACGGAGGTCGGAAGAGATCGGAGATCGGAGGTCAACGAAGAGAAAATTTGGAATATTTTACAGTTTATGTTTGAAAATGGTGAAAATTCAAGCTAGGCCGCTGAAATTGTGCATGGTGTTTATGGTCCCGATACTCTAGCTAGGTGAAATTTTGGTTTCGTTGACCCGTTTCAGTTATTTTTTTTTGTTAAAGCTTAGGCAGACACGTCATCGAAAATGTCGATAATGGCACAGAAATAATCAAAGTTTTGATCGGCATGTTAGTAATCAGAGCATCGACCAGAAGCTAAAGATTAATAATCGAACAACTTAAAGCCATTTGCGCAAAGCTGGATTCACAAAGAAGCTCGATGTTTATGCGCCACCCTATTTACAGCAAAAAACATGATGGCTCGAATTTCCATCTGCGCAATGTTGGCCAAACGGAACGAAATCTACCCATTTCTTCAACGGATGGGTACTGGGGATGAGGAATGGGTCACTTACGACAATATTGTGTGAAATCGGTCGTGGTCTAAGCGTGGTGAAGCAGCTTAACTTGTGGCCAAACTTGTGGGTGGAAATAATGGCTAGGAAGGTTCTACTGGGGTTATGGTGGGACTTGAAAGGAATCGTTTATTATGAGTTGCTTTCGTGTAGCCAAAGACTAAATTCAGATCTGTACTTTCAATTACTGCACCGTTCGAAGATAGCAATTTACCAGAAGCCACCAGAATCGGCCAATTGAAGAAAAATTGTGTTCCACCAGGACAAAGAAATGTTACGCACGTCTTTAGTGACTCGGCAGAAAGTCCGGGAGCTTGGTTGGGATGTTTTAATGCATCCACCGTATAGTCCGGACCTAGCACCAAGCGATTGACACCTTTTTCGCGCATTACAAAATTTCCTGAGTGATGAAAAACTGAGATCAAAAAAGGGATTGTGAAAATGGACTGCTCCAGCTTTTAGCCAATATCTACTAAACCTTCTACAAGAGAGGCATTATGAAGGTATTTTTAAAAAGGCAACACATTTTCCAACAAAATGGTGCATATTTGACGAATGAATTCGGTCATCATCAAACGCTCTCGGGTAACTGAAATTACCTTCCACCATATTTAGTTTTTCAAATTCTGTTGATGAAAGAGACCCTAGTGTGCGCAGCACGCGTATGCATAAAATGACATTTCGAAAACGCACAACGAGTACGAGAAACGTCAATCTTGTGATTGTTTATTATTCACACAATCGCAGAAAACATTAAACAACGAAGTTTTATTAACTGTTCTTTTTTCGTTTTTTCTGTGTTAATCAATGTAAGGCAGTCGCGTCCTTTCATTTCAGTAGAAAGTAAAATCAAGAAGCGTAAAAACTGTTGAACTGTGGAAATGGAAACTATCAAGTATCTCAAAAAAGCACTGTCCTCCGGGTAAGTTGCAGCGGGACAGTAATTTGGATTGGTATTGTATTACTGTACCACAAGAGTATTACTTTCCAGGAACTCGAGCGTGTGTCGGTTGTGCTTGTCGCCTGATGTGGCTTCGGAACCGCTAAGGCCAGACGAAGTTGGCAAATATCTTATTCAAAAAATCTTCGATTGTACAAGTGTTCAGGTAAGACATCTGTCGACGGAACATAGCACCTGTTTGGTGTCGTAACGATTGTAAAAAGACTTTATTTGCTCTTTATTCAGATCATGCCTTTAACAGGCATTCCTTCGGTCTTGTGTACCGTTTGCAAAAGACGTGTGGAAGACTTCTATCTGTTTCGTTACCAGTGTATTAAAAACAACGAAGTTCTCAACGAATTTGCTGCAGAACTCAGCAAATCGCCATTAGGCAACTCAGAATCAGAAATCACCGTACATTCCAACGAACATGTGCAACAAAGCAATGTGTCATCATCGATTTCCCTACTAAACGAAGTTCCCAGAACATTTGATGTTAATAACATTAGTTTGGATCACACATATAATGCACAAGAAACAAACATAGCGAACGAGTTCGATAGCAACGGTGGTCTTTATCAACCGAAAGTAAACTTAGAACACAA
Source organism: Anopheles cruzii (assembly GCF_943734635.1). Classification (NCBI taxonomy): domain Eukaryota; kingdom Metazoa; phylum Arthropoda; class Insecta; order Diptera; family Culicidae; genus Anopheles; species Anopheles cruzii. Next base: position 12,261,250 of record NC_069144.1, on the reverse strand, counting down.
TGACGACTATACATGCGAGGTTCTAGACCAAGTGGATCCGCTTGAAACAGAACCTAAACAGTCAGCGAATCCAGAAACAAATGAGCATATTAAAATGAACATCAAAGAGGCAAGAAATCAGTACCTCAAGGATCCTGCTTCCAGCACGTTCCAAGTCCTGCCACAAGTTGATTTGCAGTTACTTCAAGAGCCGATTGAACGAATTCACACCGAGGAACCGCCTTTTGTGTGTCATTTTTGCAACGACGCGTTCATAACCCGAGAAACAATGGAGCAACATGCGAAAACTCACAACAAAGACAAGCAGCATAAATGTCCTCACTGTTCCGCAAGTTTTGTGGCACATCAGCGTTTAGTTATTCACCTTCGTCATCACACTGGAGAGAAGCCATTTGAGTGCCAAGTCTGCCACAAAGCGTATATTTCGGAAGATGGATTGAAATCTCACATGAGAGTTCATAACAAGGATCAACAATACCAATGTCCTCAATGTTCCGCTAAGTTCGCACAGTCTACGAAACTTACGATTCATATCCGCACCCATCATAACGGTAAAAAGCCTATTGTTTGCAAAATCTGCAGCAAAGCGTTCGCTGTTTTGTCACGATTGGCTAGGCATATGCATACGCACAACCAAAAGAAGCATTTCATTTGTCATTACTGTTCTGCTAAATTTACCTATGCAACAACGCTTGAAAACCACATCCGTCGAACCCATGCCAGCGCAAAAATACCTAGCAGGCCTTATCAGTGCAAAATTTGCAACAAATCTTTCAAAACACTTTCAACCTTGATACATCATAAAAATATTCATACCAATGAGAGACGATATGAATGTCCACACTGTCCCTCTAAGTTCTCCAATTCATGTAACCTCAAAACACACATCCGCTTTCATACCGGTGAAAGGCCTTATGTATGTAAAGTTTGCGACAAAGCGTTCTATACATCTTCTCATCTGAAAACTCATGCTAAAATCCACAACAAGGACGATCAGCATCAATGCAGCTACTGTCCTGCTAGGTTCGCTCAGCCTGGCAGCCTAACGATTCACATTCGTAAGCACACCGGTGAAAGACCTTTTATGTGCGAAATTTGTGCTGCGAAATTTAAACATTCAACAACACTTAAAACCCACATCCGTCGCGCCCACGAATCAATACCTAGCAAGCCTGTAGAGTGCAACATATGCAACAAAGTTTTAAGTTCACCAAGTAGTCTATACAGTCATAAGAAAACTCACCAATCGTCATCAACGAAGCTTAAAACCCACGCCGGTGAAGAAAAATCCAACAAGCCTGCAAAGTGCAACATTTGCAACAAAGTCTTCGGTTCACTTCGCAGCCTATGGGGACATATGAAAAGTCACGAACTCAAGTTAGTGGAGGACAGAAAATATAAATGTCCAACATGTCCTGCTAAGTTCTGCAAATCAGGTCCTCTTAAAAAGCACATCCGTCATCACACCGGTGAACGGCCTTATGAGTGCAAATTGTGCGGTAAAGCGTTCCATACATCAGGCAATCTAAACGCGCATGGTAAAACCCACAACAAGGACTAACAACAATAAAGTGCTTCGTTTAGCCTGTAATGCTAGGGATTCACATTCGTAGACTTACCAGAGAAACAAGGCCAACTGTTCGAATCCGATTCGGCAAACAATTATTGGAAATAGTAAAAAAAAAAAATTGGCTAAAACTATCGACTAGAATATTTACTTATTCGCCTACAACCGTCGAGCGGTTTAGGCCTGCATTAAAGGCTACTTCCGCCGCTCGCGATCGAGCGTCTTCGTCCACCACAGCGTAATCCTGGCCGTTTTTGCGTCTTTTTCAACGCACTTCCATCATCTCAAAAGTGGCCTACTACGCCCCTTTGTCCTTCTGGGCGGCCTAAGGAGATTGCGGACTGGTTCGTCGTTCGCCATTCTCATGACATGACTAGCCCACCAGAGCTTGGGGAAGACAGTGAGATCGTCCGTCGGACATTGCGTACAGCTTGCTGTCTCCATTGTCCATGGATACATATGGAAATACAATTGAAATAGATGAAGGTGTCGTAAGGGTTCTAACTGTACTCAATCATTTTTTCAAGGATCTGCCTTAAGGGCCGTTTACACGTTGCGATATGTCGCTGCAATGCCTTGTATCGATTAATCGCAGTGATATATCGCAGCCAAGGTGGAGCGTCTACACGCCACGATGTACCGTTGCGATTTGCAATCGCAGATCTCAGTGTCATGCAAACAGCCATGGAAGAAACACTGTGCTTGTCTGCCTTTGGATTGTGCGTTTCGGTTACAAAGCAAAAAATAGAACGTACCAAGAGTACTAATCGGTCACGGTGGTCGAGGGAATGGCTTTTAAAGCGAAGCCATTATTCTCACGTTAAACTTTTGCTTTAAAAACATTCAAAACAACATGTCAAACCGCCATCAACACACGCACACATGTCTATCCACCGTCAGCACACGCACACATGTATGGAGATTGGACCGAAATTGATGCTCGGCGCATTCAATTTTTTTGATCTGCCAATCTGGTCGTATACAAGCAATTTGTTCCTTTTTTGCTGTCTACACGTAGCGATATATCGTGGCAATTGGTTTCATACAAGGGATTGCTGCGACATATCGCAACGTGTAAACGGCGCTTTATGGTGAACGCTCGACACCCGAAAGAAAGCGAAGAAAACCATGATTTAAGTCATCATCGAACAACACAACAATATCATTATCGTCGCAGCAACTCGTGGTAACTGAAATAAGCATCCACCATTTTCTAGGTTTTTCAAATTCTGTTGATGATAGAGACCCTAGTTTGTGCAGCACGCGTATGCATAAAATGACATTTCGAAAACGCACAACGAGTACGAGAAACGTCAATCTTGTGATTGTTTATTATTCACACAATCCCAGAAAACATTAAACAACGAAGTATTGATAACTGTTCTTTTTTCGTTTTTCTGAGTTAATCAATGTAAGGCAGACGCATCCTTTTATTTCAGTACAAAGTAAAATCAGGAAGTGTTAAAACTGTCAGTGGAAATGGAAACTATTATGCACCTTAAAAAAGCATTGTCCTGCGGGTAAGCTAAATTGGAAAACTAATTTGGATCAGTTGGAACTAAAATAGTATTACTTTCCAGGGACTCTAGCGTATGTCGGTTGTGCTTATCGCCTGATGTGGCTTCAGAGCCACTACAGCAGGACGCATCGGGCCAATATCTTGTTCAAAAAATCTTCGATTGTACAAGCGTTCAGGTAACACATCTTTCGACTGAGGATATCAACGTTTTGGTGTCGTAACGATTATAAAAAGAATTTATTTGCTCTCCTTATAGATTATGCCATTAACAGGCATTGCTTCAGTCTTGTGTACCGACTGCAAAACACGTGTGGAAGACTTTTATCTGTTTCGTTATCAGTGTATTAAAAATAACGAAGCTCTTAATGAATTTGCTACACAATTCAGCAAATCGTCATTCAGCATTATCGTCAAATCAGAACCAGAAATTGTCGGTTATTTCCACGAGCTTGTGCAACAAACTGATGATATGTCGCCGATTTCACTGCAAGAGCAGGATCCCGAAACAAATGATGTTGATAACATTAGTTTGGATCATACATATAATGCACAAGAGACAAACATAGCGAATGAGTGCGATAGCGGCGATGGTTTTGAACTGTCGGAAGTAAAGTTGGAACAGAATGATGACCTTCCATCCGGGGCGCTTGAGCAAGGGGATCCTCTTGAAACGGTACCTAAACAGCCAATAAATGCAGAAACGCATGAGGATATTAAAACGAATATCAACGAGGGAAGAAATCAGTGCCTAAAGGATGCTGCTTCCAGCACAGTTCAAGTCCTACCACAAGCTGATTTGAAATTATTTCAAGAGCCGATTGAACGAATTCGAACTGATGATTCGCTTTTTGTATGTAAAATTTGCAACAAAGTGTTCAAGAACCGCGCTATATTGCTCAAACATGCAAAAATCCATAACAAGGACGAACACCATCGATGCCCCCACTGTTCCGCAAGTTTTGTGTCGCGGCGGTGTTTGGTTATTCATCTTCGTCATCACACTGGTGAAAGGCCTTTCGAGTGCCAACTTTGCAAAAAAAGATTTATTTCGAGATCCTCCTTAAACAGCCACAACCGAATTCATAACAAGGATCAACAACACCAATGTCCTCAGTGTCCCGCTAAGTTGCTAACCCCAGGGAAACTAAAGATTCACATGCGAAATCGGCATACCGGTGAAAAACCTTATATTTGCAAAACCTGCAACAAAGCTTTCAGTAACTCTACGATCTTGCTCAAACATAGAAGAATTCATACCAATGGCAGACAATATCAATGTCCACACTGTCCCGCTAAGTTTTACGATTCACCTTACCTTAAAATACACATTCGCTATCATACCGGTGAAAGGCCTTATGTGTGTAAAGTTTGCGACAAAGCGTTTTATACATCGACTCATTTGATAACGCATTGTAGAACCCACAACAAAGACGAACAGTATCAATGTACCTACTGTCCGGCTAGATTCGCTCAGCCTGCTAACCTAAGGATTCACATTCGTAGGCACACCGGTGAAAAGCCTTTCATGTGTGAAATTTGTGCTGCTAAATTTACAGATGAAACATCACTGAAATCTCACATCCGTCGAACCCACACCAGTGTGAAAACACACAGCAATCTCGTAAAGTGCAACGTATGCAACAAAGTTTTGAGCTCCGTAAAAAGGTTAGCGCTACATCAGAAAACTCATCAATCCTCAACAACAAAGCTAAAATGTTTCATAAGTCGAGACCACGCTAGCAATCAAGTAGAGTGCACCATATGTAACAAAGTTTTGAGTACACCAAGAGGCCTATCCACACACATGAAAACCCACCAACTCTTACCAACAAAGCTTGAAACCCACGCTGGCCATGAAATGCCTAGCAAGCCTGTAGAGTGCAACATATGCAACAAAATCTTAAGTTCACACAGCAGCCTTTGGAGACATAAGAAAACTCACGAGCCCAAGTTAGAGAAAGACAAAAAATATCAGTGCCCTAAATGTCCCTCTAAGTTCTATGAATCAGGTGCTCTTCAAAGGCATATCCGCCATCACACCGGAGAACGACCTTATGTGTGTAAAGTGTGCGGCAAAGCATTTCATACATCAACGAATCTGAAAACGCATGGTAAAACCCACAACAAGGACCAACAGCAATAATGCGGTCCTGACAGAGACCTGTGCCCAGGGTGGGGGACACCAGAAAGTTTCGCCGTATCGAGAACAATTTAAAAAATAAATAAATTTCATGTTCCTAGCAGATGGTTTTGCAAGACTATACTTATTCTTACTTCTTTTTATCTGGTTCCAAGCGCCGTGCGGTCTTGGCCTGTAACAGCGACAACGTTAATCTTCTGTTGTCTTCCGTAACAATGTTGTTTCTATGAGCGGGGTTGTTTTTCATTTATAAAAAATAAAAAAGGATCGGGTAAAAGGAAAGGATATTTCCCGCATCGGGAAATATTCTGTTTCTCTTCCCCGACAGGGGCCTTACTGGCAAGTCAGGCGAGCAGGACCGCGGGGTTGTTGACCCGCGCCAATCCCCTGTCACAACGCTCATTAACCAAATTGAATTGGTTGTTCAGAGCCTCGTGCGAACCGAACACAGACCGAGGTACCGAGTACTCTATCAACGGCGACCGACCATTTTCTAGGTTTTTCAAATTTTGTTGTTGGAAGAGATCCTACTTTGCGCAACCCGCGCGTACATAATAATGACGTTTCACGAGTAATGTCAAACTTGTGATTGTTTATTATTCACACAATCCTAGAAAACATAAAGCAACGAAGTTTTATTAACTGTTCGTTTTTCGTTTTTCTGAGTTAATCAATGTGAGACAGACGCATTCTTTTATTTCAGTACAAAGTAAAATCAGGAAGTGTTAAAACTGTCCGTGGAAATGGATACTATCATGTACCTCAAAAAAGCATTGTCCTCCGGGTAAGTTGCAGCGAGTCAGTAATTTGGATTGGTTAGAACCAAAAGAGTATTACTTTCCAGGAACTCGAGCGTGTGTCGGTTGTGCTTGTCGCCTGATGTGGCTTCGGAACCGCTAAGGCCAGACGAAGTTGGCAAATATCTTATCCAAAAAATCTTTGATTGTACAAGTGTTCAGGTAAGACTTCTTTCGACGGAGCACCTGTTTGGTGTCGATTATAAAATGACTTTGTTTGCCCTTTATTCAGATCATGCCTTTAACAGGCATTTCTTCGGTCTTGTGTACCGTTTGCAAAAGACGTGTGGAAGACTTCTATCTGTTTCGTTACCAGTGTATTAAAAACAACGAAGTTCTCAACAAATTTGCTGCAGAATTGCCATTAGATAAATCGGAATCAGAAAAAGTCGTATATTCCAATGAACACGTGCAACAAACTGATGATTTGGTGTTGATTTCACTGCGAAACGAGGATCACAAAACAAATGATGTTGATAACATTAGTTTGGATCATACATATAATGCACAAGAGACAAACATAGCGCACGAGTTGGATAGCAACGACGGTCTTGATGTGCCGGAAGTAAAGTTGGAACACAATGATGACCTTCCAGCCACGGTGCATGAAACAGGAGATCCTCTTGAAACGGAAGCTAAACATCCGACAAATTCAGAAACACATGAGGATATTGAACTGAACACCAAGGTAAAAGAACATCAGTGTCTCAAGGATGCTGCTCCCAGCACAGGTCCAGTCCTGCCACAAACTGATTTGCAGTTATTTCAAGAGCCGATTGAACGAATTCACACCGAGGAACCTACTTTTGTGTGCCAATTTTGCAACGACGCGTTCACAACCCGAGATACATTGAAGCAACATGCGAAAACTCACAACAAGGACGAGCTACATAAATGCCCCTACTGTTCCACCAGTTTTGTGGCATATCAGCGTTTAGTTGTCCACCTTCGTTATCACACCGGAGAGAAGCCTTTTGAGTGCCAAGTCTGCCATAAAGCGTTTGTTTCGCAACAAACTTTAAACAGCCACAGCAAAATTCATAACAAGGATCAATATCACCAATGTCCTCAATGTCCCGCGAAGTTTGCGCACGCAGGGAAATTACCCATTCATATACGCACCCATCATACCGTGGAAAAGCCTTTTGTTTGCAAAATTTGTAACAAAGCGTTTGCTGTATCATTCCAGCTGACTAGTCATATGCATACGCACAACGACAAGAGGCAATTTATTTGTCATTACTGTTCTGCTAAATTTACCTATGCGACAACACTCGAAACCCACATTCGTCGAACCCATGCCAGTGCAGAAATTCCCAGCAGGCCTTATCAGTGCAAAATTTGCAACAAATCTTTCAAAACACATTCCACCCTGATACATCATAGAAAAATTCATACCAATGGCAGACAACATGAATGTTCTCAGTGTCCCGCTAAGTTCTACGACCCATCTTCCCTCAAAATACACATCCGCTTTCATACCGGAGAAAGGCCTTATGTATGTAAAGTTTGCGACAAAGCGTTCTATACATCCTCTCATCTAAAAACGCATTGTAGAACCCACAACAAAGACGAACAGTATCAATGTACCTATTGCCCGGCTAGGTTTGCGCAACCTGCTTACCTTAAAATTCATATTCGTAGGCACACCGGTGAAAGGCCTTTTATGTGCGAAATTTGTGCTGCTAATTTTAAAGATGAAACGTCGCTTAAAAACCACATCCGTCGAATCCACGAAGCAATACCTAGCAAAACTGTTGAGTGTAAAATATGTAACAAAGTTTTAAGTTCACTAAGCATATCTAAGCATATGAAAACTCACCAATCCTCATCAACAAAGCTTAAAAGCAACATCCGCCGTACACCCGCCAGACCCGGACGAACACGCAGCACTAATGTAGAGTGCAACTTATGCAACAAAGTCTTAAGTTGCCAAAGCAGCTTAAAGAAACATAAGAGAACTCACGAACCCAAGTTAGAGGCGGACAAAAAATATCAGTGTCCTAAATGTCCCTCTAAATTCTACGAATCAGGTGCTCTTCAAAGGCATATCCGCCATCACACCGGAGAACGACCTTATGTGTGTAAAGTGTGCGACAAAGCATTTCATACATCAACGAATCTGAAAACGCATGGTAAAACCCACAACAAGGACCAACAGCAATAATGCGGTCCTGACAGAGACCTGTGCCCAGGGTGGGGACACCAGAAAGTTTCACCGTATCGAGAACAATTTAAAAAATAAATAAATAAATTACATATCCCTAGCAGATGGGTTTTGAAGGAGTACAGGAGCATCCGAAAGCGGGGCACAGAATCTTCCGAGAGGAGGAAGACCTACACGGAAAGGAGTTCAGGCGATTCCCACTCACGCCGGACAATCTGGCGACCGAAATAGTCCTTTGCCTTGAGAGCTGGGAACGCTTCACCCGGACTTCCCGGGCCATAATGCTACAGCTCCAGCAGACGTGGACAGAGGAGCAGCGTCGGACGGCTGAAGCCGTGTCTGGTGAAGCTTTAGACGATCAGCGAACGGCCCGTTGCAGCCGTAGCGCCTAGCAACAGTTATTATTGCGCTGCCACACAGTGCATAACAGCAGATATAACAGCCTCATGTAACAATTTTAACAGCACAGCGACCAGGCGTCAAAGGCTTTGTGGCTCAGCGGACCCTGTAAAACATAACACATAACACGTAACAACGAGCGTTTGTTTACAAACGTAAGGATAATGTAAGTTCTTATTTGTGAAGTTTTTTTTTAATTTTAACTATAAATTTTTATTATATTGACACATGCTTACCGATTAAGTGTCAAATTTTGTTATGTTATGTTATATGTTATGCATCGTGTGGCTCCCTAGTTATGCATCGTGTGTCCTCCCAGAAAGAGATACGCAGCACGAGTCAATAATAACGACGTTTCGAAATCGAATCAAGAAGCACGAGAAACGTCAAACTTGTGATTGTTTACTGTTCACACAATTCCAGAAGGCAACGAAGTAGTGATAACTGTTTTTTCGTGTTTCTGAGTTAATTCAATGTAAGGCAGTCGCGGTATTTCATTTTAGTAAAAACGAGAATCAAGAAGTGTTAAAACTGCCAGTGAAAATGGATACTATCATGTACCTCAAAAAAGCATTGTCCTCCGGGTAAGTTGCATCGGGCCAGTAATTTGGATTGGTTAGAACCAAAAGAGTATTACTTTCCAGGAACTCGAGCGTGTGTCGTTTGTGCCTGTCGCCCGATCTGGCTTCGGAACCACTAAAGCAAAACGAAATTGGCAAATATCTTATACAAAAAATCTTCGATTGTACAAGCGTTCAGGTAAGACATCTTTCGACGGAGCATAGCACCGCTTTGGTGTCGATTATAAAAATACTTTATTTGGTCTTTATTCAGATCATGCCTTTAACAGGCATTTCTTCGGTCTTGTGTACCGTTTGCAAAAGACGTGTCGAAAACTTTTATCTGTTTCGTTACCAGTGTATTAAAAACAACGAAGTTCTGAACGAATTTGCCGCAGAATTGAGTAAATCGCCATTAGGCAAATCAGCGAGCGGTTCCAACGAGCTTGTGCCACAAACTAATGACATGTCGTCGATTTCGCTGCATGAGCAGGATCTTAAAACGAATAATATCAATAACATTTGTTTGGATCATACATATAGTGCTCAAGAAACAAAGATAGCGAACGAGTTCGATAACGGCGATGGTCTTGATCTGCCGGAAGTAAAGTTGGAACAGAATGATGACCTTCCATCAGAGGCTCTTGAGCAAGGGGATCCTCTTGAAACGGTACCTAAACAGCGGATAAATGCAGAAACGCATGAGGATATAAAAACGAATATCAAAGAGGAAGAAAACCAGTGTCCCAAGTCTCCTGTTCCGAGCACAGTTCAAATCCTGCCCGAAGTTGGCGTGCCAAAGCCAATGGAAAACGCTAAAACCGATAACCTGCCTTTTCTGTGCAAAATCTGCCACAACGAGTTCGAAACCCGACATAAATTGTACCAACACAGGAAAATTCACAACAAGAACGAGCAGCATAAATGCCCCCACTGTTCCGCAAGTTTTGTGGCACATCAGCGTTTAGTTGACCACCTTCGTTATCACACCGGAGAGAAGCCTTTTGAGTGCAGTTTTTGTCATAAAAATTTCATTTCAAACGCCACCTTTAAAGCACACATCAAAATTCATAACAAGGATAAACAATGTCCGCTCTGTCCTGCCAAGTTGTTGACCCCAGGCAAGTTAAAGATTCACATCCGCATCCATCATACCGGTGAAAAGCCGTTTGTTTGCAAAATCTGCAACAATGCTTTCAGTAACTCTACCAGCTTGTTGAAACATAAAAGACTTCATACCACTGGCAGACAATATGAATGTCCACACTGTCCCGCTAAGTTCCACAACTCATTTTACCTTAAAACACACATCCGCTTTCATACCGGTGAAAGGCCTTACGTGTGTAAAGTATGCGACAAAGCGTTCTATACATCCGGGAACTTGAACACGCATGCTAAAATCCACAACAAGGACGAACAGCATCAATGTACTTACTGTCCGGCTAGGTTTGCTCAACCTGCACAGCTCAAGATTCACATTCGTACGCACACCGGTGAAAGGCCTTTTATGTGCGAAATTTGTGCTGCAAAATTTACAAATGCACCGTCGCTGAAGTACCACATCAATCGAACACACGCTGGCATGAAGGTGCCCTGCAAGCCCGTAGAGTGTAACATATGCAACAAAGTCTTGAGTTGCCCAAGCAGCTTGAAGCAACATAAGAAAACTCACGAACCCAAGCTAGAGAAGGACAAGAAATATCAGTGTCCCAAATGTCCCGCAAAGTTCTATGAAACAGGTTCCCTTAAAAGACATATCCGTCATCACACCGGAGAACGGCCTTTTAAGTGTAAATTGTGCGACAAAGCGTTCCATACATCAACCAATCTGAAAACGCATGGTAAAACCCACAACAAGGACCAACAGCAAAAAGGATGATACTGTCCTGCTGGCTTCGTTTAGTCTGCGCAGCAAAATATTCACATTCATAGGCACACTGGTAAAAACGTCTTCAGTATAAAAGTATCAGTATCCTGAACAATGTCTAAAAATCGAAATAAATATGGTTTCCAAACCGAACGAAGCCTGGAAGTTGGAACAGTCAACGTATTCTGCCGCAGCTGGGTTCAGATATAAGAAAGCAGACGGTCAATCGGTTCAACTCAATTTGAAGGACGATTCAATCACTCAGTTTTCAGGCAATCACTCACCTTGGTAAAGGGAATGTTCATCTAAACGAGACTACAAGTAGAGGGCAAGCGAAAGACTAATTAAACTGGACAAATTGTGTCGGTTGGACCTTAGATTATTAGATAAATTTATTTAAACCTACGCTTACAAACCACGTTGGATGACAAAATAGATAATTTGACAATCAGTGACAAAAAAGGTTCCGTTCCTTTTCGCGCCTCCGAAGAAGGTTGAGAAGAGAAGGGGTACGTTGGGACGGTTAAGTTCTTTCGGCACCAACCCGGCTCACTCCTTCGAGCCCTTCTGCGGTGCGGATGTGCCCAGAACTTAAATGGGAAAAAATGGTTAAAGATAAACACAGACGCTGCTAAACTCCGCTGCTAGATGTCCCCTGTTTTGGCTACCCTGTGCGCGTTAATGGTCGACGTCGGCGCTACGCTACTCTGCGTTCGCATCCGGGTGCCGCTCCAGTAGCATCGCAACGCCTTGGCCACCAGCGGCACAGGCCGCCACAACGCCGAGTTGCCCATTTTCGCGCACTAAACGATTGGCCTACGGAAAAGAGAGCGAGCAAAGCGATGTTCAGTTCGATCCCAATAGCAAGCGGTAGCCTTTGTTTGGTAGGTTTGGCCCGCCTCCTACCGTATGCATGCACAAGCGTACGCCGGTGGCGGCAAACGGATGGCCGATGGACAGCGATCCGCCCCAATTGTTCCACTTGGACAGGTCGGGTGTGCCAAACTTCTCGTTCAATCCCAGATAGTTTTTGCAAAAGTAGTCCGAATCGAGCGCCTTCAGGTTGGCAATGATTTGTCCCTGTAACGGAGCAGTGGAAACCGGAAAGAGCGATTCCGGTGGCTTAACCCACAACCAACCAACCATCATCGCGAAGGACTTACGGCGAACGCCTCGTGAATTTCCCAGGAATCGATGTCCTTCAGAGTGAGGCCGGCCTTTTTCAGCAGCTTCGGAATACCGTAGGCCGGACCGAGCAGCAGCTGGTCGATGGGATCCTGCGAGACATACAGGAAATCGCGGAGGTACGCCTTGGGGCGCAATCCAAGCGCTTTCGCTTTGTCCTCCGCCATGACCAAACAGGCCGACGCACCGTCCGTGAGGAAGGACGCGTTGGCAGCCGTCACCGTACCGTACGGCTTCACGAACGCTGGCTTGAGTTTGGCCAGAGCTTCCTTGGACGATACCCGAATGCCGTTGTCTTTTTCGATCGTCTTGTCAACGCCCGAAACCTTGAACGGCACCAGATCGGTGAAGTAGCCCTTGTCCTGTGCGTCCTTGGCCAGCGTGTGCGAGCGCAACGCATAGTCGTCCTGCTCCTGGCGCGAAGCGTTAAACGAAGCCGCAAGCCGGTCAGCCGAGTGGCCCATGGTTTCGCCAGACGAAAATTCTGCCACCGCTGGCAGCTGTGAGACAGCAGACAGAGAAAACCCCAAAAAAAAGAACACTTTAAACTAACCAGCCTATTAGCAGCCAAGCCCACCCAGGCGCGTTACCTCTGGAGCGAAGAAATCGGGACGAATGGTCGACAGCAGCTGTAGCCGCTGGCCCATGGTTTTGGCCTTGTTGGCGCGCAGCATCAGCGAGCGCATCTTGCGGTTGTGGCGGATCGGAACGTCGGACATGAACTCTACCCCGCCGGCTACGATCACGTCGTACGTTCCCGTCGCGATCAGCCCGATGCCGGTCGTGATGGCTTGGTTCGAACTAATGCAAGCCATCGTGACGGTGTGGGCCGGGGTTTTGTTGCTAAAACCGGCACTGAGGGCCGCTTCGCGGGCGATGTTCGAAGTTTTCACCTCCTGTATGACCGTCCCGTACACGATGTAGTCGATCACTTCCTTGTCCACCTTCGTCTTGCGCAAAAGGCTCCTGCGAAAGGGTGAATGAATAAAAGCGAAACGACCCGGTGATTTCCAGGGCTTCCACGAAACCCTGCTAAATCTTTCTGTGACACGAAACGAAACTCACAGAAGTGAATGGCGGGCCAGCTCGTGAGGCATTAGCTTGGAGTAGTCGGTACCGGATGTCAGAAACGGCGTACGTACACCATCGACGAGGACGACATTTTTGCCCGTTTTGTCTGGCACACGGCGTGGGTCGTACACGGAACCGGTTGTGCTGATACTGCGCGAGGCTACATGACGAAAACGGTACGAAAATCAGTGAAAGCGAACCGCCATGCTAGGAAACATTCGGTGTTGTTCAACAAAATTTGGCCAACTAATTTGGCCTGTGAAATAACACCTCCATCCGGTGGTGGTGGTGCAGGTTACAATCATCGAAGCGAAATCAAGCGATTAGGCGCTCGGTACAAAAATACACCGTCCAATCGACGGCTGGCCGATGCCGATGGTTGCTGATAACGAAAGGCCACCGGGCGACACCGGTCCTCCAGGAAGCAACACATGCACCGGCGATGTCACAACAAACCGCCTCCGTCTCGTGCGATGACGTATCTTGTCGGCAGGAAGGGCTCATGTGTTGGTGGAGAACCACTGGTTGGACTTTGAACTTGCCCCCTTTCTCGAACCTCAAAAGATTGCTTCGCCAAAATGGACAGCAGGAAGTTTTCAGATTAACGACGAAATGGAGCGGCGATATAGAATGGCACCCTGAAAATAACTGCTACATGAGCTAAGGAGATAAACATACGAGTTGTGCCGTCAAGCGCATCCTCAGTGCACCAGGAGCCAAAGTCCAAATGGGTGGGTTAACGGATTGCGGGACAGAGACAATACGTACCCGTTTTGCTGAGGTTTCCCACAAGGGCTGATGAGGCCACTCGGGCGACGGTGGTCAAATGGTGCGCCATTACGGAAAATAAGATTTAACACTGGGCAGCGGACAAAACGAAACTTTCAATCAAAGTAGTCGCACAGGAAACACTTTCTATAACCACTTTCTACGAAATTCGCCGATAAACTGATTTCATAAACTGAACTTCGCCGAAAGCCGTACGTCAATTGCGTGTGGCCAGTGTTGCCAGTGCTTCTATGTTTTTTTTTACTAATTTCGAGCGAGCCGTAATATTTCTTTTTAAATATAGCAAATGTGCGGTACGATCCGTTGCCCTTTCTGATACAGGTTAATTTATTGTAAAACATTCACTAAGATACTTTTTCATGCTTCTCCGTGCGGTACCGGCCGCAGCAGGCCAACGAGTATGGATGGTAGTTATAATTTTGCTGACTAGTGAAGCGCACCATTTTGCCAATCGGAAGCCTATTCATCGCTTATCTTCTTCCCGGGGTTTGAAGGGGTCACTCCAGACTCGCATATCTGTAACAAACGGTGAAGCAAACACATATGATTCAGCCCGAAAACACAGAATTAGCGGCTGTCGATCACTTACTGCCAGGCTGAATTTCGGCCTGCTGGATGCCCGCCCTATTGACTTTCTGTAGCTTTTCTGTGGTGTGGCGATTAGTGTTAAAACTGGATTAAAAAAACGGAACCCTCGGAATGTCGGAACGGTCATTGTAACTTACTGTACTCTTCCGGATACAGCATTGGGTGGACGATAATCGGGTAGCACGCCAAGCCGATGAGACCTACGATGCCCCCTATTAGTAGGGCATAATTTTTTCCTTTAAGCATCACCGGAGCCATGTCGACAAGGTCGTTTCCAAATTCCGAGGCAAAACGGGAGTTTCCGAACGTAGAAGCGACCAAACAATCCGATTCCGGTCGTGTTATGCAAAACCAAAACAAACTAACACTCGAATTGCGATGCCGATGTTTTGACAATCAGCTGTGCGTCGAGCGCAATGTGCTCGATTTGGTCATTCGAGCAGTTCGCGCAGATCCTTTTGAAAATTTTCAAATCAAATTTTAGCGCAACTGTTGATGTGGAACACACAATTATCTGAAACTTATCAACCTGTACTATAGTTGAAGAAAAAACAAACTCTAATGTACAGTAACTATAAGCACAGGACCCCAACTGGGAACAACTATCCATATTCACGCATTTATTGCAAACGTTCGGAGGCCATTGGACGGCCCACAGGAAATCTACCTATGTTCTTTACTGTTCGCCACACACTCTCGGATCTGGTGAACCATCCACTGGACTCCGTCTTGCAAACCTTCACCAGTGAGCGCGTTGCTGGAACTGATGTGCCACGGTTTGTCTTTGATTTTCTCCAACCCTAGTCCGGCGGCAATTTTCACACTCGATAACGCGTCCGTGCAGTCCATTTTGTTTGCAAAAAACAGGATCGGCACCCGGCGGTTAGCGATGTCGGGGTGTTGCAGTAAGATCTCGAGTTCGTCCTTCACGACCACTGCCGAACGGGAGAAATTTAAATTAAAAATATATACAGCTTCACACCGTCCCGATGGGAAAGGATGGCCGATGATTGTACTATACCTAAACGCATGCGATCGCTCGAGTCAATAACGAAAACGATACCCAGGCACGATCTGAAATGGTGCTCCCAGAGACTGCGGTATCGTGTTGCTCCGGACATATCGAACGCGGTAAAGAAGACTCCCTGATCTGGAATTAGAAGGCAAACTTTTTTCTTCAGTGCAAACGGAAAGGATGGAATGCAATGTTCGAAAAGAGCGCAGCGATAAAGGAACGACATTCAAAACAATCCTGGTTTATCGCCAAATCCAACATGCTGAGCTGTATTTGTGCAAGGCAATCACGGCTCGACTCTGATTCACCGCAGCCCGGCATAGATTGCGCCGAGACAATAAAGTGCGCGAGCGGGACACGCTCATTATTGGACAATTATCTTCTCGCGTTTGGCGCGACGAAACCAGCTTTCAGTGCACTTTCAGAACTCGACGTGTTTGGTCGATCATCGTTTTCAGTGCAATCCGGCGTTCGAGATCTATCACAATGCGTATCGGTGCAACGATCCCCAACTTCCAGGCGGAAACCACGAAGGGGCCCATCGATTTCTACAATTGGCTTGGTGATTCGTAAGTAAAGATGCTGCTGGCCATCCTGGCGTGTCCTGTGGGAGTGCTGGTATCTCTAAAAGCCATGCAAAATCTCTTACTGTGTCACGGTCGCGGCACATTAGTTGGTGCGTTCTGTTCTCTCATCCGGCCGACTTCACCCCGGTGTGCACGACCGAACTCGGGCGGATCGCGGTACACAAGGAGCACTTTGCTAAGCGCAACGTGAAGGTGTTGGCGCACTCCGTGGACGACCTCAAGTGCCACGTAGATTGGGTCAATGTAAGAGCTCTGGATGGGCAGCTTTAGGGAACGTTCACCTTCTTACCTACGCTTTCCTGGCCACTAAACACAGGACATTAAGTCGTACTGCCCGGACATCATCGGTAACTTCCCGTACCCGATCATTGCCGACCCGAGCCGTGCTTTGGCAGTCAAGTTCGGAATGCTCGACGAAAAGGACAAGGACGACGTTGAGCTGGGCCAAACAGTTCGTGCGCTGTTCATCATCAGTCCGGACCGGAAGGTTCGCCTGACGATGCACTACCCGACTTCGACTGGCCGTAACGTTGAGTAAGTGACTCTGGCGGGAACGGGACGGGCTGCCCCGGGGAGAGGCCGATCTCAATTTGGGGTTTGTGTATTTGCAGTGAAATTTTGCGCGTAATCGATTCGCTTCAGCTGACCGACCGGTTGAAGGTGATTGCGACTCCAGCGAACTGGACGGTAAGTCAGAGCTCGCGGACCCTTTTCCGTTTCCGGTCATGTGCGATAACGATGGCATTCGCTTTCTCATTCCGCTGCAGCCGGGCACTAAGGTGATGATTCTGCCGAGTGTTAGCGAGGAGGACGCCGACAAGCTGTTCCCGAACGGAATCGAGCGTGTTTCCATGCCGTCTGGCAATGTCTACGTGCGCACCACAACCGACTACAAGTAAACTCCCGGTAAATTCCGCACGGTTCTATCAGATTAGCAATGTGTACACTGCATACGAAAAGAATAAAGTCTTCATAAGTGCTCAAAAGTGTCCAAAGAAGGTCTGAAAATCTGCAGTTGCTACGTGTGCGACGAATATGGCAATCGATAAGATAAGTAGTCGGTCGAGCCAATCAAACACCGGCTCAGCTTATGACGGCTGTCGGAAGTCACACTGATCACGTAATTCAAGGCGCTACTGCCATTGAATTATCTCATCTCAGGACGCCAACACAGTCCTAGGCGCAAGGTAGGCCGAAGGGTTATCTGTTCTGATTGTCTACTCGACCAAGGCAGGCTGGTTTTTGTCTTGCCAAGACCTGACTGATTTTATAATTTCCGGGGCGAACTGGAAGCATTGGGCCTTTGCAACACGCACACTCGGCACATGGACGACCTTTACGAGCAGTACGCGACCGGTCTCGTGTCGATGATAAATAGCCAGCAATAGGCAACCTACGCGCCCGTTCTCGTTGTGTGCCAGATAAGGTAATCGGGTAGATTTGAATAAATCACTCGCTGCTGCAGCGTAGGAACCGTTGGATTTCGATAGACGCGCAAAGCGATGATAACTTTGATGCACTCCTTCGTCAACCACCCCTTTTTGTGGGGCGATATATTTTGATGTGAACACACAGAGTGCCGGGAAACAGTGTAAATAGAAAAACAAAACGGCTTCTTCGTGAAGCGTACACGAAGCGGGCCGCTTTGGACACACTACTACGGGGTGCGGTTGGTAAAATCGATATGTCCTTGATAACGCTTGATGTTTCATTTCGGTTTCGGGCACTCGAACGTGTCGATGGGACAGGGTACCGAGTGCCCCACCCCACCACATGCTCACTTACTTTCAAACCGCTCCACACTGAATCCCACCGTTGGCACGATGATCGAGGTCCGTTCGTTGGGATTTTTAAAGTGATTCACGATCGTCGATTTGCCACTGTTGTTTAGCCCGACGACCAGGATGTTGATCTGCTCCTTTTTCATCCGCAACATGTTGGCCAACTTGTCGAACAGTCCCATGTTGCTGGATGGGGCACGTCCGTCCGCACACTGTGGCCTGTCTAGTGGTCCGGCTGGTCCGGTGCACAGAGTCCCTGTGTGTGTGTCGCACAGTTCGCAGTTAACCGAGGCAAACGCCGGCCCACCGGACACGCAGGGCACCGCAGGATATTGATCACACAGCAGCGCTTTGCCGTGCTGAAATCTGCCGAAACGTGTGCCTCATTGCCGTTACTAGACCGTTGGGCAGGACCGAGGCAGGCAAAGAAGCAAACAGTTGCACCGAATCGGCGGGAGTTGCATAAGCGGGTCAGTACGCGCACCAACCACCACCACTGACCACTTTGAAGCAGATTTCGGACGCAGACGGAGTCGGCCAAAATGCGAATGGTTACTCGTTACAGTAGGTGCGGAACACTTCCAACTGCTGGCCGCGATGACGCTTTTTTCGCTGCTTGCTTTTCTTCTAGCACCTAGCAGTGGTAGACCGTGTGGCGCGTCATTGTTGGGCAACTCGAAGCGCGTGACATGGAAAATGCACATTACGGGACGAACGCGCCGTGTTGTGGTTACCGTTGCTATGGGTGTTGTTGTTTGCTGTGCAATGCTCTCATGCACAAAAAAAGATCACTTCGATCCCGATTGTCGCGTCGTGCTTGCCAGCAGCTGTGTTTCGGATGGCCACTGGAACGGGTTCTGTTCTTCTGTTGCACGTGAAATTCATGCTTAAATGGCTAACGTGTGATTGTATTTATTTGAGATTTTGCTGCTTGTTTATGCTCTATAATTTAGCGTGGACCCTTTCCCGGGTATGATTAGGTTGCTTCGAAAATCGCTTGCTTTCACACGGGGTACAAGTCGGCAGGACAGGAAACACAGTAAAACAAGACAATAAATTAGAAATACAACTACACAATCACAGTGCGCGCACAGTATACAGACGGTGCGACGATGCGGTGCAATGCACGGACACGTGCGGCGGGCCTACGGGTGGAGCGCACTGGCCATTGGATTCTCCGGCGAGTTTTCGGGTTAGACACAGGAACTGAACGATGATTACATGTGGATGTGCTGCTGCACCAGGATGGATGGAACGTCGCCCTCGGTTAAAGCTTTTTCTTTAAAGGCATAACAAACGGTTGCTCAAAACGGACACCCAAAAGCGGAGCTAGTGACCCGCACTCGGGGGCTACGCTAGCCCCCGCCACACAGTACACACCCTGTACAACCTCTGCTACGTTAACGGATACAAAAAGCTGCGCTCTCTTTTCAATTGGCCAGCAAGCAAGTCCCTTTTGCCCGAGTCCCTGTTACTAGCGCGAAGAAATGGCAATTCCCTTCCTTCACTTATCTAGTTGGTGAAAGTGACACAGAGAAACGGGTTAGTTAATCCCGGCCTCCAAAGCGATGCTGTGTGTACTACTAAAAGAACGGCATTGTTTCTTCGGTGCTAAACGTGCTAAAGAACTGGCCGCTGTGCTGGCCGGCGGCTGGCGTGCGTGATATCCACTAATAATGTTGATGGTTATTTCAATTACTGTTACTGCCTACTGTTGGCTTAACACTTGCCGATGGGTGCCTAGAGCGGGGGCCTGAGCCTGGCTACACTGCTACTGTCTGTCTATGCTACGGTTTAAACCGGACGTGAAGCGGACGGCCGTTCCACTGTGAGAACGTCGAAAAACCTCCCTCGACACACGAAACGAACTGAGATCATTGTGGATTGCGTCTTTGTAATGACTACAGCATTTAAGCCTACACGTGAATCGGACGTTTGGGCGCTAGGTGCTTGGCTCTCTTGCCTTGCGGGTAGACGGTACCACCGGCCGCCTCTGGCCGCGTCGATGCGAATCGCGAAGAGAGTGGAATGTTGGCTCTAAAGCATGTGTGTTGATTTGCCCTTTTCGTTTGGGAATTTACAATGAAACAGTGGGTCGGTTGAGTTGAGTTCGGTTCACTCCTTATCTCCGCTGATTGGTACGGTCGATGGCCGATAGTGGAGGCCGATATTATGTACAGGGCACATGAGCGACGCTGCTTAGAAGAGCACGGATTCAATGTCACTGTTGTCCTCACTGCCGGTCGCTTCCGTTGGGTCACCGATGGCCACCCGGGCGTACTCGTCCGTGTCGATGCTTTTGCAAAAGTAAATCGCGTACTTTAGTTTCTCTTGCAAAACGGCCTGTAAAATACGGTTGAGGTTCAGTTAAGGGAACACGATTCCGGCAGCTCGGTGGCAGTACCTTGCACGAGTAGCGCGGCATTTTCAGCAGAAAGAAGCAGGTGTAGCTCTCGGGCAGGAAGTGATCGGGCGGATTGTACTTGTCGAGCACCTGCAGCACAAAGTCGCGCCCCCGGAAGTCGGCGATCGTGCGCGGCAAACGGGTGCGGCCCCAGACGAAGCGTAGAAACAGCGAGCGCTCCTGGTTGGTGAACTCTTCCATGACCTCCCAGAACCACTGGACGAGAGGGGCCGTCGACTCGACGCCCTTGTATGTGGCGACCGTCTTCAGCAGACAGAGCGGAATGTCGGGCGAACCGCACACCATCGCCTGCAGCTCGGCCGCAGAGAACAGCGACAGCAGCGGCACCGGAATCACCTTCGACATGCCGTCGCGGACCGCCTTCACCTGCTCGTCGAACTCGTGGATGCGATAGTTGAGTGCCAGCTTGACGTACTCGGCACGGTTTTTGGGCGTAATTTTGCTGTATCTGAAACGGGAAGGCAGGAAGGGTCAGAAAAGGGCGAACGCGTGAGCGATGACGGGGCCGCACTTACTTTGTCGATAAAGGAACTTCGTGCCCTTTGGCGGAGGGCGTAGAAAAGGGCAGCTCGATGGAGGCGAACACTTTCGGGTCATTCTCGACGTCGCGAATGTACAGCAACCCGGTAATGTAGTCACGGTCCACTTCCGTCAGATCGGACGGTCGAAGTGCTTCTCCGGCCAACTGCCGCCACACGGGTTCGGCCAGACTGGAAAAGAGAGGGTATGGCAAGCAAACGGTCATTCATCATTCTGCGCCATTCCGCACCCCGCCAAGCACTCACTTTAAACTCAGCGGCGATCCGGTCCGCACGGCGATCCCCATGAGGACGCCCAGAAACCGGAACATGTTCATGTGCAGCACCGACGTGAGGGTCGGGTCAAGCAGGAAGCAGTCCCGGTTGGCGCCAGCTTCGCCGCGCCCATTCGGCGTCTGTATCAGCAGCGGGACGCTCCCGTTCTGCAGCTCGTCGCACATCTCCGCGATCGACTCGCTGAACCCGCCACCACAGTCGTCGACGCTTTCACCCACAAACTTCACCTTCCAGACGCGGTGCGGCATCGATAGGGCCTCCTGCGTGAGCAGCGGCAGCTTCTGGACCATCTGACCGAACACACTCTTCATCCCGTCGACCCCGGCCAGCCCGTTACCGGAGCGCATGCGCGATCGTTTCACCTGGATCCGGTTGAGCTCGATGACGGGACCGTGCGGCTTGTCGCGCACCATCGTCGTCTGGATGACCTTCCGGAAGCCGGTCTCCTTGATCGAGTACACCAGCACATCCTTGAGGGACGCAAGCGACAGGGCCCCCGCGATGGGCAGCATGGCCAAGCACGGACACAGCAGCTCGGAGAAGTGGTGTAGCAGCACGAGCCGGGCATGCAACACTTCCGGTGCAATGTCCCGCACCAGGTCGTACTCGAGCGGTGGCGACGGGGGCGGTCGGACCGCTTCGCTCAGCTGGTACGTCGAAAGGGCCAGCGTGTGTGCCGAGCCACAGATCACCTTCACAATGTGCTTCCCCTGCAGGGACTGCACCAGCCGAGGCCGCTGGATGGCCGACACCGTTCCGTCGCCCAGCTGACCCTCGTCGTTGTCGCCCCAGGTGTACACTTCGCCCCCGTCGCTGCAGGCCACACAGTGCAGCGAGCCGGTCGCGATCGAGATGATCTTCTTGCCCTGCAGGGCGGCCACCTTCTTCGGGCGCCGCACGTGGTCCGTGTTGCCGTGACCGAGCCGATGGTAGTCGCCCTTGCCCCACGTGTACACGCTGCCGGAGCGCGTGAGGGCGACGGAAAACTGCGAGCCACACTCCACCTTCGTGACGCCCAGCCCGGCCAGGCTTTCGATCTTCATCGGCACCTTACACCCGTCCGATCCGCCCCGGCCTAGCTTCCCGTAGTCACCGTCGCCCCAGCTCCACACGTTATCGTCGTCGGTGATGCAGAGGGTTTGGGCGTCTCCCGAGCCACACGCGATGTCGATCGCCCGGTAACCGAGCAGTGCCTCGACCAGCTTCGGCTGCAGCTGGTCCTCGGAGTCACCGTGCCCGAGCCGCCCGTACCGGCCCTTGCCCCACGACAGCACGTGCCCCTGCGAGGTGATGCAGGCCGAGTGCGCACTGCCGCACGCGATGTCGATCACCCCAATCCCGGACAGTGCTTCGATCAGCTTCGGCCGATCGTAGCTGTCCCGGTTGCCGTGTCCCAGCTTACCGTCTTCGCCTTCGCCCCACGAGAACACCTCGCCGTCGGACGAGAGCGCCAGACAGTGCTTGCCGCCCGAATTGACCGCAACCTTCTTGATCATCACGTGCTGCAGTGACTCGACGAGGGTAGGCGTCGACACGGAGTCGGTTCCGCCCACACCCAGGCGGCCACCCGCACCGTACCCCGTCGCGTACAGCTTCCCGTCGGGGGTCACGGCGTAGAGTGTCTGCTCGCCACCGGCAATCTGGATGGGGCGAAGCAAACTGAGCGCCTCACACGGTGTCGGCATCTTGATGCGGCTCCCGTCCAACCCACCCAGCTGGCCACGGTGATTGTGTCCCCAGCCGAAGATGGTGCTTGCGCCACCCCACGAGAAGGCCCAGTCCTCGGGGCGTCGATTGAACCACTGCAGCAACTGCGAGTCGTACTGGGGCGTAAAGTAGCCGTGATCTTCGTGCATATACTTTGCGCCGCTCTCCAGGGCCGGTCCAGAGCCGACCGGTTCGCTGTCGGCGAAACTCTGCTGACTGATGGTGCTCGCGGCCGTGACGGTGGTGGTGCCGGTCGCAGTGCTGCTACTGCTCGTCGTGCTACTGCTACACACGGTCCCACCACCGGACAGCTCGAATACCAGCGACGAATGCGGTCCGCTGGCGCCGGTGGTTCCCAATCCGACGGCGAGTCCACAGCTACCGGAGCTACCGGAGGAAGTGGCCACGGTGGCGGCGACGGTAGATGAAGGTGAGGCGATTTCGGCCAGCTTCTTGCGCACCTCCACACAGAACGAAGGTGGTAGCTGCGTGCGCCGGATAAGGGCCTGGGCAACACGCACCGCCGCGCAATACCGCCGGAACCAGGCCCACCGGTGCGGATCCGATGTGGGCACCAGCAGTATGTCCATGTACATGTCGCACGCCAGCGCCACCAAGGACTTGAAGTACTCCGAGTGCATCAGATGGATACCGCTGCGTACCTGTGGCTCTTCGTAGTCGTACTGGCGCAGGATGATTGGCATGAGGGGCGTCAAGATTTCCAGCACCGTCCCGTCCGTCGGTGGCCGTGGAGTACCATCCTTTGCGGCGCTGCCGGCGCACAGCAGCTGATGCATCTTCTTCAGTGACCAAATGCGCTGCGCGACGGTCAACGAGCTGAGTTGGGCACACTGCGAGAGCGCCGACGTGAGCCGTAGTAGCACGCTGCCCGCGGCGGAAGCCGCCGGAACGGGCAGCGCATCGAGCAGGGCCATCACGAGCGCAATCGAGGGCTGCGAGAGCACGGTACGGTCCGAGCCCAGCTCCTGCAGGTACGACTCGGGCATAACGGCGTGCACGTAGAAGCGCCAGCCCCAGCCGTTGACGGAGTTGTCGCTCGTAAACTTCCAGCGCATCTCGTCACCCGGGATCCGTATCTCTTGGGCCCACTGCGCGTACTCACGCCCGGAACGGGTGGCCACCACGTTGCCCGAACCGTCGATGATGATGAGCGGATCGTTGCGACGCTCCGTCGAACACTGGCTGTCAAACTCGATCCTCAGTGACTCGGCGCCCGGAATTTTCACGTGACCTACAATGGACGAAATGAGGAATCGTAAGGGGAATTCGCGGCTGTCGCTGTTCCGCCAACGGGTACTACTTACCCACTAGGATGATGTCGTCGATGTACGGATGACTCGTCTCCTGGACGACCGGTTTCGGGAGCTTCCCGAGCGAGTGGCGCGAAGTACACAGATCCTCTAGCTCCGTGATGCACGTCTCGAGCAGCATGTTTGCGATCGTACCGTTCGCCTTGGCCAGCGCAATCAACGTGCTGGCGATCGTTTCGGCCGTGCTTGCCGATCCGGTTCGTCCAAAGACGCTCAGCTTCAGCAGCTCGATCAGGTGCTTAGCTTCTGGTTCGCCCAGGAGTGCAGTGAAATCGTCTAAACTGTCACTGTTCGCGTTGGCGCTGGCACCGGTTGCAGCACCGCCACTGCCAATGTCGTTTATTATCTACGGAATAGGGGGGACAGCTTAGAGCCATTCGATCACGGTTCCATCACCGGGTGTTTCCTTACCTCATCCTGGTGAGTCATGGTGGCCGCCATAACGGACATGGCACTCGCCGACATCTTCGAGTGCCGTTGCGTTGCGTTGCAGCTGGAAATCGAGGCGGACAGCGAAAGCGAACCGGTTAAACTGCGGTACGCTCCGAGCGTGTTGTTCATGCCCGAGATGATTGGAATATCGCCGTCGATAAACTCATGCTGTTGAGCCTACGGGGCAACAGAAACATAAAATCAGGACAACATAGAAGCTCTCCCTCTTGCACACTCTTTTCACATCACTTACCACCACGGTTAGTCCCGCAATATCGGCCGGTCCTTCGCCACCACCGTGGGCGATGGTTTCGTTTTGCAGCAACCCATCGCTCGGAACCGCCGCTTTCGTGTCGGACGGCTCGTCCGTTTCCGATATGGGTGAAACTGGCCGCGGCGCAGTGGACGGATCACACATACCCAGTGTGCCAGTGGCCCCACCGCCACAGAGACCCATTTTATCGATCGCCGACAGCTGCGAGTGGCACGTCAGGGCCGCAATGATGCACGAGCGTGCGTGCAGAATGCTCATGGCGTTCAGGATGTGCGACAGGGCCGCCTGGCGGGCACCGTACGTTTCGAGCGACAGCACAATCTCCGACAGCGAGGGCCTCTGCTGTCGATTGGCACCGGTCAACACGGGCAGCGGGGAGGACGTGGTCGCCTCCGTTTCCGACGCGTAAATCCCCAAACTGTGGCTTCCGAGCGGGTCCTTGGCCACCGCGAACGGTACCGGTTCCTTTTTGTCCTTCTCCGTCTGGTTCTGCGGCAGGCTCCAGGCGACCGAGTGCGAACTGCCGCACGCCACGCGATTCACAAAGATCCCGTCCAGTCCGAGCACCAGACTGGGTTTCTTGTTCACAATCGTATTGCCCGATCCCTGCTGCCCGTGATCGTTGTCTCCCCAGGCGTACACCTGCCCACCGTCGGTGACCGCGAGACAGTGCAGGGCTCCGACGGCCACGTGGATAACTTTTTTGCCGCGCAGCCCCTGGATAGGGGTCGGCTTGCGGACATGCTGATCGGTTCCGTGGCCCAACCGGTAGTAGTCGCCTTTGCCCCACGTCCACACCTCACCGGCTTTCGTGAGCGCCAGGCTGAACTGGGCTCCGCACTCGATCTGCACCACCCCGACACCGTTCAGCCGGTCCACCTGGTGCGGGATGGAGCACCCCTCGGATCCGCCACGGCCAAGCTTGCCAAAGTCACCGTCACCCCAGGAAAACACCAGCCCTTCCTCGGTCAGGCAGAGCGTTTGAGCGTCACGGCTACCGCAGGCCACCTGCACCACCCGGTGATCCTGCAGGGCCGTCACATGTTTCGGCCTCAGCTGCGTACAGTTATCGCCGTGTCCGAGCCGGCCGTACTCACCCAGACCCCAGGTGTACAGCTCGCCCGAACTCGTAATGGCGGCGCTGTGGCTCGAGCCACACGCAATGTCGCGTATCCGTTTCGTGCGCAGTGTCTCGATCAGCTTTGGCTTCTCCAACGTCAACCGGTTGTAGTGGCCCAGCTTACCGTCTTCGCCTTCGCCCCACGAGAACACCTTGCCGTCGAGCGTTAGAGCCATTGCGTGCTTGCCGCCCGAGTGGACGGCCACCTTCTTGACGACGTACTGGCTCAGGATCGGGACCTGCTTCGGGGTGGGCACGTTGTTGTTGTGCCCAAGCCCTAACCGCCCGTTGGTGCCCTCGCCGCACGCGTACAGCTTCCCATCCTGCGACACGATAAACAGCGACTTCGAGCCGCCCGCAATGTGGATCGGCTTCAGTTGGCTCAGCACTGACGAGTATGTCGGCAGCTTCACCTTCGAGCCCTTCAGTCCGCCCAGTTGCTCCTTATCATTCAGGCCCCACACCAGCACCTTCGAGGACAGTTCGTTCAGCGCCGGCTCGTCGGTGTAGTTCGAGGACGTCGAGTAGCTCGGTTCGGCAATCGGCTCGTTTTCCGACGCCATAAAGCCCGCACTCTGCAGCGTCATCTCCAGATCGGTCTGGCGGCGTTTGCCCACGATCGACAACCCGTGCACCTTGCACTGGATGCCATTATTCCTGCACTGTTTGATGAAAATCTCGATGCACGCGTAGTACTGGCGGCAGTCCGCCATCAGGGGCACCGCGACGTCCGTGGGGTTGATCAGCACGTAGCACTTCTCCTTGAGCGTCGCGATCGAGTCGCCAACGCGGATCACCACCAGCGACGGCATGTGCGAGAAATCGTCCGGATCGACGTGCATCGTGAGCGACTGGATCAGCACCTGATCGTGCATCTCGAGCCGTATCCAGTGCTTGCTCTGGGGCGAACTGCTGGCACTTTGCCAGTAACTGTTGGCGCTGCGATCGAGCAGATACTTGGCCGACGCCTCGTTCGACGAAACCGCCAGCGATCGGATGCAGCGCGACCAATCGTCGATGATATCGAACGCACCACCGGCGAAAGAAAGTGGCCCGGTCGGACCCACGGAACCGTAGCTGTGGGTTGGGTTCGAAAGTAGCACCAGTTCGCTGACGCTACCGGTCCACATGGTTTGCTGCGGGAACTCGACCGTTGCCTCCGAACCGATCAGCGACTTTACCACCCCGGTTGCCCCCAGCGGGACGGACGAGAAGCGGCTTAGATAGTTTTGCGTGTCCGATCGCAGTATACGCACGTGCGCCCCGATCATAATGTCACACCCGGGCGCCCCATCCGGGGTCGGGGCCGGTGGTTCGAGTAGCTCCAGGTGCACGAAGCACATCCAGTACGGCCGGTTGTGCATCTGCCAGTCAACGCGCACGTTCAGGTCGTGCAAACTCTCGGGCTCCACCTTTAGCACCGTCCCGAGGTCACCTTTGCGAATCTCCTCAAAGTCCTGACAGCAGCGCACCAACATGCCCGGACATACAAGGCCCCGCACGTACATGGCGTACAGGTCGGCCGATTTAAAGTCCTCCCGACACTTGTACTGCGTGCCAGCGGCGGCGGCAGCGCCGGCGGCCAGTCCGGTGGCGCAGTCCTGCTGCGACGAGCCCTCCATCGTGTCCGAGCTGACGCTCTCGGTGTCGCTGTGCACGGTGCGATCGTGATGATCGTGCTCGGTACACTTCTCCGACAGTCCCAGGTTCGCCGTCACGTCCGGGTGCTCCAGGATCCACTGGACAACCTGTTCGGCCGTCGGGCAGCCATGCTCGTTCTGCTGCATTAGGCTTTTGAACGCCACTTCGACCGATTTGCGCGTGAAGCCCATTTCCATGATTTGCGACACGAGCGGAGTCGGTGCGACGAAGCCCGACGACGATGAGTTGTTGTTAGTCCGCCGTCCACCCGCTCCCGGGGTGCTCGGAAGATCGCTGGTGAGTGACGGCGAATCGTTGTTATTGTAAACCGGCACACCGTGGATCATGGTCGGTTGAGCGCCTCCCAGTGCGCAATTTGAACGCCGGGAATTGGCGGCGTTTACCGCCGTTGCTTCCTGGACTGCGGTGGTGCTGCTGTGAACATGACTGGCCAGCATCTGGGAAATGTTGAGCGCCGCCAGTTCCATCTCCTGGTACGTGTAGCAGGCCTTCAGTGGACTCGGTTGTGTCGCTCGGAGCAGAATGGTTTGTATGAGCAGTTCGGCCGCGTAGTACGGTTGCGATTCGTCCGAAGTGTTCGACTCGCTACTGCGCCGGCCCTTACCATCCGGATCCGGGCTGTCCGGATCGCGCTCGGAGGAAACGCTTTCGCGAGAAACGCTCCTCCCGAGACCGGGCGATCGCTGGCGTAGAATGCGCCGCAGGAGGTTCTGGTTCCGGAACAGCACCTTGGTTGCCTTTAGGGCTGCGAAATGGATCTGTTGATTCTGTAGCACCGGCACCGCCACCGCAGTGCCGACGAGCGATCCGCCAGCGTACGGACCGAGCTGTCCGACACCGTAGAAGAGGACGGCGCACGAGTTGAGCAGCATCTCGTTGATCGGGACGCGCGACAAACTGAATGCTCCGACGTCCGCACACTCGCCCACCTTGAAGATGGGAATCTTTTTCGTTTCGGCCCCCGAGTGCACGTTCATCACCACCTTGCCCTTCTTGGTGAGGCGCGATATCGTGCCCCGTACTCCGTCCAGTGTAAGGTTCAGGCCGATGCGAGGCCGCGAATCGCAACCCCCGATCGTACCGAGCGTGCCCATGATGGCCCGCTTGTCGGTCTCCGTCACGATGGCGCACTCCAGCTCATTCGCTAGCAGCACTTCGGCCGCCAGGCAGAGCTTCTGTTGGATGAACGAATTGATCGTCTCATTCCAGAGGGACAGCGTGTGGAGCTTGCGAACCAACAGTACCAACTCTTCGGCCACCGTGCCACTGTGCGATGCGCTGTACAGCACGCGCGATTTTGCATCGGCCGGGCTCAGACCACCGGCCAGTAGGGACGTATCGTTCGGACACGTCAGCGAGATGCGCCCCAGCACGTCAAAAAGCTGCTCCACGACCGGCTCGGTGCGTGACCGCTCTTCGTGCGTCCAGTTCACGAGCGTGCTCTGCAGGAGCCGTAAGCAGTGTAGCTTCTTGTAGACATCCTTCTTGTTGGCGATCGGTGCGTTGAGGATGCCAAACACCAGCTCGATCCAGATCGGGGTCGTTAGCTGGCGGGAGAGAGCGGGCGAGGACGAAATGGCTCGCAGGAAGCCCACCACCGTCCACTGTTCCAGTCCGAAGCTGTACGGTGGGAGCGTCGGTACCGCGGAGGCGCACGTCAAGCGGCTGTCGCATGACATCGGCTGTAACATGGTGCGGAACATGGAGGCGACCCCACGGAGCGCGTTTCGCTCCATTTTTTCCGCGTGCAGCCCAACGGAAGCGAACAGCATCTGGAGCGTCTTGACACACACGTTGCGCAGCAGTTTCGTTGGGTGTGATTCGTTTCCCGGCTGCTGCTCACTAAAGTCCTCCCGCTCGCTGTCCTTGTCCGGCGAGAGCGCCTTTAGCGCACTGTCCGCTAGGCGTAGATCGTACTTTCCTTCCTTGCCCATGCGGTACGAGTTTGTAGAGCCATTGTCCCATTCAACGCGAACCCAGCTAGAAGGAAAGAAAAAAAGCCCCGTGATTGAAGCCCACACCGTGGACGTAGCCGCATCCGCATCGTTTCTTACCCATCTTCACCGATTTCACCGATAATGCGACCTTCGCCACCGGGGCCATCCTGTTCGCCCCACTTCCAGTCGGCGCCACGCGCTATTCTGGTGCCGATTTTCATAAACTTCGAAAGTTCCGGTCCAGACAGCACCTCTTTCGAAGACTTGAGCTAAAACAGAAACGGAACAATTTGGGACAACTGTTTCACGCAACGCACGGACCCGCACGGACTCTTACATTCGTGACCACATCCTCGTAGATGACCGAGGTGTCGGAAGTGTTCTTGCTGCTCGGCATATCGGTGCCCGTTTGGCGCAGCAGCCCCATAATGCTGCCCAGAATGCCGGCGTTGATCAGCAGACTCAGCTCGTTGGCCTCGTACTTGCGTGACAGAATGCCGAAGATGCTCAGCAGAAACCGGGCGCGGGGTAGCTTCTTCAGAAAGACGTACGTGCCCAGGTTGGAAGTGTCCTTCTCTCCGTGGGTCCTGTGTCGCCCGTTGATCCGGTCTTGGTTCACGTACTTTTGTAGCTCGCCAACGGACCACTCGATAATTTTGGACTGGGCGATCAGAATGTCCGCCTTCTGGTAGGCAGTGATCATGTTGAGATTGTCCAGCACGTGTCCCGCTCCCTGCTGCTGCCAGTATTCAGCTCGCCCTCCTCCGCCGCCGCCCATCGGCGGAGAGTCGGCCGCCGTCAACTCGGTGAAACCCATGCCACCCATGTGCAGACCGAGAAACCCGTTAAACAGGCTGTACTGGACCGCATCGAACAGTCCGTTGATGCGCAGCAGCTCGTCCAACATCTCGAGACCCTGCTTGCGGAGCTGGTAGCGCTGTATCTGACAGTACATGGCGCGGCGCAACGTTTCGACGTCGCACTGATCGTGCAGAATAAAGTCCACGATCTGCTGGCTGATGTCTTGCTTAAACTCGGCCGGATACGACGCCAGCAGACACTTTTCGCTCAAATTTGCAATCACACTGTTGATAAACTCCCCATCCCCAGCACCGGCACCGGCACCATCACCTGCGCCATCCTGCGTGTGGCCATCGCCACCCTTCTTCGGAACCGTTCCCGGTGTACCGAACTCGATTATTTCGTTCGTTGGCGTTTTAATCTGCTCTTCGTGCTCGTGCGTGAAGGAAATGGTTTTTTTCGCACTCCCATCGACCGTCGACGGTGGCGCCGGGGCTGTACCGAGGAGGGGGACCTCAGCACCCGTCGTCACCGGATCGCGGCCACTGTCTGCTTCAACCATCACTACACCATCGGAATCGTTGAGTAACGTATTTTCCACTTCACAACCCGCAGCAGGCTGCTTTGTCGCGGTGTTGTTGCTAAGCAAAATCACTGGCGAGCCCGATCGATCCACCGATCGTGGTGTAGCAACGTGGTGTTGGTGTTGGTGGCCTGCTGAGCTGAGACTCTCGAGACTGGCTACTTTAATCAGCCCTTCGTTGACTAGATTTTCGGTCGACAGTGCACCGCCGGTGCCGCCACCGGAACCGCCGTGATGAAGATGCTTGAGGCTATTGCTGAGATTCTCCTGCGATTGAATTTTGAGCGATCCGGTCAGCAGCTGCTGGCTCTGGATGGTCACGTTAACGATGTCCTCGGGTTTGGCGGCACACGCGAGCCGTAGCTGCCGCTTGGTGGTTCGCAGATCGCGGATTATGCGGCGCACCAGACCCTTGAAGCGGGGCAAGCGGTGCAGCACGTGCAGCCGTGCCAACCCGTGCTGCTCGAGACTGATCGCCGGGCGCACCTCGTACAACAGGAAGCGACACTTGTCGATCATCGGGGCACACACTTCCTTGTAGCTGCGGTTCAGCTGCTGGCGCATCTTCACTATCGCCCACTTGGTCTGGTGCACCGTACGGATGATGGTTACCACGGCCGGTGGTGGTGGTTTCGAACCGATCCCGCTTAGCTCGCGATCGACAACGGCCAGCACGAGCTGACCGAGTGCCTGGTGGCGAACCAGTACGGCCATCAGCAGCCGTTCGAGCTCCACGACCGGATGCTCGGGAGGAAACTCCTGGTGCCAGATGAGATGATTCTCCTTGCAGTACCGTTCGCAGACCGCCAGCCAGGCCAGGACGAGCGGATCGGTGACCTTACCCTCGCCCAGGTTTGCCAGCAACGTATCGATGCGCTGCGAAATTAGCATTAGCGGCCAGTTCGGGCCAACCATCGGCACGTCACCGCACGTGTGGCCGATCGGTAGCTGCGTGGAAGCATCGGTCGGTGTACTGCCGGCCGTAGAGCCACTGCTGCGCGCTTCACCCTTTTCCTCGTCGAACGGATTCGTCGGTTGCAGGACCTGCAGGCCACCGCTCAGCACGTTCGAGTTGAGCCGGTTGTGGCACTGCAGTTCGGCCGGCTGCAGCCTCGAGCCGACCTGCAGGATGGCCGCCCGCAAACCCAACAGGTACGCCAGCAGACACTCGGTGTGAAAGTGGGTCAGCGTGACCATTGGCCGCGGGCTGGCCGCACCATCGCTCAGCTCCGTGACGGCGTAGCGACCGACACGCAGATACGAGGAGATAAACTCGAACGCGGCCCGGTGCTGCGGGTTGCCAATTTCCAGCGATATATCCTTGCCACCGCTGCACTGCAGCAGTTCGGCCGTCGGTGCGCCGTCCGCCTGATAGTCCTTCACGTCGTACACGTTGCCGTGGATAATGACCCAGTGGCCACCGTCGCGCAGATGATTGTCGATGTCGCTGCGCCGAATGAGTACGGTTTCCTCCTGCGCCGGCAGCGGTTTAGCCGCTCCGCGGCAAATAATACCCGGCCAGCCCATATCGTCCGTGTCCTGCTGCTCACCGTCCGCCGTCAACCGATTGAACCCGTCCAGTGCGCTCAGCAGCGGAATCAGGTGCCGATTCCAGTCAAAGTTGGCCAACAGCAACGGTTTGTCCTGCAGGATCAACACCAGGCCGATGATGAGTTCGTGGAGCAGCGCATCGGAGATGTCACTGGCAAGGATTTCCGCCACACCGTCCTTGCCCTGTAGGATCGTTTCGTAGGCTCGACCAAGCGTCGCCACACACGGACCGACCAGCTGTTGGATGTAGGTGTACAGCAGGGCCTCGGCACCGCCCAGATCGTCGGCCTGCGAGGCGTAGAGATAGGACAGCAGCAAACGCTGGAATTTGTGTAGTAGATCCAAACTGGGCGACGGAGGCTCGGGTGATGTGAAGCCCTCGTCGACCTTTAGGTATGGGCCGAGCATGAGTTGACCGAGCCGGGCCTGCGTTAGGCTGGAATTGTTCCGAAGTAGCTGCTTGAGCAGATGTAACAGCGACAGATGGGTGGTGGTTCCACCGCCGCTACCGGCCGCGTCCAGCGGTCGCTGTTGGTGGTGCTGGTGATGGTTGATGGCCTGATTGAGGGCCGTCTGGAGACCACCTTCGGCCATCAGTGAACCGACGAGCAGATCCGTCATGAAGCGATGCCCGGCGCTAGTTGCACCGGCACCGGTGGTCGGTGCCGTGCCTTCGTGGCCCGCCGATGGTAGCAACGAGGTGAGGGTTTGCGCTCGCTCCGAAGCCGTGGGCAGAATGATGCTCCAGCCAACCTGCAGGGTCCACTGGGCTGCTTCCTGCATCGTTTTCAGCACCACCGGGCCACCGGCAAGGCCGAGAATGCGCGTTTTCAGGCTGGCCAGCAGACGGGAGCCTTCCACCAATCCGACTTGGCGCGGTGCCACGTTGTTCACGATCATGGCGTGTAGCTGCAGCCGGAGAAGGTTCAGCGAAGCGACCGCAATACACTCCGCTTCCTGACTCGGCGGATGGCGCGCGCCATCGTTAGTGCCCAGGGTCTGCGAACCGCCGCAAACCACGCACAGCAGCTGATCGAGCAAGCGGAACGTGTGCTCACTAAGGTCCACGACGAACGGAATCTTCGACGGGATCCCGAGGGTGGACGAGTGGCACCAGACGATGCTCTGAGCGGCACCCGCTGCCATCCCGGCAATGCGCAGTGTCGGCGGCGTGGTCAATATCGGTGTCGGGACGATCGGATCGCGCGTCACACAGGCCGGACAGATTTGCTGGAAATCGTTACGGCCCCAACCGTACAGTTCGCCCGCGGCGCTCAGTGCCAGACAGTGTGCCAGCCCTACGGCCAGATCGACAATTTTTTTGCCCTCGAGCGCCTCGATAGCCTTCGGTGTTGCCGTGTGCTCCGAGTGGCCATGACCCAGCCGTCCACCGTGACCCTTGCCCCAACTGTACACCGTTCCGTCGCGACCGAGTGCGACGCTAAAGTGCGAACCGGAGTACACCTTCACGGCGGCGGCCGGCTGGCTGCCTTCGGGGGCCAGCTCGATCGCGATCGGGACCGGCGACCCGTTGCTGGAACCGTTGCCCAGCTTCCCGAAGTCACCGTCACCCCACGCGAACACGGTTCCGGCATCGGTCACGCACAGCGAGTGTGCGTCGCCGCATCCCAGCGCCACGTGCACTACGCGGTGCTGCTTGAGCGCTTGCACGAGCGTCGGCAAGTGTTTGTCCTCCGAGTTGCCGTGTCCCAGTCGCCCGTACGTCCCACGGCCCCAGGTGTACAGTTCTCCGGTGCTCGTTACGGCCGCACTGTACGATGCGCCAGCAAACACACCCGTGACCTGCCGCTCGGCCAGGGCCACAATCCGAGTCGGTAACTCTTTGGCGCTCGTATCACCGTGCCCAAGGCGACCTCCGTCGCCAGCACCCCACGAGAATACGTCGCCGGTGGCCGTCAGCGCCAGCACGTGGCGACCTTCACAATGGGCCGCCAGTTGCACGATGTTGGCGCACTCGATGCCTTCGACCGGTTTGGGCTGTCCGGCGCTACCGTCCGGTGTTGCCGAGCCACAGGTAGTGTGTGAGGCAGGCAACGATAGTACCTGGCCACTGCCGGTAAGGATGTAGATGCAGTTCTCGGTGCCAACCACCTGCCGGACCTGCACGCCGCCCGGTAGGTCGATGGTGGCCGTCGAGTAGCGCGATGGAGTGGAACCGGCAATCAGATCTCCGGAATAGGTGGTGGTGACCGGCTCGGTGGCCGTGAATCCGTACAGTTCTGGTGAGCAGGCGCTCCAGCCGAGGGTGAACATTTTCTGCGCATTCGATTTGGCCACCTTCGTCGAGCAGTTCCCGGCCGGCAGATGGGGCTTGGCGAGGCGATCCAGGTGGCTCACGATGATGACGGCCGCCTGGCGCAAGTCGACGGTGGTGGTGTCGTTATCGGGCAACGTGAGGAAACGCAGAAACGATTCGGTCGGCCCGAACTGGAACGAATCGGACGCGTTGAACGCCCCGAAGCTGTCAATCTGTTCGTAGCGTCGCAACAGGGGCACAAGCGGAGCGCCCGTGTTCTGCGGCGGACTGCGATTGTCTTCCGATTGTTGGTCTTTCTCGTGGAGCGCCAGTAGCAGCGAGACGCCCTCCAGCGAGCCACCGAGCGTACCCTTCTGGGCGCCGAGCTCGAGCAGCAGATTGAGCGCAATGTGCCGGTCGGCCTTCGGCACCAGGCAACGGCCGCCCATAACGTCACCGAGCACAACCTGGCGCAGAAATTTGATCGACTTCTCCACCACCTCAATCCACAGCGTGGACATGTGCGACGTGTCGAACAGGGACGCTTCCGGTAGGGTTTGAAGCGCTTCCAGGGCCTCCAGGAGCAGCTCGCTGCACAGTTCCACGTCCTCGCCCGAGCGCCAGGCACGGCGCAGAAAGGCGAATGAAAAGTTTAGTGCTGCCCGCGTACCGACGCGCGCCAACCCGAACGTGGCCTTGTCGCAGTCCTTCCCCGGACCGGCGCCCACCGGACCGGCCCGATCGAGGCTGGAGTTTTTCTGCAAAACCAAAAACAATCCGGTTAATCCGGCGGCGTTCGCTAATGGCGCAATAGGGGGGGTGCTTACACTCAGCAGTCTTGCTGCGGCATCACAGTCGCTCGTGACCAGCTCCAGTGAATGCTGCCTTTCTTCCGCCCGTTCGTCCGGTTTGCAGCGTTGCAGCGCTACGAAGTACCTCCGGTACACGTACAGTAGCTGTCGGGTGCGGTTGGCCGTGAGACAGTTGCCAGCCGCCTGCAGACATATTTCTCTTTGTTCGGCCAGCAGTTTGGCGATGCAGGCTCGCTTCTCGTCCGCGCCTGTAACGATACCCGGGACCCGGGTGATCAATCAAAGTTCACTGTGCGTCATGTGTTTGCGCGACGGAAAGAGCTTTCGAGCAGCTCACACTTCAGATACGGCCTTTCGAGAGGGACTCACCAGGGACAGGACTCCACAGCCACGAGTCTAGCAGGACCGAGCTTGGACTGGACGTCAGCGACGAGGGGTTGACGGGACTTTGTGGGTGAAACTTTCTCGCCGATCCACCACTCCCGTTACCATTGGCAACCATCAGTCCGGAAGTGTC
The DNA here is from genome assembly GCF_943734635.1 of Anopheles cruzii. Taxonomy (NCBI): domain Eukaryota; kingdom Metazoa; phylum Arthropoda; class Insecta; order Diptera; family Culicidae; genus Anopheles; species Anopheles cruzii. Next base: position 12,224,994 of record NC_069144.1, on the reverse strand, counting down.
TGCATCCAGCTCTAGCGACTGACACGCCGTACAGATGCACTCGGAGCTGGGCCCACAAAATCCTTTGCAGCAGGCGCAGTTTAGGTTGGCGGCTCCGCAGTAGTACCGTCCGTCCGGGCGCTGGTAGGCCACATCACCGTTGGCGTTAGTCGCCGTAACCCAGCGCACCGTGCTAATTTCCTCATCCTGGATCAGGTGGTTCCACAAGTTTGCTAAATCTTCCGCACTTCGCAGTGCGCTGCCAACGTCCGCCTTGATCCATTTCTCGTCCAGAAAGGGCAGCGCACGGAAAAACACATCACTAGCGGGCCCCGCTGTTGGTGCCACCGGTGCCCCCGTTGCTGGTGGTGGCCCTGGCGCCGCCGCCGCACTCGTTGGGTGCATCTTAGCCCATAGAAAATGTGTCGAAACACTCCCTCGATTGGGTCGGATTGGGGGCAACTACGGTTGCATGTATACTCTCCGATGCTGTACAGACACAAACGTGCTCACGCAACGGGGCAACGAAATTAGCATCTGGTGCACACGCCCGTGGATGCAAAAAGCAAAAACTCGGCGACCCCAATCAATGAACGGCACTCGTTCAGAAGCACGGACCACTACGGGTTGGTTTGCACCGAAGTCATCCTAGCAGGCAGGCGGATGCGGATGAGCGATGTTTAATAAATGAACCGAAACCTAACAGAATAACTAACTATTTTCGGCCGAAAAATAACAACTTTTTCACTAGCAGCCACAGCAAGCCAGAGCCAGACGGTTCACTTTCTCCTGCAAATTTTCACCTCACTTCTTCTGATGTCTGACATTTGTGTGTAGTAACACTACTAATTGCTTTCGCGCAGGCGCACACGGACCCACCTGAAATGCTTTGTTATTCCTGTTTTCTGAATGAAACTTCACGCAGAAAGCTATTGAATATTGTGGGGGGCGCCTGCTGATTCTGTGACTCTTTGTGCGTATTATTTAAACAATTGGCACGGAAAATCCCCATGCCAAAGCAAAGGCTCTTCTGCACACAGGCAAAAGGCTAACGAACTCGGTTGGCTGTCACAATTGGTTGACAATCGGCTCTGGCAAAGCACAATGGGCTAAAGAGAGTTTGTTTTGATCTGACCACAGCAACTTACCGATCACCTGTTGCGCGAAACTTATCGATTGACTATCAAAAATGCCGGTTTGTTTTTTTTCGGCAGGCTTTCCACTGAAGCCACTGATTCCGAAAAACAATTTAGTTTTCGTTACAAACTATCAAGTAGAGCTGTGGACAATGAATTCCGGCTCCGTACAACACTTATTTTAGCGAAAGTAGCGAATTTGGTTTGTTTTCGTCTACGCCTGCCTTTGCACAATGTGACAGCACGTAAAAGGCCGATTCAAGTGAGCTTGAACTGTTCGTTTGTTGGTAAACGAAACAAGCTTAATCTCCGACTAGCAATACCGTGTCTGATTTGGTTGTGAATATCAATTTGTTAATTTTAAGTTCCATTAGGTGAGAAATGTTACCGGAATAAGTAGCACATCTGTTAATCGAAGGGATTTTGCGTTCAAGGCGGCACCATAAACGTACCGCAAACATTTGACAGCGAAGCTGTTGAAGGAGTTTTGAAGGGAAGGGAAAAGCAGTGTTTTCGCATCACTCTGAAGTTCTGCTTATTGTGCCGTGTTAAAGAATCGATTATTTTGTTTACTTGAATTACATTGCACAGACATAAATAAACTCGTAATTCGATTTGCTTTAGACTTGTAGCGTCACTAATATGGCCGGCAATCCCGCGGAAGAACTAGGTACGATCAGCCATCGACACGATCGGCGCGTCGAAGTTGGCACCTAATCGATGACGGTGCATTTTGTGTGATGAATGGAAAAATAATTTTACAATCCCCTACAGAACTGCTGGGGCGTGTGTTGCTTCGCTTAGGGCTGGCGGACACGGATGAACAGTTGCAGAATACGATCACCAAGTTTCTGACGCCGGTACTGATCAAAATCACGTCACCGAATGAGAATGTTCGGAAGAAGGTCTGAATGCCCTCTCGGGCACCTACAAGCGTATGGTTTGAAGCACTCATTTGCTCATGTTTCATCTTCGACAGGTTATGGAGATTCTGACTCACATCAACAAACGTCTGAAGTCGCGGAATCAAATTCAAATCCCACTGGCACCGCTGTTGGCGCAATATCAGCAAGCCAACTCGTTGTTCCTGATCGTGAGTAGCACCCGCCCGGGAGTTGTGAGCGCGTTGCCTGAGTGACCCTTTTTCTGATATTTATTTTTACAGAACTTTGCCATCATCTACATTACGATGGGCTTTCCGAGGTTGTCGGTTGAGGAGCAGACGGAGATGGCACCGGTTTTACTGAACTGTCTCGAAGGGAAACCCGAAACACACCAAGACAAGTTGGTTGCCGCGATTAAATGTGTGTGGCACGAGAACTCAAATGTCCTCCTTTTCGCGTTCCAGAATCTTGATGCTTGTGCTTCCCCTGTTGGGTGAAATAAAAATTCCAGACAATCCCGAGAGCCGCGCCGAGCTGCTGGGGCTGTCGAGCAAACCGCACACCAAACAGCAGCTACTGTCCATCCTGATGGACGTGCTGTTGTTGCCGTACGGTTTGCCGCTCCCGCTACCGGACGGCCTGGTTCCCGAGGGGATGAGTGTGTACACGTTCAAGCGCGTCACAGTGAAACCACCGAAGGCAGAAGAACACGAGCATCTCAAGAAGGGCATTGTTCGCTTCCTATGTGGGGGCATCTTTCCCGAAACGGAAATTCTTGCCCATCTCGTGGTGGCCTCGGCCGATACACGGTTCTCCGTGGCGACACCGGCCATTGGAGAGCTGAACAAAATCTGCAGCTCATTAGACTGGACCGATCCGAAGCTGTGCGGTCCTCTGTACACCCTGTTTACGGGCAACGGTTCGAAGGTGCCGGACCGAAAGACGAGCGGCGTGAATGCCAGGGTCCGGCAGAAGCTGCTGAAACATTTGCTCAAGTGCCGCGGCAATGGCATCATTACGGCGAAGGGCATGCAGGTGATTTTCGAGTCCCTGTTTGGGGATAGCACGAATGCCAAGTGCAAACTGTTGGCACTCCAATTCGCTTACAATCTGATCAACAAGTAAGTCGGCGGGTCGTTGCGTTCGTTGCCGGCTGTTTATCTGACCCATTTCTGGTTTCAGTGGCCAACCGGATTTGATCAATAAACTGTCGCCGGTGCTGCTGACGGGAATTTCCAAGCTTATCGGTCCCTCATCGGAAGAAACGCCCGACGTGAAGATGGCAGCGTACAGTGCCATCGCCCAGCTGGCCCTCGTCTGTCCCGCGACCTTCAATCAAGACATCCAGCTGGTCGGTGAGTATTTCGCGCACCTACAGCAAGTACCGGTCGACATGCAGTCGTCTATTCGCGAAGCGCTCGTCGCCCTGGCACAGGCCTTCGATTGGCGCAAACAGCCGCCGTCGGAAGCGGGCAGTTCGCCGATGGAAACCGACGAAGGGCCGGTGCGCAAACGCTTCACACCGAACGCCAACCAGAAGCTACTGCTGGCGCTGCTTGGCGAAAAGGCGGAATCGAAGTTGAACGTAGTCCAGAATGTTGCGTCAGTGTTTCTGACCACGTGCTTCCCGGATTACTTTGTACCGGCACGCTACCTGCTGCTCATAATCTGTGGCGAAAGTGCTCAGCTGCGCGAAATGATGACCACCTATCTGTACGGTGTTTCGAAGAAGGACCACATCAACTACGGTGCAATCGTATCGGTGGGCGATGACGATCGTCTAGCGGCGAAGGCAAAGACGAAGGCTGATGAAGACGGAGCGAAGATGAAGAAAAACTTTCTGTCAAACCTCAACGAACCCAAGCGCATCGTACTGCCGCACTTCCGGGACATGATGGAGTACGTGGCATCGAAGACAGAGCGTAAAGTGGCCACCATCGTCGATCGGCCGGGCTATGGGAAGATCAAGCTGCCGTATCGATTCGACACGTACATCGAGATACTGGACTATCTGCGCATCTGTCTGCTGTTTGACGCCGGCGTCAACACGCACCCCCGGGACGATGAGCAACTGTTCAAGTTGAGTGCCTTTCTGCGCACGGCAGCCGAGGACGATGGGCAGCGAAAGACGCTGGAGAAGTACAACGATCTCGTCCGTCGGCTGGTGATCGTGCGGAAGGGTTTCACCGAGCTGACCTGCCTGTACGATCTGGTGAACGGTATCCCGGATGTGCTGGTGGGTGCGAACCGTGATCTGCTACCAACGCTTGATGGTTCGCTAAAGGAAATCTCCGAACCTACGCGCGCCCTCATTGCCAAGGTCTACGGTGTGCTGCTCGCGCACGTAAGCGAAGACACCGAGTTCGATCGTCAGATTAAGGAGCTGCAAACGCTCGGTACCAAATCGCTGGAAACACGCCACGGTTCCCTGCTGGCCGCCGCCAATGCCGTGTACCGGAAGCTAATTCTGCGACGCACTGCACAGTCACACACCGAGGGCGAGTGGGACACATTGAGGGAACTCGTGGAACTGCTCGTCCAGTTGCTGACCGATCAACAGTCGCTGCTGCAGTCGGCTGCCATCCGAAGCTTGTGTTTGATCGGATCCCACACGGTTTTGCCGCTTCCGGATGAGCGAGGCGAGGAGAAGCAACGATCAAAGGCGTATCTTTTCGATACCCTCATCGCACTGCTGCAGAGCGGCCACACTAAGGCCAAAATCCGCGAAGACAGCGCCCACTGTCTGGGCTATCTGGCGATCGGTGATTGCGACTACTTTTCGCGCAAGGTTCTGGAACGTTGGTTGGGGCTGCTGAAGCTGACAAAGGATCCGGCCTTAAACATTGCCACCGGGCAAGCACTGGCCCTCACGCTGCAGGGCCTTCCGAACACCGGTGCCCCGGAAACCGAGGGCAACGTGGATGACGCGACGCTCACCTGGTTCCTGATCGAGCTGATCAAACAGGTTAACGAACCGCACGCCTACCTTCGGCAGACCTGTGCCATTTGGCTGCTGGCGATCGTGAAGCACTGCAAGCAACGGCGCCCGGTGCTGGAGCAGCGGAAAATCTTACAACTTGCCCTAACCGATCTGCTATCCGAGGACAATGGTACGCGTTTTCGAGTGCGTTCGGGGGGAGTTACGCTTACGCGGCCACAACTAATCGTTTGCAATCTTTCCCACTGCACCTCCCAGAACTCGTCCAAGATGTAGCCTCCCGTGCCCTCGGCATTGTGTACGCGTTATCGGGTAGCGTGCATCAGAAGGAGATGACCGAATTGCTGATGGATCAGCTGATCGGTGGCCGTCGTGACGTGCGTAAGGTGGCCGACGATACGAAACTGTTTGAGGAAGATTTTCTCGGTAAAACACCGACCGGGTAAGTGACGGATGGTGCCCGGCCCGGTTGTGGTGAAGTGAATTTTGACCGCAAACTACCCGTCCTTCTTGCAGAGCGAAAATGTCCACCTACAAGGAACTGTGTAATCTGGCGTCGGATCTCAACAAACCGGACGTGCTCTACGAGTTTCTGCAGATTGCCAACCACAATGCGACGTGGAACAGTAGACTGGGTTCTGCGTTTGGTTTGCAGGCGGTGTCGAAATCGGCCACACTGGAACCGTACCTTGGTAAGATTGCACCGCGCCTGTTTCGCTATCGGTACGATCCGACGCCCAAGATCCAGAACTCGATGATGAGCATCTGGGATTCGGTTGTGGTCGATTCGAAGGCAACGATCGAACAGAGCTACTGGGAGATAATGGAGGACGTGACGACGAATTTGACCTCGAACGAGTGGCGTAAGCGCATGGCGTGCTGTCTGGCGGTACGGGATCTGATCAAGCGGCCCGCCGGTCTGAAGCTTCGGTCGGACGAACGGCGAGGGTTGCCCCCAAAGGATGCCGTTGTGGCACCGCTGCCGTCTGGGGAGGCGAATGCCACTGAAACCACTGTAAAAGCGATGGATGTGGACGAGCAGGTTGAAGTACCGGAACCGGAACTGCAGCTCCTGTGGAGTCAACTGTTCCGCGTGATGGACGATTGCCACGAAGACACCCGGCTGGCAGCGGAAGGTACGGCTAAAGCGCTGAGCAAAGTGTGCGTCGTCGCCACGTCCAGTGACCACGGCAAGTCGGGTCTGAATGTGGCGAGCTCGATCATTCCGTTGTTCCTGGAAACGGGCGTTACGCACACCGTTCCGGAGATACGACGGTTGACGATTCAGACGCTTTCGCAGTTGATCGATTCGGCCGGGCCATTGATTACGCCCCATTTGACCAGCCTGGTGCCGTGCCTGCTGCAGGCGACCGGCGATCTGGATTCGACCAAGCTGGCCTACCTCTCCACGATGGTGTCCGGCCAGTCGAGCAGCGGTACACAGGAAGCGATCGATTCGGTGCGTGCCGAAGCGGCCAAACAGCACTACACGATGGAAACGTTGGCCAAGTGCATCCGGTACATCGATTATGCGACCCTCGAGCGCATGACACCGGCCGTGCTCGATGTGCTGAAATCGAGCGTGAACCTCGGCTCGAAGGTGGCCTGCGCTCACTTTATTTGTCTCGTGTGCATCCATCTCGGGGCCGAAATGCAGCCCCTTTCGGGCAAATATCTTGGTGCCTGCTTTGGCGGCCTGTCCGATCGTAACGCGACCGTGCGCAAGTACTTTGCATCCGCCATCGGGCATCTGGTCGGTTCGGCAAAGGAGCAGTCGGTCGTGCGTTTGTTCGGCAAGCTGCAGGAGCTGTACTTTGAGCAGCAGGCATCCCGCTCGAAGGCGGTCCCGCACACGATACAGGCGATCAACAAGCGGCACCAGGAGGTGCTGAAAGACTACAGTGCCAACGTGCTGCCGCTGGTGTTTTTCGCCATGCACGAGGAACTGACGGAGGACAGCAAGTCGACGGTGGAACTGTGGCAGGAGCTGTGGTACGAGATCAACACCGGTGACGCCGGTTTACGGCTGAACTTGGACGCGATCGTCGCGATACTGGAGACGAACCTAAACAATCCGTCCTGGGTGCTGAAGGCTCAGGCCGGTGCCGCGACGGCTACACTGGCCACGAAGATACGGGACAACTTGGACGACTCGGTCCGGCTGCGGTTGATCGATCTGATACTGGCCAACGTGACCGGGCGCACGTTTCAGGGCAAAGAGCGGCTACTGCAGGCGATGGCCAGTTTGTGCAAGCGGCTCGACCAGAACGCCACCCCGCACGCACAGCAGATAGTGGACACGGTAATGAAAGAGTGCCGCAAGGAAGAGCCCGTCTATCGTACCCACGCGCTGCGATCGCTGGGCAACATACTGGACGAGCTGAAGGTGGACCGATTCGAGGAGCTGTACAATATGGTGTGGCATTTGCTAGACAAACCGCAGCGTGACCATCACGACGGGGCGAGCGAGAAGGGCAGCTCCTCGTCCGGCGGAGGATCGTCCAGTAGCACCGGCGACGGTACGCTATCGTCCGAGGAGCGCAACAAGCAGATGCTCATCTCCGTGCAGCTCAAGGAGACGGTCTGCGAGACGCTGGGTAAAGCTTGGCCAGAAAATTCGATCGAAACGCAACGTCGCTACCAGCAGATGTTTGTGGAAAAGTGTGTCCAGTGTCTGAAGCTAAACACCCGCCCGGTGCAGCTCTGTTTGTTGCAAGCTCTCGGGCGTTTCCTGGAGCGTTTACATCTTTTGCGTAAAGCGAAATCGTTGCCCTGCACCGAAGAGACGGAAATGGCGACTGACAACGGTCCGGCGACGACATCACTGGCACCGGAAGGAAACCGCGAGAAGAAACCTAAAGTGGAACTCTCGGCCGACGGCGGTGATGAATCGGGCATTTTGGAAAGGATTTGTCGGCTCGTTCTGTCGGCGATTGTTGAAGTGGCCTGTAAGAACGTGATGGGGGGACGTGGCGCTGGTGGAGCAGTGTTAATAATTTGGCTTCGTTCTCTTTCCAGCAATCCCTCACACGGGCCTCAAAAAGGAAGCGCTCAACATTTTGCTCATACTGGGCAACAAACTGAAGGCGAAGGAAGCGGGAACGGCGGACACGGAGCTGTCACTGGTGCGGCAAACCTTTGCCCAAGTTCTGCAGCAGCTGCAGAAAGATACGGCACCCGAGATCAAGTGTCGGCTAAAGGATTTGGAGGAGAAATTGAAGTAGATGGCCCCCGCCCCCCCGGGAAGCAAACAGATTACTTACATTATTTGTACAACATACAACACAACTACTTTGTACGTGTTGAACGCGATCAACAGATTCTCACATTAAAAGTAAAACGCATGCATATTCTCGATTGAAGTTCATCGTGCGGCGCGGTTTATTCTTCCTGCTAACTCTCTAGCTCCAGCTCCAGCTAGTTTCTTTGCCGTGATCTTTCACTTCCACGCCTGCGGTTCGCAAACCGTCTCGCAACTGATCGCAAACCCGGTACAGTTGCGCATCCTTGGTCTCGGCTGCCCTTTGTCTTATTTCACTACGGATCTTTACCATCTCCTCAACAAGTGCTCTTGATTGAGCCGGCTTTCCAGCGACCAACGCGGTGCTGTCTGGCGAGTTTTCGATGGTTTGCAAACCGAACGCATGTAGCTGCTCTCGAATGTATCTCGTCGCGGCCAGAACGGCACCAACATTGGACGCTCCGATTAGGTGCGATTCGCACGCATCCCGCTCATTTGTATTCATCGTTCGCTGCACAGTAGAAACCAGATCCGCGAGTGCCAACAGCGAGCTGGCGGTGTTGAAATCGTTGGCCAAGTGTTTGTTGATGTTGGCCTGCACGTGGAGCAGACTGTCAAATAGAGCACTTTCCGGTGCCGCACTGTAAGTTGCCGGTTTCCGTCCATCGACGTAGGCTTTGGAGTCATGGAAAAAGGTTACAAACTTCCGCCAAACGTTACTCGCAGTAGACATCGTCTCGGGACCATATTCGATCGCGCTGCGGTAATGCGAAAGGAGGCACAGCATGCGAAACTCGTCGGCACTGTGCGCGCCCAGCAGTTCCGCGATGCTGATGGTGTTTTTAAGCGATTTGGACATTTTGTGTGTTTGCCCCGCCAGATGCAACTGGCCGGTGTGCAGCCAGTGCGTAACCCAGTCCTGCACACCGTGGTAGCAGCAACTTTGCGTTTCCTCGTTTTCGTGGTGCGGAAAGCGCAGATCCAGTCCGCCGGCGTGAAAATCTAAACGCTGGCCAAATATGTGACTTGCCATGGTGGAGCACTCGATGTGCCATCCTGGCCGACCGTTGCTGAAGCCAGCTTCCCACATCGGTTCGTTCGGTTTGGATGCTTTCCAAAGGGCAAAATCGGAAGGATGCCGTTTGTGGCTGCCGTCAGTTGTTGCCGCCGTGGCCGACGGTTCCAGAATGACCTTCTGCAGCTTTCCGTACCGTTTGTACTTTCCCGTTTCGAAGTATACCGATCCGTCGTCGGCACGGTAAGCGTAACCCTTATCGATCAGTGTCTGCACGAAGCGCATTATGGCTGGAATGTGGTCTGTGACGCGCAGTTTAACATCGGGTGGCCGAACGTTTAGCCGCCTCAAATCGGTCCAGAACTCGGCCTCGTACCGATGGGCCAGCTCTTTCCAACCGGTTCCACTCTCTTGGGCTCGCACAATTATTTTATCATCAATATCGGTAACATTCATCGCAGTGACCAGTGGTAGTTGGAAGTGGTGGCGTAGAATGCGTTGTAAAATGTCCAACCGAACGTAGCAGCTGGCATGGCCAATGTGTGCCGAATCGTAGACCGTCGGGCCGCAGGTGTAGAATGAGAGGTAAGGTTTTTGTCCGCCGCGCAGGCCCACTTTTTCCTTCGTTCGACCATCGTACAGCCTCAGGTCAGCAGCGGGTTGTTTATTTGAACAAAACCTTCGTATCCACAGTGAACGTTGATACATGTTGCGGTGTTGAACTGAACTACTTCATACGATCAGCTGATTTTGGCAGCAAACAGCCGGTAAAACCTTCGGCGTCCATCGATTCCGTCTCGAACTGTGCGGGAGAAAATTGGTTTACAATTTAAAATTATCTTTTCCAACTGAATGGTGAACACAATATTTTGCCTTTGCCATTTAATTTCCAGTCAAGGTTTGCTTTCGTAATTTTGTAACGCACTTGCTTTACCAAATATCCTAGTAGGCAACACTTCCACTGTCGAAAGAACTGTCATTTTGCCGGGGTTATGAAATGGCAAAACAAAACAATTGATCCTTCGCGTACCGTTGTTTCGGGGTTCTGTTCCTCTTAAAATCGTTTAAAAATGATGCGCTACGAGGGAAACGAAGAGCTGGCGGACAAATCGGCGTGTGCCGGTGTTCGTGCAGATTTGAAAATGTGTCTGCTCGCAAGCGATTGTTGCAAGAAGGTTCGTTAATCAGATGGAATAATGGTCCTCTGTAATGTAATGGTTGTCTGTTTTAGGAGAAGAAAACTCCCCGCGAATGTTTGAACCGCACCGACGGGTCGGTTCCGCAAGAATGCTCTGTACTACGAAACACGTTCTTCGAGTGTAAGCGATCGATGGTACGTCTAGGAGTCCCACCTTCCGATCAGTATTCTTTAATCGACAGATTCTTTCTCTTTTTTCTCCGCACAGCTCGATAATCGACAGCGATTTCGGGGCAGGAAAGGATACTGAGCAGTATTGTGTGGCCCGTTTGTGTGTTTATTGAACGCTCAATCAAACCATACATCTAGTGTAGAATCCATGCTTTAAGTTTGTAGAAACAGTTTCAAATTAAATTCCCACACCCTACCATTGCTCCGTGTCTCGTTCGATTCAAGTCCAACTGTTTTCCGAAGCGCGAGAGCGGGCCCCGGTCGAAATGCGATCCAATTCGCGGTCCAAACTTTGGCTCTTCTCGTACGACAGCTTACTGATGGTGCTAATGGAAAGTTCACTCAAGCTGGTGGCGGCACCCACGAACGGTAATTTTCGCTCGGTAGTGGCCACATCATCCGCTCGTTCGCTGAGCACCTGAGTCCGTAGCGTGTACTCCAGCAAGTCTCGCGTAGTATCCAGTGCCGGCGATCGGTTGCCGTGCTGGTGCGAAACAATTACCTCTCCCTCCGATAGACCATTCTCGATGCTGGAACAATCGTCCAGACTTCTGTTGGAGGTTGGCTCAACGGTGGGCATCGCTTGATCCGTCCCTTGCCGAATGGCACCCGTCTGCCTGATGTGGAAGCTACGCACTGATGAGGCCTCCGACTTTGTGTACGTTTTGCTCATGTCACCCAATTTTTGCAGGTTTTCTTCGATGCTTTGGCGCAAATTTTGCGTATCCTTCGCCAGTGCTTCGCTAAGTCTGACGCCTTCGTTGATCCCGCGTGCAGCCGGGATTGGACGTTCGTGGGCCCGAGGTTGCTCTGTGTACGATGTTTGCTGTCCCGTGTCCGCCGTGGTACCGATAGCAACGTCGACTAGCGTCGTCGGCTGATGCACGATCGGACGCGCCTGTCTAAGGTATCGGACAGGATCGAACGAATGGAATGGATTGTCAAAACGGTGGGCATCGGTTGCATCGGTGGGCTCGGGGAGGTTCATCGGGACGTCCGGCAAACCGGATGCGGTAGCAGGTCTGCTTTGTTGCCGCCCTCCTTCTGGAACGCTCCCGTTCAGCAGTTCCCGTTGGTTTAGTTCCAACTTTTCGTCGTTATATCGTGTCCAAATCAGGACCTTCTCCTCGACCAGCTTGCGTTTGTCCTCGCGCTGCTTCTGCAGGTACCGCTGGAAGGAGTGGTTGATTTTGTCGCTTTCCTTCTCGAGCTGTTCGATGGTTGCTTTGGCGTTCTGGATTATACCATTCGTTTCGTCTTCGAACGTGGCCAGCAGTTCGCGTTCCACGTTCTGCAGCACCTGCAATTTGCTTTCCTTCGTTTTCGCCGCCTTCAGTGACTCAAAGTAGCGGCTTTGCCGTTGCTCTTGCTTCTGCAGATCATCTCGCAGATTGGCCAGCTTACTGTCCACGTTGCGCTCCTGCTGGTGCAGTTGATCGAGCTTTTCATCAATCTTTCGCATGAAATGGCGACTTTGGCCGTCATCCTCCGCTGGCAGTGAAGACTCTTGCCGTTCTTCTGGAACCTGTTTGGCGGAGAATATTTTTTCCAGCTTCTCCTTATGCTCCAGCTCCAACCGGTGCAGCTTTTTGGTGTACTTTGCCTCCAGCAGTGCCTTTTCTTTGTCGAGCAGTTTTAAAATTTGCTTCTGCAGCTTCGCCACGTACTTTTTGCCGTGTTCGGTCGATTTTAGTTCACGCAGAAAATCCGTATAACTTTTCGGTTCGGAACCTCGCCCGGGCTCTGGGATCTGTTCCGAGGCGTTTTCCCGTAGCTCGCCGTCGTCGGCAGGCTTTCCGCCGACGTTGAGCGTCACGATCAGCTGTTCGAATAGCTTCGTGCACGATTCCAACCGTTCCACCAAGCGGGAAACGTTTTCCGAGCACACGCGAAGCGAAACGCCATCCTCATCGGCCGGTTTGCCTGATGCTGGGTCGGGTGCCGATGGGGTTCCGGTGGCCGCCCCTGCTCGGTGACTTTCCTCCAGCTGTGTGATACCCTTTCCGACGGCTTTCACACGATGCAACAGCTTCGCCACGTTACGGTGCAGTTTCTCTACCTCGAGCTGTTTCAGCAGCGCCCGGGCATTCGTTTGCTGGCGGGTCGTGCGCTGTAGCCGACGAAGTTTCGCTTCCTGCGACTTCACCGAGCATAGGATCGATTTGAACACGATGTACAGCAGCGAGTGGGTTCCCTGGGTTGTGCCCATTCGCTCGTACTTCTCTACCAGCCCGCCGTAGTGGTCGATGCCAAGGGCTTCGAATATCTCGCCTAGCTCGGCTCGGTCGAGCCGGAATCGGGGTGACCGGGTGAAATCGGGCAGCGTGTTCTTGAACGGGACCTCGTTCGTGAAGATCGACAGCGAAAAGTGGCAGTTTTGGGTGTACAAAAATTCGGCCACCAACGTGTTGAGCACAAGGACGAGCGGCGAAAGCACGATGCCCTGCTGGGTCTGCAGTTTGAGCGCTATTTTACGACCTACACCGAAAATAAGAGATAGAAAGCTCGGACCACTGTGTGCTATCAAACTCACACTTACCCAGTGACGTACGGCTCATTTTGTCGATTAAATTTTTCTTCATTTGCAGCTGAATGTTCGCTTCGATGCCCTCCTGTTCGATCCAGTGCTTGAGCTGAGCCTTCAGCTCCGCACCATCGATATCCTCGATATCGCCCAACGTGCGCGAAGAGTCCGGCATTCTGAGGGTCACCACCGAACGCCCGGATTTAAGGGGCAGCAATATATGTTTTTGTTTAAAAAATACGCAATCAACGGATGACGCTGAAATGGCCCAAAACTGCCGGGCTGTTTGTTTGGATTGTTTACCATCATTTTGATTGGCCCCGTTGCCATGGAGACGCAGCAAAAAGACAACACACGAGAAAAGGATACCTCTCAAAGGATGACGTTCGAGGACGCAAGGTTGCACACTAGCGCCGCCACCACAGGGTGCTTCGTTGGGAGAAGATTATTTTCGGGTATACAACAGAAAAGGAAACGCACGTTTAGACCATTTTTATGCTGCTTTATTTCATTCGAAACAGGAGTTATACTGTTTATGGTCGGTTTTGAAAACCGCCACTAAAGCCATGTTTGTTTGTTTATCCGCAAAGTTTGCGATTGTTGGCATATTCTACGCGTGTTGTTTGTTGGGTTTTAGCATCACTCTTCTGAATGATGCCGAAGCATCTCCTTTTTGGGTGGTTCTCGTTCAGTGGAGCTTTTCGGCAGGGGGGCTTAGGGTAGGCTATGTGAATAAATCAAGCAATCCGTTTAGAAAATGTACTACAGAAAGATCGGTGCAAAGTTTGCACGTTGTCGTACTACTTTATGGAAAATTATGGCTTTGAAACATTTTAAAGATGGTGTGAATCAAATGAGGTGGCGGAACTCGCAGATTAAATGTGATAAAAGTCCTTCTTTGCAGGGTGTCGTACCCATTTTCTTGCGTGAAATGAGCGGCTAGCGGCGACATCGGTAGCGGCAGCAGCAGCAGCGGACCAGCGAGTGCTGGGTTTTAGATTTAATTAACTCCATTAAAATTTATCAGTATCACAGCATTGCAAGTTTTTGTTTTAAAGAGTTTGTTTCCATCGCGGTTCGCGGCGTATCGCCACCGGACACCGTTACATTAAATTACGCGTGGGGCTTCGCTTCGCCCTTTTGCTACACTATACCACTAGCTAATGCGCGTTGTCTTATGTGTAAAGCGAACAGTGTAATGGCGAATAGGAAGAAAGGTGTTCCAAAGGTTTGTTTCTTCGAGTTCCGATGATCGACTACGGCGGACTACTTTCCAGTGCCGGAATCGCTTCCGTTTCCGTGCCTCTTTTTCGTGTTGCAAACTTGATTTTTTTTTCTAAAACGAGGATGGTTGAACAGATCGCTGGATCAAACACTCCGGTACCGAACCCCGCGAGCGAACTGAGTAAAAGAGCATAGAAATTGATGGCGACCCCGACCGTCGGCACTAGCGATGCGATGAGCTTAGGTCTAAAAAGGTGGCATATTTTAAGCGTATTCTCTTATTCTCATCTGCTCGCACATCCGTGGTGCTCTCGAGGACTCTCGGTGACTCGTTCCCTGGTTCTGCGCTCCTCTGTTGCCTGCGGTTCGGCCATGCAAATCTCTGTGCGCGATCGAGGCGCACTCGCTGCGTTAGGTCTACTCTACTTAGCAGTTATAAATGTGAATTGGATTTTTCAAAAAAATTATCAAACTTTTCTGTACACTCGTGTGTCGTGGCCGCTCTTGGGGCTTTAGCTTCTGGCGTCACGTCACGTTATCAATGTCTAACTTCGTTATTTTATCTAGCGACGCACTTAGACTAACAATAAAATGAATAGATCGAGATCGTGTGCCCTTTTTCTGATCGAGCGCCTTTCAAGCCGGAGTAAGAAATGAATGCGCGTCTTTTGCCCTTAATTTTTGCACTCCCTGGAATTATTGTACACACACCTATTGGCCACGCTGTTTGATCTGCATTCGGGTTTTGGATCGGGTTTCAATCTCGGGTCACCGCGCTGTTTATTTAACGTATTAGGTGGCACTTGCATTGCATCGTCGTCCTAACGCGGGGATTTCTTCGCGGGGCTCGGTTTTAGCGACTTTCGCGGGCGATTTGATAATATTTTGGACCTCAACTCTTTGGACTCTGAAGAATATTCTGAATGCGGGCTGCGTAGCTCAAGCGAATCTTGGTTCGTGCTTGGTCAAATGGTCAAACGGGGAGATCGGGAGGATAAGCACATAATAAGAACTGGAATGGATTTCACACTCCGCGGTCTCCGTGTGCACAATTCTCGTTCAGCGTTTTTATGTAAGCCTTAGAAGCCCTTACGATCGCTTAATAGACGTGCACGGACAGGCGCGGCGCACGGGTTGTAAATATGAACCTATCGACAGTGATTGTACTCCATTTGCTCTCGTTCTCGACCTCGTGAAACCATCTCATTTCAACTCATGTGGCTAATGTTGCGTTTGGCGCATCGGTAATATGAGCTTCCCCTTTTTTTCAATTAAATTTATCTACCTTTTGGGTGTTTTGGGCGATGTCCTGTGTCCTACAGTGATATTGACCTCTCCTGCGATCTCTGTGGCAGTATGTAGTCGTTAGTTCGTTATTTCTATAGCACGCTGTGGCACCCCTGTGGCTTCGTAATAAATAAATAACTAACTTTTCTTGAGGGCCATTTAACCACCACGAGGTTCTGACGCGAAAAGGAATTACTAGCAGATAGATAGAGATAAGTTCATTTGAAAACACATGTCCACCGACCACCCGTCCCGGTCCGGTGTCGTTCGCTATCTAGTTGCGGCCCGCGATCGCTTATGCCTAGTAGGAGAGATTGAGCCCTACGAGAGGCCCTGTAGCTCGGGACACCCGAGTGAGTTGCACAACCGATAGTGTTGTATTGTACCGTTCCACTAGTTTCGGTTCAGGATGTGGTTGAGCAAATCCGACTCCGATGTTTCCATCTTCCTGGCTGGCCCGTTTTTTTTGTTGCTAACAAAAACGCTCAGAACGTTTGAATCGGTCGATATAGTCCAGTGTAACCGCACAGGCGGGCTCGAAGGGCCGGTATTAGGAGGGCGGCCGCCGACAGGTCCTTCAGTAGGTCGGCACACTCGCACAGCAGCAGATACATCTTGTCGCCCCGCGAGGAAACGCTCTTGTGTAGCGTTATTCGTCGCAGACCAGCCGTCTTTGGGAGGTACCTTGTGGGAAAGTCTCGGAATTAGTAAACACTTTGTAAAACGGGCTTGGGTCTAGAAACGGAAGCTTCCCGTACCTATAAATCATTCTGGCACCGGTCCAGTAAAGCCAGTTACGCTCGAACCGTTCACCATCGTCGCCTTCGTACACCTGCGGAGAAAGGGAGCAAAACCGATCGCCAGGTTACCCAGAATCTCCACACATGCCGCAGAAGAAAACCCAATGAATGGAGACCCCTCAACCGTGTCCGCTGGCTGGAACATCTTCTTAATTGCCGTTTTGGTGGGTTAGTGGTATTGTCTGTTCGTTACGCGAAGGTAATTTTTAAGATACGGAACTCGATTACAATTTATCGATTGTAAACAGCGCGAAACGAGAAGCACCGGGCGACGCTTCTCCGTTCCGACGCGGGAACCGGGTGGCCGGTGATCATCTTTATTCATTACTGGTGGCTTCGCCCAAGGGAGAGAAATTAAACATTTCCTCATAGCGTTCATTCTCAGGAAGGGAAGACTCATAAATTAAGGGAAGCGAAATTAATGTTGATTTTCCTTTTAGACGTTTTCGCTCCGCTTCTGCCGCGGTGCCGCCAAATATGGCCGCACGTAATGTAATGGGAGGTAACGCCACACGACACGACACGACCCATTTATCATCCGGCCAAGTGATGAAGGTCTGGTAAGCGGCCATCGTCGTGGGCTGCCAAAGAGCTCCGAATTAATGGTTCGTTGAATGGCTGTGTGTGTCGGAAAAGCGGGATTGATTTCAGGGACGCCCGACCGGACCCAGCCCGAGAGCGAGCGAGCATTGATAATGATTTTTAAAGTAGCTATTCAGTGAGACTAATGACACTTTTTTGCGTTGCAGTTACGCTGTCCAAAGGACTGGCGTGATGACGTACGGTTCTACAGGCCCCGGTGACCCGGTGACCCTAGCCTACCTTGTACACGCTGATGATGTAGCCGGTCGAGGGTGTTTGGCCCCTCTTAACGCTTCCGACTTCGTTGGGCGCCAGGGCCAACGGAGGCCGGCAGATGGACGCTACCTCGCTGTACAGATCGAGCGTGTGGGCCGCCGTGTAGCGCGTGTTCTTGGGCTCGAACTTGGACAGGGAGGCCCCGCGGACACCGGTGTAGAACATGGCCGGATCGGTTTGGGTGGTGTTTATCACATAGTACGCGATGAAAGGAAATTCCGCTGCAAAAAGAGACGAGCGATAAATAGACGGGGGCTCGCGGGGGCCAACAGCCAGTCCCGGCGAGGGGCTTACCCGAACTGCGCTCCATGTTGGCCAGCAGCATCCCGCCGACGGCGTTGTTGCCCTGCTGAACCTCGTTCAGCAGCTCGGAGGCCACGGCACGCTGCTTCATCAGCGGATGGGACAGTGGTGACTCGAGCAGCGGATCGATCGGTTCCAGCGGGCTCATGAGGTGGGCCAAGATGCAGATCTTCGGATCGGACACTTCCAGCACGCTCAGCGGCCCGACCTGGGACGCGTCTGCCGTTTCGGGCGTTGGGAGCTGCTAGAGGGAGAGCGAGAGAGAGACCCCGTTCCACTTATTCTACGTTTAGCGCGCTTCCGGAATACTTACCGGAATGCCGGCCGGCAGAAAGCGGTCCAGGCTGTGCACCGGAATGATGAAGCAGTCCTTGTCGAGCGTGGCCAGCGAGATCGGTTCGCTGCGGGAACTGACGAAGCCCCCGCTGCCGGGCTGTCCCCCGAAGCTGACTGTTGCCCGAAAAATATCAAAACGATGCATCGTTAGCGAGACCGGAGGCACCGGAAATGGACACAAAAACGCAACGCAAACAATACAAGCGCACACACGAACAAACACACACACCGAAAAGTGCACTCATCCTTTTCCCGGTTTTTCGGTTTTAAGGAGAAAATGGGAGTCTCTTCGCTGTCGAAGCCGCCAACGAAGTACGTTGGACAACGAAGCATAAAACAAATGGCACCTTCCGAGGCACACGAAAACGCGTAAACAAAGAGCGGGGAATACCACAACAAAAGCCGGGAAAATAAGCGATTTCAAAAGCCCTTTGAAGCGTCAAGCGTTACAATTTGTGCAAACAGTAGACGTGTATGTGAGGTGTAACGTATTCGGGAATTACCGGTCACCGGAGATCCTGGTGACAGGGGTTGGTTTCGATTTATTGAATTCATCTAGGGGCCGGATCATATCTCTTAACCCCAGGGCGATTTGGTAGTAAGCCAACTTGAATCTTGATTGTGAAAAGGAACCATATCTCTTCGAAAACCGCAACGACAACCGAGAAGTCCACGGTCAAGTTTCCTAATGCTTTTCGAGAGACCCCGAACAGCGCGAACAGAGAAAGAAGACGAATTGAAAGAAACAAACTTTTCCAAAACCCATTCGGCCGCGTCCGGGCTACAAGAATAATATCGCTAAAGCGTTTGGCACTTTTTGGCCCATCTGGCCGTATTGTAGGGGAACTTTGATATTGCTTCGAACGGTTCGGGTCGTTTATCTAAAGTTGGATCTAAAGATAATAAACGAAAAAATAAATGTATTATAAAGTTCGGGCATTGTAGGGCGGACCGGGGCAGCATTTTCATGTCGTCGATTCAGCAGGTTCGTTCAACGGTAGCCGGTAGCGGCACTAACGCTGCACTGCCGGTGCATGACGCGAGAATAGACGTTGGGCTGCCGCCGACTGCTGTTCCCATTATGTCTTCGCGATGCACTCGAAACTTCACCGATACGTTCCACTTTCCGCGGGTCACGAAATAGTTTCGGTACGATATTGTTCTCTAGTCTCCTGTTGAGAGAGAGGACACCAAAGAGGGCAAAACAAAAGTGGCCACCGGCATGGCTCGAAAGGGTGTGCTATAAATGCACACTCGCGGGTAGGGTGCCCTTCTAGGTGCTAGGTTCCTAAACATCCGACTATCGGCAAAGAGAAGAGAGTCGCAATCATTGTCCCACCACCGACCGGCCGAACCGACCCGAAAGTGGTTCAAGTTCACAACGCTGTGGACACTGCTTACGCCCGTGCCGGTTGGTGAAGGTTTAAATTTTTAATGCCGTTGTTAGTGAGCCGGCACGGGTTTGGGCTGGCACGGGTAGCCAGGTCTCGGGTATTTGGGCCGTGATAGTTGTTTGTACATATTGCTTTGCGCAACCCGTTACCGGGAGGAAACTGTTCGTTTGATGTTTGAAAGGTTAAACCGTTTGGTGTGTTTTTATTGTGCTTTCTAAGATGACGTGGAAGCCTTTAATTAGTCCACCCGTTGGCGTGGTGCTGTTTGTAATCACCCGACAGGGCTATGGGCTATGGGCACGTGATAGTATTTAGAAAGTATGATAGTTGCGGAATTGTTGCGAACCTTACGAGCGTGGTCTGAACTTTCCATGGTACAATTATGTAAAGGATGGCCCAACATGGTATCCAAAAAATATGACGAAGCCTACCAGCCACGTGACGCATAATGAGGTTCGGTAATGTATGTCATTAATTTGCCACCGCCATCCGGTTGCTACCCTTTCAAGGTCCCTTACTCTGTGTGGCCTGGTGCCGTGATTATGATAGGCAACATAACTTTTCCGTTGAATAATGTATCCACCCATGGCGACAAAAGCCTGTGCGCGATATGATGATGGTCCCCAATGAAGCGCGAATTCCGGGTTTATTGTCGACCTATGTCAGTGTGTGCAGCTAATTTATGTAAGGCCAGGGTTCGTAGTTTAAGCCTGCGTAGCATTACACTCCCAAGAGGTGCTCTTTTTCATCGGGGTAGTGCTCTGTTCGATTCTATTAACGCAGGTACCGCGGACTGCAACGCAGCCGTTCATAAAATCTCCATAGTTTCGATCAGAGTACTCATAGATGCAGCGAAAATTATGTACTTCCAATGCGAAGGTGAAGCAAATGGAAGCTGGTTGTCGCTAGTCCCCGTCCCCGGAACCAAGAACCAGTTCTACACTAGACTAGAAAATAATAAAATTGAAATATTCAAATATCTTCGAGCATATTTGTATATTTGTAAAATACTCATAGCAGCTAAATATGAGTTGTCTAACCGTCGTATTCGTAGGGTCTCTTCAGCTTGAGCTTGTATTCTCCATACAATGTGATGAAAAATAACTTATTTTTTAAATTTGTAGATATTAACCGATGACACCGATACGCTGCGAACTCGAAACTGGGCTTAAAATACCGAATGTCGAAAGCAGTGAACGGTTATGGTGCGGTTGCCCGGCGAAACACACGAAAACAGGAAGCGTGGTCCAGTGTCGACAGACCAAAGAGACGTTAGTAGGCGCCGCCAAGTTACTTTCATACGCACATTCGACGATTGTTTAGCTGTCACACAGGAAGCCGCGGGCTTGGCATGCAAATTCACCATCGCCATTACAATGCACCGTGGTGTTGCGTGTGTTGTGCCCAGTATTGTGTGTGTGTGTGTGCTCCGCTTGTCTGTCTCTGTGTGTGCGGGTCGATGCATTTGGGTGGTAATCAGGGGAGCGGGGTTGGCTTGCCGGGTTTGTTAGTCTGGTTCGCGCAGCACGCAGTTTGCCATTCGGATTGGTTGGAATCGGTTCAAACCTTGCCTGGCAGTGGGCACTTCGGGCACCCGTCGGTTAGCGGTAATCGGGGGGCCCCATTTCATCATAGACGCGGAGGGCCTACGGTCTATTAGCGGTTGCATGGGTGCATCCATATCGGACAGAGTGACGGGTGGCGTTTGTGGGGGGAAGCCAAAGCCCGAGATGGGCGTGCAGCGAAGCTCTGGAAGAACGAACAAATGAATTCGGGAGTTGTGAAGTTTGTGCCCGACGTCCCGGCTGACAGCGTTTTCCACCCTTATTTACACCACAACTATGTACAGAGTGTAGCCCGTCCCGTGAATGGTTTTTCGGGACCAAACTGGCAACCAACTTGGGCAGGGGTTCAGGGCACTCCAAAAGGGCATCATCGTTTTTCGAGGCACACGTCATCAGGACCATCACCGAGCGAACGCACGTACGGTACACTTACTGCTACCGCCAGCCGGCCGGCCGTAAGTGGTTCGGTGGCACCTCAAAGGTAATCATCACGTGTATGAGACCTCTTCCGCCGGATTTCCGGCCGGACGTGGTTCGTGTGGGCCACACACCCGTTTGCGTGAGGGCCACCTTAGCTTTCAGCCCGAGATTATTGAGCCACAAAACCTAATGCCGCACCGTTTTTAACCGGGGAGAACCTCTTACCGTTATTAGTACGTTGGAAGTCATATTGGTTTTTGCTTAAAGTTACATTTTGTCGCTTTCTCTCTCTGGAATTTTGGTCCGTTTGCAGTGTTAGAAAGAAGGGGGAGCTTAGGCCGGAGGATATGCGCTCTAAAAAGCAAATGGAGTTCTAACTCGATTAGCTTTATTACTGCCATCACTCCACATGCCAGGCAGCAGACATGGTGACGTTCGGCCGGCCCCGACTTTAATGACTCCGCAATTTAAAACACCTGCATTCCTGCACCTGTGAAGGGAATTCGTTTCGTCCGCACATCGTTTACGCTACGCCGCGATTAAATCGTCAAACGCGAACCGATTTCATGACCGATCGTTGTGGCCCTTTGCGAAGGTGTGTCTCGCCTCGTGTGTGATTGTTTAGTACGATTTACGATCCGCGAAAGTTTATTGTTTTATCGTGTGACTGATCGATCCACCGGCACTGGCCCGGAGCTGAATAATAAACCGTGATTAATGGGGCCGTAAGGAAGTGCAGTAAATTTGCGGCAATAGAACTAGTAGATCTTCCTTTCGCTCATCGCTGGCCGTGACACATCGCGGCTCCCACTCGATGGAGGCGCCTGGTAGGTTTCAATTAACTAACGGATGAGTACGGGATGTGTTTGGGGTGACACTTTTTCGCAGGCTACGTGCACGTGCCTTGAGTAGAGAAGCAGCGCGACGGCAGCGCTTAGAAGATCCAGCGTTGCGTTATATGCTCATCGGTTTGCACTAGCTACATTACACTACTACGTACGGCACACAGCTGGGGCCCAATCTGGATTACTTTTCTTTCGCCCGCTCTCTTCGCCAAGGCCAAAACATAGAAGCGAACACACGGTGCCGGGCGGTGCAGTGCGCTAAGGCAGAGGCCAAAATAGGGAAACTATTTTCATCGCAACATTCCTCGGCCCTCTCTCTCTGAGGGGCTCTGTTCTCGGCGGCGGTCTCTGTAGATCCCGGCGCGGTGCAACAAGTGCAGTGCTGCTGCTCCTGCTGCGGGCGGTGGCATGCAATGGCGCTGTGCGTGAGAATGCGTTCGGGTCCGGACGCGCGCGCAAATGGGTCGGAACATAGCTTCACGTAACTGCGCATAACTTTGGTGACTGGGACTTGTGCGTTTTTATGCTCTCCCGGGACGTGCTGTGGGAAGTGTTGAACACAGGGGGGGAGGAGGGGCCGTTAACGAGCCCCTCGGCGGCTAGAGCGGTACGAGGCATGCCAAGACACGGTTCTACGGTTCTATTCGTGCCACACCACACCACATCTCTCTGACGTTAGCGCGGAACTCTTACGGAACTGCGTCGGGGAACGAGGGACAGGACTTTGAAAGGATGAAGGCGTTTCTGCGTGCGCTTGGTAATGGATCCGCTTCCGCTCGAGTTTGCAGATGTCTCGTTACTAGTTGGTGTTCGAAGTGTTCAAGTTCGTGAGCTCCGATTTTCCACTGGAAATTCTACTAATCTACTTGCACCTCGACGCTGACGACTCCCGTGCGACCTGAACTCCGCGTGGAATGTGCGAATAAAAATCGTGCGGTGTTCATCGTTTCCGGCCGGCACGCAAACGACGCAATGGTTGCCAGCTTTCCAGTGTGCCAGCATGCCGGCTCAGGTTCTGGGAGAGAGAGAGACACATGGAGGTCACTCCGTACGGTGGAGAACCAGCGAAACAGAAACCAACGCTCGGTCGTAAATCAATCGCTAACGATCGTAAATATGAGCGCCGTAAAACTCGTACAGAATCCACACGACCGGTAAATGGACAAACAACCTGGTCGTCGTAAAATCCGAATCGCCTTCAAGAGTGAGTTTTAAAATAAAATTCACTTTCCTTTGGTTCACCAAACCGAAATGTCGATCGCGGCACAGATGGGGACAGAAATTAAAACTCACAAATCAGTGACGCATGAATATTGTTTACGCATTACCGCCCGACCCCGCCTGGCCGGCCCGATCTGAACGGTCCTCCAAAGGTTGAGTCGCGGACCGAATCGGCATTTTAAAATGATATCCGACCTGGCACCAAACTCCAACCATGACCATGGAGTAGATATGTCATTGAAACATTCATAAGCGGCCCGGGCCGTGGAAATCGATCGAAAACACCGTCACCGAAGCCGCTGGACCGCGCGCGCGGTTGCCGTGGAATGCCGCACGAAGCGACACTAATTCCCATGGGGAGCCTGGGGAAGGGGGCGGCGATTTCACCAAGGTTCCGTTGGCAAATGGGGCCGGAAAAGACCAAACTAAGTCCGGGTGACGTACACGATGATGTCGGTGCCGCCCACCGGTTGTTGTTCCGATAATTAAACAGTCGTTGAATCACCGAAGGATACACGTCCGTTTTGGGCGCGGGGGGTGGATAATCCGGGTGGCCGGAGAATTGTCATCGCTGGGGTCCCTGCCAACAACGCGTGGGCCTCGATATGTGATCACCACCGTGGAGCATTGTGTTTGGATAATGTAGAAACAAATTGAGTTAGCTGTTTCTTCGGCCCCGGTTGGGTAAATGTTTTGGTCACCCCCCGGGTACAGCCATGGACAATGTTGATTTTGTTGACCAAATTTGTGTCAAGTGACCACCACGCACCACAATATCCGGTCCTGTCCTGCCGGTGTCGGTCGGCTTAGTTTAGTCTGGTGGGCGTAGTGCCATGACGGTGACGTGCTCGTGTTTTCACACTCCATGACACGCTCCGTCGACGGACGCGTCCATGGCGACAGGTGCCACGACAGGTTTTGGACGACCCGCGCTGTGAAGCGATTCGATCTGACAGCTTCGTCCGGCTCAACACCGATTAGTGTGTTGTGGTAACTGTGGCACCATTTTGTCTTTGAGGATTTTTAGCATCAAAAGAGCACCACATTCACATTTAATGTAAGCTGGACCCGTCACTGGAGTACAGTACCGCGTTTTGGTACCGGAAAGGTTGAAATGGAAACGAAACTGCTGACAAATGATGACACAATTTTAGCTACGGTTCTTTACTGATCCTAGGTTCTGGCCAACCGGGAGTCCACTATCTGCGTGCCTCCCTGCCTGCATGACAGATTAATCGGAAAACCGTTAGGGAAAGTGTCCGGTATTAAGGTGCCGGTGGCAACACCACACCATCATTCCTCTACGACTCGAGGGAAACGGTCGTGTCACGCAGAGATTTATGGAGACAGCTGATGGGGGGCAGCTGACACAGAGTGGGCCGCGATAGCCACCCCATCGGCGCTTCTTCGACCCAACTCCGAGCTCCCCGGCGAGCTCCATAAAGTGATTAGGAGGGTAAATTTGTTGACCGGCCAGTGGTGGTTGGTGGCGTTAACAATGTGTAAGACATATCGTTCGCCTTTTTGATGTACACCGACTATTTCTGGCCCCATATAACAACCGAGCCGAGGTTCCCCGGTGAAGCGATATGATGTTTCTATTGGACTAGCCAAAGGTTAACGATGTATAGTTGTCGACACAATCAAAACAACGATTCGTTAATCCACGGACCGGAGTTCCGGGGACTCCCAGGGGGCATCATCCAGCTAACGAGCTTCCGTGCCGGAACCGGCTTCGTCTAATGGCTTCATTTATTAGGAAAAATCTAAACATTCATGGTTGAATCTAGTAGGCGGATCTCGCAGTGGAAAAAGCGCAAACAGAGCCATCTTGAAGCAAGGCGAACCGCTTCGGTATTCAAATGCACCGAGATTGGGAGTTTCGTGGTTCGTTGATAGAGATTTGAAAAGCCTCAGCCCCACAAAAGCAAAGTGCTACCACCGACAACATCTGCCGCAAATACCGGCCCCAGATATAGTTTTCTTCTTGTGTATTGAGTCTGGCTTTTTCCGATCAAGGTTCACCGGCGCATCGTTTCCATGCCACCCGCTTGACAGCTGTCGATGCTCGATGTGCCGGCCGCGTCCTCGTATCGCTGTCGATGACAGGTAGACGAGTGGTGGCCGCCGCCCGCCCGCCTGCGTGCAAATATTGTTGGAGAAAATATTGTCATTTTGTAAAGTGACACATATCGCCGGTCTATTGTTTTTTTCCGGCTCCCGCCAATTGACAACTGATACACCGGCGCAGCGAGCAGAAGGAGCACTCTGCGTGGTGTCCTGGGCCTGCTGTGCGCGTTAAATTTTGTTTATTTTTAGCTTCCAAGTCTTTGTGAAACAACAATGAAGACAATAATAAACTTATTTCGAGTGGTGCCATCTTGTGTACCGTTTCCCTCTTATTTATTGTCTTTGACTTTTTGCTTCTGTTTCCGTTCCGTTCCGCGCAGGGGGCAGATGGTTGCGTATGCGAGTGGAAACGGCAGGCAGGAGCTAGTTTGAGCGACCAAAAACCCGACGACACACCGGCAGTCGCAAAAGGAACCAAATAACATTCCAGCCGTGCCAAGGCAGCGTGTAGAGAGTGTGAATGATAAACGGGTTTTCGACGGGCTGGTCGGCCCGCCTCCCGGAACACACTTCCTTCGCCTCGCCGGTACTCGCGCAAAAGCAGCGAAGAAGTTGCAAACAATGCGAGCTGCGAACGCTAATAATGGCCGCCGAACGAAGTCGGAGCCGTTGTTGTTTGCGTTTAATAATCATTCCCGCAAATAAAACAACAGCACACCGGGCGGGGAGAGGCACCGGAGTGTTGCGCGAGTGTCAGGATTGTGTGGCGCGTTTCTTTTGCGAGCCCTTTTTTCCGGTTGGCTGGAAACTGTTATTGTCGAATGACAACATAAACTCGCTCCCCTTTTGGGACCGTCTTTTGGAAGATTTCTCCGACGGCAGAAACGTTGTTTTGCCTGTGAGCAGATTTACCACCTTTTTTGGTTGGGTCCTTCCGCGCCAGGGATGTACACCTCCGGATAAGTTTTTGTCAACTACAGGGGAAGAAGCGCCGTTTAAGCGCCGAACGTTCGGATGTCATTTACAGAACCGGGATTTGGGGATGGACATTTGGCCCTACCGAAAAGGCTTTCCGCGGGTGGGCTACCTTAACCACATTACACACTCCGCCTCGGTGCGGTGCTAAGGGGCGCAAGCTGCCGTTCGCAACACCCGTCGCTGGGATACCGCAGAATGTGTGCTACCAGCTGGTGGCTGGTTTTTCAAAGGATGGCAAGATCCTTTAGCTTCGGTGCCCCACATGGCCGTGTGGCCGTGTGGCCGAAGCGGACGCGTTCACCGGCGAGCTATGCTCTAGACGTTTTTCCTTCTTGGCTCGTACGAACAAACAACATCTACAATTTGAACACAATCGTCCGCGTCAGACGGAAAAGATTTAAAACAAGCGTTGTAATGCGTTTGGTCCGTTGCTCGGATTTAATTCAATCATTAGACGTTAGAGGTGGTTCCTTTGCATTGCCCCTAAAAATAAGCGGGACGACTGTCGGGGAATACGCGAGCCGAATGGCGAGCGCGTGCTAATAACTTTCAAATTATTTCCGGCACCTACATTGGCACAAAATTAACCTTTAATGCCAACCGCCGGTGGTCGTGACCACCCGTTTTATATTTACGCATTAATTCTTTTGTGTCGTGTGTCGGCCGCCAAAAATTTGACATACTTTTTGTCACTCAAACGAAGGTACCAGGGCTCGGTTTGGTCCCTTGTTAACCCAGAAAGCGAAAGGCGGCGTTTGTTTGGGGGCGCAATTCATTCGCAACGACATGGTGGCGAACATGAATGGAATGGTGTGTCATCCAGTGAGATCCAGACACAAGCCAGGAAATGTGATCTCGCGCACACGGACCGCCGGCAAACATACTTCATCCACATGGAACAACCACCAGCCCCGGAACGGAACGGTACGCAAGAAGGCCCACGGGACGTCGATCAATGTTCACGGAAACCGTTACATGCTGATCGACATCCGCCGACATGCCGCTGCTGCTGCTGCTGCTGGTTGGTGCCTGTGTCGGCGGGTTATGTTTTTAACCAACCGTTTCCGACCACCAAAGGCAGAACAGGCATCCGGTCCGGTGCAAACAGATGTTCCATTTCAACGGTGGAAGCCGACTGAATTCTGGTTCTGTTTTCTTGGCAGCTGGTTGGCATATTGGCTCATGTAAAAAATCTGTTTGTTGGTTGTGAAAAAAACCTATTTTTCACAGGAAATCAATTTTAATCAACCTTACATGTGGCAACCCTGCGCAATCATAAACCGAACACCCTGCAGAACCCTGCACCGTAACGCGAACTGATCAAAGCAGTCTCTGAATGGAAAACGAGATGTGTGCAGTTCGTCGAAGGATACCTCAGCTCGTTGTGACACCTTGCGGTGACATACAAGACCCCAAAAGTAGAAAAAGGAGATATTACTGTGACGAAAAACAAACGGAAAACAGTTTTGTTTGATTATCGTTTTGTGGGCTTCCAAAAGGGCCGAACTGTCGTCGTTTCCGTAATTATGTGCGTCAAAGTAGACCGGATTGGAAAAGGACATTTTCGTGATCGATAATACATTTCATTTTCATCACTCATTTTTGTCGCATTTAGACAGAGTTTGGCGGACTAAATGGTCGATGTACTAAAGATTCCCGATTCAGTTCCAAATTTGTTATAACGCATTACAGATGTGTGGCCTTGCCAAGACGAAACACAACTCCCTTTTGTGGTTTATGTAATTCTGCCCCATTCTAGAAATTCTTGATGGACGCATCGCGAGCGTATCGAGCAACATCAAACCGCCGAGACTTTTACCTTGATCCAATACCTATTTCATCTTTTTCATTTACTTTTTTCAGTGAAACTGCGATCGATTGATTACTTAGCAGCGGGTTTTCTTTTCGAGCTTCACTCTTTACCGAGAGCCTGACGGAGTTTGCAGAGTTTGCCGCGGGTCCCCGTAGCGAATCTCGGATCTTCGTCCAAGCGCTACGCCATTACCAAACGCACGAAGCAAAGAGAAGGAAAAGGGTGCGAAAATTGGTGCGAAAAAATGAGAAAATTAAATGTCGATTGAAGTCGCGTGTGATATCCAAAATTTATGTGGGGAATGTGCACAGGGAGAGAGAGAGAGAGAGAGAGAGAGATGCTGAAGTGAAACCTCCTAAAAACGAAATACGCAAAAACGGAGCAAACCAAACAGAAGAGAGCAAAAAAAAATGGAAAACCGACCAATTTTCAC
Source organism: Anopheles cruzii (assembly GCF_943734635.1). Lineage (NCBI taxonomy): Eukaryota > Metazoa > Arthropoda > Insecta > Diptera > Culicidae > Anopheles > Anopheles cruzii. The sequence continues at coordinate 12,196,361 of NC_069144.1, read as the reverse complement.
GCGAGAACGCGCTTTGGCGAGTGGTTTTTTTCTACTTTGCGTGGCCGTTTTCGCTTTGCTTTTGGGGGTTTCATTTTGACAAAATGCCAGAGAGAGCGCACAAAATTACATTTATTTTTAAAAGTCACATGTGGGTTGTGGACCGTTGGATGTTGGAAAACAGGACATGACGGCTACGGGGCGGGGTGAGGGTCACGGTTAGGAACTGGTGGTGGTGGTGCGAAAAACCAATCGGGGTGACAAATCGGCGCGCGCGGCGGGCGGTGGATTCGAGTTTCGATTTTCATCGCGTGTGTGGTGTGTGGTCACACAGTCTAGTCGGTTGGCCGGGGGTCCCCGACCACGTTGCCACATATTTTCTCCACCGTGGTGGCCCGGTGGTCCCCAGGCCGATCGATCGATCGATCCAAGCGGCTCGATCGCACCGGGTTGGGCGCGGTTGGTTAATTCGGGTTCGGGTTCTAATTCGGGTGCCGGGCCCCGGTCTTTGCCAAATAATTCGACATGAATTACATTCCATGAATGAAGGAGTTCTGTTTTTGGGACACGCCGTTATTAGAAAATGGCGAACGGTACGCGACGAAAATCGGTTCGCGATCGCTGACCACCACCGCGCGCCCCAGCATCTTTCGATTGGCCGGTGAAGGATTCGTTCGGGAGGGACACTAGTGGGGTTAGTGGGGTTTTTGGCAAGAACTGGGATGAGAGTTAGTCCGGTTTGTTTCTGTGGGTTCAATTAACAACCTTCATTGTCCTGCTTAAGGTGGGCCGGCGAAAATAGGATGTGCGTTCGGAAGTGATACTCGTCGGAACCGGCCCCGCCGTAGCTGTCGCGGGTTTTGCGCTGATGCCGTCCGGCGGCGACCTTGCTTTTCGCTCCGCCACCTCCAGCTCGACCGCCTCCCTCGCGCATATTCTTCCGAAACATTAAATTCATCTTGATGCAAGTTGCAAGCTTCTGGTTCCCCTCTGTTGGTTACAATCCTGATCCCGGTTTTTCTAGTTTCACCCTTGATCACACTCATTCACACTTCACCGAAAAGAGAATCACAAGAAAATCACACCGAAAACATATCAGCGCGATCGACGCGCGATCGACCGACGTCACAGTCTGCCACCTGCAGTGTAGGCCACGCAGAAGGTCGCGCCGCGCGGTTCTAGTAATTGCCGAGTATCGAGCCGATCGCGTGGACGATCTTACGCGAACGCGAACGCAATCTCAACTGACCGTAGCCCTCGGACTCGGCTCTGCTGGTGGCCACCGAACACTGGTGGTGAGCCGAACCAACTTCTCGTTGCTGCGCTAACCCGGGAAGCAGGTGAAAGAGTGTACGACTGACGTCCACAGGAACGCAGGACACTTGTAGCTTCTCTCTTCATAATTCTCCTCTAGTCTGTGGAAGGCCACGAAGTGTGCGGCACAGTAGAGTGATGAATGACGAGTGGCTTTGTTAATGACCATCATTTGCCGGCTAGCAGAAGTTGAGCGAAATGGTCGCTTGCAGAAGCAAACAGAAATGGGTGGTTATCTGCCAGTTACTTCCTTCCGAAAACAGATCTACAATATTAGGATCCGTTTCTGTTTATGCTTTGCGGTTGCTTTTTCAACAGTAATGAATTATTATCATTTTTGCTTAATGTTTTTGCTTCACCGAAATTTTAACCACGCGGCCGTGGCCCACTGTGCACGTGACCCTCGTCGGTGAGATGTAAATAAAACGTAAAGTGTTTAAAATACACCAAACTCTCGCACCGGGCCACCAGACCTCGAGAGAGAGAGAGAGCACATGGTCGATCCAGCTCAGTTTACGGACCGATCGGTCAACCAGAACCTCCGCAGGCGCCACCGTCGCCGCCGCCACTGCCACGCCAATGACGTCGACGACGTCACTCGTAGGCGGAAAATGTGACATTTGTGGTGACAGACTGGGGCGCGACCTTTCTGTGGGGAACACGATCCGCGCTCTATTGGCGGTGCACGATCATGTTATCATGTTTCAAATCAGACCGAAGGTCAGTTCGGCCCCAGTGACTGTAAATATAAAAAGGACTGGCCATGTTTAGAACGGTGCGGAAGAGACCAACCAAATTAGAGTTCTGTTGGCTATAAATAAATAGAAATGGCTTCTCAAGACCGGCACAGGAAGAGAGCGAGAGTTTTGAGCCAGGCCACGTTGGAATTCATACCGAATCGAAGTTCATAATCAGCCCACGAAGATGGGCAACACGCCATCGGCAGCCGGTCACGGTTTCGTGTCCAAGGCAAGTTTAATCCGCATCGATCGCTCCGAAATGCGAAATTGGAACACAAACTTTAATTAAAGCACGTTTCCAATTGTGCCAATGTTTCCGTGGCGCAGTTTTTTTTCTCACAGAGCTGCTCGAGCGATTCCGCCACAACCACAAATTACTGTTACCGAAACGGCGAGCGAACGAGCGCGCGGTCGATCCCCCGTCGTCGTACATGACGTGTATTGCGGACATAATTATTTGCCGGACGCTCGATGTGTCCCGGGACCGGTTTAATGTACCGACTTGTGCCAGCTGCTATGGGGCCGCAGTAAGCGTGTCGGGTATATGTTGCCTCTTTTGCGGGCCGGAGAAACAAGAATAAAATATGGCAGGAAGAATGCCACTCCAGGAGTGTGCCCTCCACCGGGCCGAGTTTGCGAAAGGGACTCGGTGCCTGGCTTTGGCATCGGTCGCTATAAAAAAAGGAGCGTCCTGATTGGAGTGGTTCCAAGTATTACAAGTGGACACGTGTACACGCTCATTCTCGTCCTGCTGCTGCTGCTGCTACATTCAACAACTCGTTTGCCAGATGGCAGTGTCAGGGCTATTGGGTTTCATGGATTCAACACAAAAAAAAGGTCCACAGGACGCTGTCAGACTATCAACATCCAGCGGTGATGATCTGCTGTCTGTTGCTGCCATGTGCCCACAAATCCACAAAGTGCGGCCAATCGGGCACTAATCCTTTACCGTGTGGTGTGTGGCTTGGTCGCCCACTTTCCCATTCAAATAAGCTCCTCGTAGTGTATCTCAATGAGCGGGATTTGAAATTCACGACGATCGAAAGAACTCCGGAGCGAGTCCGAAGAAGGTGTAAATAAGTGAACGGAGAAAAACTCAACACGGACCGGTTTCATCCTTCGATTCTCATTATCGGACATGCCGGGCGCTGATAATGATGGTCCGGTTCAACGGGGTTCGCACCATCAGTGTGGTTCCGTCCCGACCCGACGATGGGATCAAGGCTGTTAAGTTGATGAAGCCCACGGACCCGCGTCAACGTCGGATTCTTGTCGATGCCAATTAGTATTCACCAGTCGTTTGTGCTCTGTTTGTGACTGTGTGTGTGTGGTGAACAATTTGACCACAAACGAGATTGCGGTACGCAACGCTCAGCGAGGACGAGAGAAAATCGGTTCAAGAATTGAACATTCGAACGAGATGAACAAAACTAATCCGACCGTCCCGACCCGCGTGTTCCAACTACTCGATAGAAGGTAGAAACTCTGCAGCAGACTGATTTCCCGAATCATGATGTCTTCGTGCGATTACTTGTTGCCGGGTTTAAAGAAATCATTTTGTGTGAATAAGTTCTCTCATTCGGTGGCTTAGGGCTGCTTGGATGTTGCTCGCGGATCTGGTCGCTATGGTTCCAATGCAAACTACGGTTGGCCTAACCATACTTTTGACAGACGAAAGTAGATGCTTTCGTTACTTGAACGGCTGCTTTTTTAGCTTGAATATTTAAAATTCGGGTCAAATCAAAAGCCTAATGACTTTTTAATACCAATTTCTAAATTTATCCCATCACAAACAGTACGCGTCTCGCGGCATCGCGCCATTATTGTCCGCCAAGGCGGCTCAGTCAGTCGGAAGGAGCCCCCGTGTGAAACCCGTCGGCTCACTCGGTGACATTTCGTGCATCATTGCACTGACGTACTAAAAAAGGGTGGCCTTTCACCACCAGAAAGAAAGGCCTTCGCCGGTGCGCAGATACGCAATCCGAACACAGAGACGGGGAGAGCCAACAACTAAACTAAACTACGGGGCACAACTACGAAGGGACGGAAGGGCTGGTGGCCATCCCGTCTGCCGGTACCTGTTTTCTTGATGTCACTGACGATAATAAAACGCTTTCCTAATTATTTTTAATTATAATTTATGCCGAGCGCGCCCGCGTCATCGGAGAGATTTGTTTGACGCCACAACGCGTGTGCCACCAGGCCATGGTGTTTTCGAGGTATTTAATAATGTGTTGTTTTTAGTACAAATTGACCAACCCCGGCCGGGTCAGATAGGGCCAGGGGCCAGGTTTTTTTGGGTGACAGTTTCATGTCGACGACGACGACGACGATGACGTTAGAGCCACATCAGGGGGTCATTGTTCCACGAATGGTAGAGGCCACCGTAAGGGTTGGCGTGTTTCGTTTAATCAATTTGGGCCGACGACAACGACAAAGGAAACGGAATTTGACGAGTAAAATTGATATTGACGGGTTCATTGCAGTGTGCGCCGCGTGTTGTCACAATCCCGTGCGCGGAATATCCGGATCCGGAAGTTGCGGAAAAAACGGTATGCGGCAGAGAGAGAGAGAGAGAGAGATAGAGAGGGAGAAAAAGAGAAATATAGAATGATTAATTTATTGCATTTTTATCGCGTATGAAAACGGGCGACCGGTGGCGACATTTATCGATGAAAGAAAACAACGAACGACATTCGCTACGACAACGACTCTACGACATACGATACGACGGTGTGTTGGAACTCTACGGTTAACGTCAAGAATCCGTTTAATACTACCATAAACAGAGAGCGAGAGAGAGAGGGGAAGGGACAGTAGAAAAGTCACTAACAGAAATCAAATTGATCTAAATTGATAGGCATTCCAATCTAGTTTGAATGGGGGATCCGCTAGGGAGCAGGTTACGAGTCTAGAGTGGTGGGTCTACAAAAAGTACTTGGGTTCGGGCTCATGCAGCTTCTTGGTTTTGTGAAGAGTTTTCTCGACTCCGAATGCACCACATTACACATTCAAACAGACACACTACTTACACTCTATGGGGCGCGAGGGCGAAACAATAACAATCTAATGACCAAATGCGTTGCTCTCGCTACAGTTCAGCCGCTGCAGTGCCCCGGCACGGCCAACGAACGGTTCGTTTTACGGTCATTTCCCTCGAGTACGATCTTGAACTTACAAATTGTTTCACACTGGCACTGGCCCCGACGGCACCTTGCGGCACCCGTTCTGTACTCGTTCTGAATAATGACTAACAAGAGCCCGAGGCGTGCCAAGTTTTCGGCTGAGACGGCTGAGAAAGTCAACAGTAACCCCCGGCTTATTGGCCATTGCATGGCATGTGAACAGGAACAAGATTGTTCCGCATTGTTTTCGCGAGCGAACGATTATAATGTACTTGTTTTGTGTATGGGTTGCAGGTCAGGTCTTTATTTGTGAGACTCCACGTATACACGGATTGCGTATAGAATTGTGCATGAAGAAAGGTTTTTGCGATGGGATGATAGACACCAGGCGCCTCCATCACGAGCGGCACTAGGCGCCTCCATCGCACTGGAATCGCACGCTACGTTACCAAATCCCCGTAAGTGGTACTCCGACTCCGACGTGTATCGGAAACGCGAAGTATTGTATGTAAACCAATCCATTACACCAATCCCATTATCATCTGCGCTTTCGACAGCCCACTCGACGTGGGACGGTTCTCGTCTCGATTGACGCGCCGAAAAGTTCTTGTCACTCCACCGGGGAGAGGCATAAGAAGTATCGTCGATGAAGCAGCATTAATTGATTCCTCCGTAAACACTCCATTTATCAAAGGTTTTTCTTGTGGCCCCCGCGCTTTGTCCAAGACGCGACCCACCACGGGCGCCCCGGTCGGGAGTAATTGCTTTTCTAATTTTTCATTCGCCCACCGAGCGCGCGTGGGCCACCGATCTGCGACGGCGTTCCGAGGCCCCGCCGCCCCGGGGGACAAATTTTGTTAAAACCCATCAGAGAGGGTGGTGTCCCGAAATTGGTTAAAGCATTTTTATCACCTCCCCGTCCACCGGGGGGTGCCGATCCAGCAGCTGGCTGCCAGATGGAGAAATATCATTAAAACGGCTATTTTATGAGTGGCCATAAATTGCTGACGGTCGTGCTGCTGCCGAGATGCTTTTGTGTGGGGATCTTTCGGTTCTTGGCATCGGCAAACGGTGGACCCCAGATCCGGCCCTTCACTCTCCGGACCGGGCAGGGTAAGGGCAAAATAAAAATCAAAATCCATTCACCCGGCGCTGTAAAGTGAAGTTTCTTAAACCAACGTGGGAGATACTTTCGGCCTGAGGCCGAACGCACGCAAGCCTTAGAAGAATATCGCTACCCGTGTGGGTGGGTGGCCTGAGTGTCCCGGGCAGGGAGTGACACTAATGAAACGGAGCTGATATAAATATTCGATTAAGGATCCGATGAATCCGTTCGCTGGTGCCTCATAAGCTACGACATCGAAGTGCATCGGAAGAGCATAAAAAGAACCGACCAGCGGACGCGCCATCGATCCAACATCCACGCGTCCACGCGATCGTAATCGAGTCCACGTGGTGGCGGTGGGCGCTGTTAATGCTTCTGATAATTCCGGGCAAACTCCGCGAGTGACTTCATTCGCCCAACATCACGCCCGCGGTGATATGAATAATTCACCGCACTCTCTGCACGTTCGGCCAACGGTCGGCCGCGGAGAGAGTGGATATAAAATCTTGCTCCACCGCTACTTGCGCGCAAAAATGGCCACCGGCGTCTCAGGTCCACCTTCGGCGTGCCTGTAAAATTTATTTCGCGAAAGATAAAAATGAAACGACCGTGCTCTCGGGGGCCCGTGGAAAAGGGTTATTGCTCCGCTGTTTGCCGGGCCACGGTTTTATTGGCAAACTTTTCTTCTCAAGATGGTCGAATCGATCCGAGGGGGAAATGTTTTTTAATTTTTAATTTGTATGTTGTATGTACGAAAAATGCTCACTCCGGGACCTCGGGCTGGAGTGAAAGCTCTGAATGATGAGAGGGACAATCCTAAACCGGTAGTGCGGTGGGTCCCTGCATAAAACATGGTAATAGAATCGGCACCGGGGCCTCGGCTCGCTATCGACCGGAAACGACGCTCGGCCACAACACGCTTTCAGACCGCTCGATCAGACCGACCAATCCGGCTATCATCGATGCCGTGACTACTGATCACCATTCGTGACCACCGTCCTCTGTGTTGTCATTCCGTAGACAGATAAATAAAAAATCCCTCCCCCTCGATAGCAGCGCACCGTGTGCGGGTTCTATAAACGCACACTCTCCTTCGTGGCAGAAAAACAGCTGACTGACAATAAACAATCGAGCGGTTCCCGGGACAAGAGTAGAGAGAGCGAGAGAGAGAGAGAGAGAGTGTGTGTGCCGTGCCGGTGTTTCACTCTCCTCCTTTGTCCAATCGTCCTAATCGTTGTGCCAACCCACCGTGTCAGGTTCAGGAGAACCGGATCCGGTTTCGCACACACCGGTCGTGCCCTGGTGGGGTGCTGCGGACTTCGCTTCCTTCGAGCCTAAAATATCCGCAATGCGTCAGCCGATGCGAGCCCCGGTTGAAACGGACCACGAGTCGAGCCCACGCCGGGCCCCGGTACGGCACCGTCACTGGCTGGCTGGCCCGGTCCCGGTCCGGTGCTGCTGTGCCGGTGAATGAGTCCGATGCGACGAGAGCCTGGCGCGTGTGAGAGCAATGGCACACTTTTTCACGATGTAGGTGGACGTGGCGTCCGTGTGGCTGTGGCTGTGTGTGTGCCGGCCGAAAGTGACCGAGAACGGGAGAGCACGAAGGCACGCCAGAGCGCGCTACCGTGCCGTGTTCGGTTCACTTGAAGCCGGAAGTCGCAAAAGGATCCGGAAGGGCTTTCGATACGCGAGACACAAAAGAAGCGCACGAGCCAAAGCGGAATAAATTTGATTATAAATATGCTTGGCCATCGAAAGATTGGGCCAAAACCAGCCAAACCAGATGGAGGGCCCGTGTTGAAGACACCTCTCGGCGAACGATCGGGCCATCTTTGATCTCATCTTGTGGTCGGCCGGCCGGCGGCTTTCTTGTGATGGTTCGAGCGCACGCCGTGTTTGACGGATAAACGCTCGTTCACGAGCCGGATTTCCGACACTTTCCGCGCGGATGAGATGGCGCAAAATGCCGGTTGGTTACCGGAACACCGCAGAGCACCAGGAGCGCTCCTACCGAAAGGCGCGACTCGTGTGCGTGAAGAAGATTAATTTCCTTGCCGTGCGGGCCGCAACAGGAAAAACAGGCATTTCCCTCCGAACCGTAATCCGATTCCGGTGCACGAGCCGCCGACGATGACGTCGAGCAGAACGGAACGCATGGGAACGCTGATGTTGGCACGTTTGCCGGCTGGAAATGAGACGGCTGTGTGTTGTTGCTGTAGCTCGGCCGCAAATCGGGATAATTTACTTACTGGAAAGTTGTTACTCACAAGTTTGTTTAACAAATCTGGAAATTGTTTTCACGGCGTGTGCCGAAAATGCACCACTTTTTGGCAGAGGCTACTTTGGTCTCCTATTCCGACACTTCTGTCTTGTGGGCCGTGCTTTATGTGCTGCTTCGAAATCAAAGGCTACTTGATGCGCGCAGCCAAACGTCACATTTTATGTGTGTCATATCGAACTTCATAAAACTTTTCGAATCACTTTTTTTACGACGATGCTGAGTAAATAAACTCCAAATAAATGTCCAATCGAAAAGCGCGTTTTGTTCCAGAAGCTGTTCTAGAACAACTTTTTCGCTGTTTTTTCTCGGTTCGAATGCTGCTTTGTCATTCGCCCGGGTCATTTTGGTGTCATTAACGACCGTTCTGCCACGCTTCTCCCTGTGGGTTTCCCGATTGTTCGTTTCCGGTTTTATCGCCATAATTTAGATGGAAGACTTCCGCTGTAAGAGATGGCCCCTTTGGTTGACCTTCGGAAGCTCCCCCGTCTAATTAGGAAAGCGTGCTCCGGCCGTCCAGATGGACGGGAAGTGTCAAGGGAAATGAACCGTACATTAGCTCATTCGTGGCTCTCTGGGGGGAAGTAACCGCACGCGACGGAGGATGCTGCACACGGAGCGGATCTAAGGGGACTTAAAATAGAACGTTTTGCGCCGCCAGAACGGATCTGGTCTCGGGTGGGTCTCGGTAAAACCGGAACGGTTCCGCATCCCCGCATGAGCGGAAGTGTTAATTCTGGGACCGGCGCCGGCTCCTTATCGGAGATTCCCTTCGTCTGCCGGCTGACATCGGTAATCTTCAATGAATTCCGTTCGCTTTGCTAATGAGCTTTAAAGACCGACCGATACGGCTCGCTTAATGCTACTTCAGCGCGGTTTGCTGGCTAATCGCGCGCACAATAAATTGCGGTCTCCGGTCTCGCAAAAAACTCACGACGTTACCCACAAAAACTTGAAGCTTTCGATGCCCGGGGCATTTTAATCAGCTCGGAAAGCCTCGGTCCACCGTTAATCTTTTGAGAGGTTGTCCGTGTGTGCCGTATCGCTTCTTGGCATGACTTCTGCTCACCGACAGCCACACAAAACAGGGAGACCGGTGTGTGGCTGATGTCTTTATGAAAGTCTATAATTCAACTCCATTCGCAACATTTATCAACCAGCCAACCCGGAGATGCCGCTGGCCCCGAATCGTCGGACGATTACGGCGCCAGCTTAACCTTCAACCGCACGGAAAAGGAGTTATCACAAAACTGAAGAAATATTGTATCATGTGGGGGCGGTGGTACTTTACGGCCTCGGTAAACCGGCGGAGTGGGCCTCCATCGGAATAATTTTCGATTTTGGCAAACGCCACCAGCAAACCAAGCGGTTGGCGCCGCTATTGTGTTGCGGAAAAGAAACGGCCAATTGCGGTGATTAATAGTGATAAACAAAACCCGAGCATCCGAGGTGGAGGTTCCGGGGATTTTTGGGGCCACGCCAACCACATTATCGCGTGGTTAGTAAATCGGGTGCTTGCGGGCGGTTTAAGTGTCAAAGTTGAGCGAGATCGATTCTCATTGCGAAACTGCAACTGGCCAATCGGGTGTCTATAACTTATTTGTCTCTTGAAACGGGTTAAAAAAAATTAATAAACCTTCTCGACAAACATTCCGACACCGGATCGCGAGCGCGTGCCGGTGACTGTCGCTCTGCAATCCTTACTGGCCCCCAGAACCCACATTATATTCGGCCATTCATTCCGTTTATGGATTTGAACCGTTTCGTGGGAAACGGAGCAGTGGCCGCCGGAGACTATTGCCCCCCAGAACAGCCCATCCATTTGGGATCTTTTATGGTGGCTCCAGAAGCCCGTCTGGCTCGCCGTCGGCGGTAAGGTTGAGTGATTTTTCATGCCGCCATCACGCGCCGATGGGGCCCCCCATTGGCTTAGGGATTATAGTCCCAAAGGCGAACGGAGCCGCCCATCATTACGAGAGTAGTTCGTTTCGCGGCGGGACGAACGTTGGCGCAATTGTGGGGTAGACCCCCGGGAGGCTGTCGGTAAAACCGAAACGTCGGCTCCAACGTCTTTTGATTCGATTTGGAGATTTTCCACCTGTGTTCCGGCAACCCAGCATGGGGATTGCCGGATTATGGTCTGCTGCTGCACGCGCGCCTCCCGGGGGCGCTAATGTGTTTCCGGTTGTGCGAATTTCCACGAGCTTTCCCTCCGGGACGGCGAACTAAGCGCATAATTTGCCACTCATTGTGACGAATTCGGTTCGGATTGAATCCGGCGGCGGTCCTTTTACATATTTGTTGCGACAGTTTGTGACGTCGGAACGGGGCGTCAGAATGGAGCACCCCAAAATGGGGTCTCTATTGACGTTAGGGTTCACGCAAGGTGCTAGGCTAGGCATGACCCGCTAATAAGGGTCTAATAGGTTAGGGCGAGAGTTTGTGTGTTGTAAGTAATGTGCACATTAGCTCTGGGTTGTTGATTTGGCAAGGAAATTTAGGTCAGGCGGCTGTTATGAAGGTCTGAAAGGGTCCAATAGAATGTTTTAACGAACTCTCATGTGTATAGTTTTGTTGTTAGCTTGAAAAATAATGTTCAACTATTTGAATTGGCACGCCTACAGACCTTCAAGTTAAGCATCTCTTCAGGTTCAATCTTTCAAAAGGATGAAAAATGAAACGTAATTATTATGAACACATCACGAAACGAACCGATTCTGACGTTGTATCGTTTTGTTGCTGCTCCTTCGGGCAATGTTTGGTTTAAATTGGCAATCGGCGCATTGCCCAACCTTCGGGTCGGTCGGGAGACCGATTACAAAGAAGAATCAAAACAACATTAAAAATTGGACGCCCGCTGGCGCTGGGCCCGAGGCGGTGACGGCGCCTTCCTCGGACGTCTCGGGCTTCGGGCTAATCGATTTTCAACACGTTCCACCGCCGCATCCGGACGTGAAGCAAATTTCCCATTTCCGGGTCCGCCTTGCCGGGAATGTGTTTGCGCTTCGACGTCGTTTGTTGCGGTCCCGTTTAAAGAGGAACACTTTTCATCTCTCTGCCACGAGGACTCTGCTTTACAATGTCCATCGTTTTTCTCTCTCTCTACCTTTCAGTTACCAGATCCTATTTATAGGCAACAAAAAACCGCAGCCTCGAAGCGATCGTAACACAACATTCGGCACACCAGCCACCCGCAGGTCGGTCAGCCGGGTGGTGGGACAAAAACGGGCGTCTCCGATTCCTACATTCGAAGCAGCGGCCCCCAGAGAGGCAGGTTGCCCGGAAGGGGTCGCCACGACAGGTAATTTCCGTTCCGCCCAGCAAGAGTGTGTCCATCGTTCACTTTGTGTGCACATTTGTCTTTCTGATGGCTTCGGCCTAGCATGCATTCGTTTTTTCTTCCCGCTGGCCGCCGCCACCACCGAATGAACGAGCCGAGCTTCCGGTTCTCGGTTCCGGTTAAGCACAACTTAACGCGGACCCGTTCAAGTGGCGGTTGTAGGATGTGGCCAAACTCACTTACTAACTTCCACCTAGCTTTCGCCGTTCGATTGCACCAAGAAGTTAACCTAGGGAACTGAGCGGACCGGAAACCGGTTCTGTCCGGCACGACGGTGGCGGAATGATAATGTTCGCCTCCGCCTTCGCCGCGTCCGCCGGCCACGTGCTATCAGCGCGAAAGGATCCTGGCTGGCGGCCCAACATACCGGCAACTGTCAGCGGCAGCACTCCAGTCCTGGCCAGATAATTGCACCACATGAACCGATTACTTTCGTCCACACACACACACGCACACAGCCATCGTCTGAACTTGGCCCGAATGGAGCAATGGCGGCGGTGCGGTGGATGGAAATTGAATTAGCCGTGTGCGGTCCTAGTAATTAATTGGTACACGCACCCTCCGATGAAGAAGCAAACCATCGAGCCCTCGGAAAAGAGCGAGCGATAGAGAGACAGAAAACGCGCGCGAGAGAGAGAACGGTATAAAAGAAATTAAGTACCACACACAAAGTAGGCCCCCTTCGAGCGGGGCGTAAATGGTCGAAGGAGCCCAAAGCCAAAGGAAACCATTTCAGCGCCTGCTTACAGTACCCAGCGTCGTTGTCGAGCTGTCGGTGGAAAAGTCGACGGTGCTAAGTGCCGCCGTCCCACGGCCACCAGGATCGTCCGTGTGCCAGGCCCGAAACAATACATCATCGTACAACAACATGCAACATGCCTGGGCCGGGCCGGTGCGGCCTTCCGGACCCGGTCCCGGTCCATCAGGAAATGAGATAATGGCGCAGTATAGGGTTCTTGGGTTCGATGATTGTAAGTTGTTTCCCTAATTGAAAGATACGCCCCTAATGGCTGAGCTCTGCCCGGGGCTGCCTGCTTGCGACTGTAAACAGGTCACTGTCTTAATTGAGGCACAAGATTGTCAACTGGACGATTATAGATTATCATACACTCAATAATGTACCATCAAAGTACACTGTGAAGAATCAAACTGTGAGTCGCTGGCTGTCGGTTGACTTGGGTTATGTTCTGAAATTTCCCAAAACAGATAGAAAGCGACTCATCCTGAGAGTATCATCCCGGATTGCTATGAGACGGACACCCGTAGAATTGCCCACAAAAAACCCTCCAGAATTGTATCCCTCCGACGAATCGGTGGGGTTTTCCAACAAAATCCACAGCGGCCAGGGCTCGGGTTGGTGTGATAAATTGGGTTGACCTTGCCCCGGGGCTGACTGGCTGGCTGTCTGTTTTGGACTAGACAGTGTCAACTAGACAGTGTTTTTCTGCGGCTTCCGGGCCCGGCTGGGGAATTCCTTCGAAGCACACCTCACGAATAGTACCGCCACGTGACGGGACTCGCGCGGGAAGTCGCGAACATTACCGAGCGGTGGAAATCTGTGTCTGTCCAAGTCCGAGCATTTCTCGAGCCGCACGCTCATTGGCCCGTTCGTTTTGAAGCTTTTCCCTGTTTTCTTTCGCTCCTGTTTGGACGCAGGCACTGGTACTGTGAATTGCTCCGTGATTTAGGATTAATGAAGTCCGCTAGAGATTCTCGAGGCCGTGACACGGCGATAGACTCTCGGGACGCTAAACCGCACCAGGCCACCGAATAATTTTCTCTTTGTCTCGCCTCTGTGCCTCTCACCTGTCGCGGGCACGGGGCAGCTAATTAATTAATGATTTTCCCCCCAGATGCTTGGAATGGCCCCGTTGGATGGGCACCGCACCGCGTTGGACTATAAATCATTCTCGACTATTTTCTTGACCATGGAGCCCGAGCCACCGTACACCGGTGTAATGTCTGCAGAGCTTAAGCCTTGGCTTTGGTCGCAAACGGGGCACAGGTCCTCAGGGAAAGAGGCGAAGAGAATACACAAATCCACGGCCCGGACTGATGAATATTCTGCGTTTGGGTTTGTTTTGTTTGCCCTCACTTTCTTCTGTTCGTTTTGTTACACAAGCTCACGGCCTGGCCGGTTTTTCGCAATAGAAAGTAATGTCGGTGTTGATGTGTCCAACACTGGACCCCACTTGTCGCAAGTGGCCGTTCACTTTAAACGCTTCAAGCCCGCGCGAATGAAACTCCGCGCGCCAACTGGAACGGAAAGGAAGGAAATGGAACGCAGATAAGTTCGGTTCGATGGGGACCGTGAAGGGAACCACCTGCCACCCTGGAACCTGCAGTGGGCTGATTATATTCCTCGCACTTCAAGCTGGGCGATTCCCATTTGGGCAGCATTTAAATTGGAACCCGTGTGGCTCCCTCGAGAGAGAGAGAGAGAGAGAGAGTGGGCCACACAGACAATCTGTGCAGTAATGCTCCGCGCCATGCTCGCTGATGGTGCGATAGTGAAATGAATACTTAAAATGGATCGACCGAAAACGGGGCCACTGGTGCATTAAAATGAACTGCATGATTTACACGTTCCCTTGCTTCGCGTTCGGCCGCGAAGCGCTAGTAGTAGCGCTTTTGTGCTGGGAACTGATGCCTCCGGTTAACGAGGCCACTGTTTACTTGCTATCGAAAGACAGACGCGCTACAAACGCGCGCTAGCGATGGCGGGTCTCCGGAGTCTCCGGTGGAGAGATGATGAGTGGGGCTGGGCGTTCTGCGATAAAACGGTCACCGATTGAACGAGATGCGCCCTTCTCCAATGTTATGTTTATGGTAAGGATTCGCTTGGTGGCTCCGAAACAAATTGGAAACTTCGGTTGGAAAATGTTCCCTTTTTGTTTGCCTTTTTTGGCCCATTTTTCCAGCCGAGCCGCCGTTCGACGAAGTGTTTTGTCCCAGCTTTTTTAACCTAAAATGTAGATCAGTCTTTAGACCAGTTAGCCTAACTAGGATAAAAGTCTGTTCACGGGAATGTATAAAGTTTAACGTGTTTGTTTGTGGAATAAGGTACCCAAAAGGTCAATTAAGAAAGGTAATTTAAAAGGTAATGTAACGCTTAACGGCCGCGTGCGCTTAAAATATAGTAAACCCGTAGAAAAATAGTCCTACTTCCAAACTACGCCATCGGTATCACTTCATCGCTCCTCGGGGTCACTCACTTTCAACAAATGTGTTGTGTGGCTACGGGCAACAGGCGCAACAGTGACCCTCCCCCAATAACAACAACAACAACGGTGCTCCCGGCACCGATTCACAGGCGCGCGGGCACGATTTACGATTCCGTGCCAGTGGTAAATTTGGCCATTCGTGACAGACGCGCTTTTAGCGCTTACGGGCCAGCACTAAGTATCGCTGGGGACGCACCCCTCCCCCGTTGGGGTGGAAATTTACAAACAATTCACGCGTCTGGTTCGCCGATGCTTATCACGTACCGACGAGCGCGTTACCAGGCGCCTCCATCGGGTGGCCTAGGTGTCCTAGTATTTCTATCAACATTGGGAACATTGGGATTTTTTTAATACGGAAAAGATCTTAAGTATTTGATTAAATAGATCGAACCCCTTGCTAATTCGCCCTGTCAACAACGGGCCCTTGGCCCTCAAAATCTCGGTTCTACCGCATCCGGCTAAGACGATCGAAGCAAAATCACGCTACAATTTCGTGTCTTCCGGCACGAGTGCCGGTTGGCTCCGCACCACTTATGCATCCACTGCAATGCGGCCACTGCATCGGATCCGGTAAACGTGATAAACGGTAGCCAAAGCCAACGCAAGCCGTGTAGTGGACCTGAGACTCTAGGCGAGACCGGCCAACTGGACGGAAAATTTGCAATGTTAAATGTATCCGAGAACTTGGAATCCCGGACTACCTGTTGTGTTGCGTGGCGTTATCGAATGCCAAACAAGCGCCCGCCGGCAAACGAGTAGGATGGAGACATTTATCCTGACGGCGTGTTAACTTGCTACAACCAATAATGATACAACTTTTTACAACCGACAATGATTAATCGTTGGACACGGCCCGGTGTGGGGCCTTGTTTCCGCCATTCATCATGTTCACACTTCGCACCTAGCAGAGGACAGAGGACTCCCTACAGTATAAACATTTGAACATTAGAACGATTTCGGAGCCCAGCGCCGTCCGATTCTTGCTGACGATGTGCTCCTTCACGAAAATGGTTACCCATTGTTAATCTCTTCGTGCCTCGCTCGGGGTGTCTTAAGTAATATTCCATTCCTGACATCGTGGCACGCTCTAGTTTCGAATCGATCCGAGGCCCTCGCACCCCGACTTAACGGTTACTACGTGATTACGGTACGGATCGCAAACTCAGCGCAATCCCAAACGACCGGCCGGGTTGGTCTTGCATTCTAAACGCCTCGTGACGGTCCCATTAAAAAGCACCATACCGTTGGTTGGGCGTCTGGCCGATGGCGGTCAAGGGTTGTGCCCTTACGATGCTAAGAAGATGCTTTCGCTTTTGCATTTTATCGTCTCAAACTGTTGATCGTTTTCATTCGGAAAAGCCAAATACGTGTGGGTACGATGCAAACGGTTCGGTTAAATGAATACCTTCGACGAAACGGGATGGATTTGGGGACGGTTCTCTACCGTTGCCAGATGCGAAGTGCGATTAGTGTGGGAACCAATCGATAGTGTGAAGCCCCCCGTGGGCACCAGGGTCTGTTCGGCCAAATCGGAATCCGTGGAAGCTGACCTGGCCCCGAATTCGTGATTGGCTTGACGATGAAGGACCTCACTTTTTCTACTGGGGTCCGTTTGGCGTTTGACACAATCTGCATCGGCAGAGCCTCAGAATAATCATATGCAGCCGAGTTTGTGTTACTATTTAGCATAAATAAAGTCAAACTTTTTTTTCCGGTGGCGACGGTCCTAGAGCCGCGCCAAACTCGGGCGGTAATCAAAATTGCTGCTCCATCACGTCACGACACGGCCCGAACCCGAAACAACCGCACGCTCGTGTTCAATATACAAAAGAGTGTCCGTGCAGAGGAGGACTCGCTGTTCATATTTATTTGAAGGACGTAAAACATCGATTTTATTTCGACACCGACCACGGCTCCCAACAATATTGATGGCGTTTTCGTGCCTCGTTTCGCAATATCCGAATGAGTCAGTTCAAAATAGTAGCCCCCGGCCCAAAGGCAGTATATTGTTGACGCCGTGGAGGGGGTGGGGCGGTGGCAAATGAAATCGGCAAGAAAGTCCCCGTACGAAAAACGAAAACGGCCCTGGTTACGGGGTACTCAAGGGTGCCGATATCACGGAACAATAGCTTTTTATGATCTTTGAAAAGGTTTTCGATGAACGTTTTGTATGGAAATCTGTTTTGACACTTTGAACCGAACGGAACCGACCGGAACCTTACGGTAAAGCGCGGTTCGTCGAAGGCGATTGAGCGATTGCAGACACTAAGCTTTTCTAAAATAGGAGCGCTATTCAAAAGAATTATTCTCAAAATGCAGGTTACCTATGAAAACTGCTTCGAGTGTAGAACTTGGATGCATCAGAGGACATAATTACCTCCTCCTTGCTACACAGGATGCTCCTAGTCACGGCAGAAGCTGCTCTGAACGAGACATCGATGCGCCCCGTTTGCCACTAATGGCTCAGTGGGGTTCAACGATGTTACACTAACGGATCAAAGTGCATGGCAACACTAGCACCGTATGGTGGCCCCAGGCTTCGAAGAACATCTCTTTTCCGAGCATTTATCTTGAACCTAGTGCTCGAGGATCTTCGGCGCAAAACCCCAGCGGGCATCACACGGGTACACGGGTACCCTGTGAGTTGATTAACTTGTCGTCAAGCGTAAAGGAGCTTCGAAGTAGCGCGGTGTGACACGGTTCCCAGGGATGTTTTTGGTTTTTGCTTGCTCTTCGGGGAACTGCACCGCGCACCGGGGCCTAAAGTGATTAATGGGCCGGCGTCGTAATGTTCGGTGTTTGCCAGCGGATGGTTAAACTAAAAACACAAAATAGGCAATCTACTAGAAATACATTGCACAACAAAAGTCTCAAAAAGGGACATTAAAACCTAAAAAACGAAGTAAACACGAAGCATGCAAAACAAGAGTCAATCAACAAACAGTGGCCAAACACTCGGAAGCGGATTGGTGCGCGGAAACACTGCCCCTATTCCGGTGCAGCGAGTCGACGGGGAAGTAGGTTGGAAGAGCTAATCCAAGCGGAACATTCAAGCGAACCAATGGAAGGCACTAAAATAAAACACACACACGCAACGGGAAGGTTAGCTAGCGGGTGACAGTTATGAGGTGAGCAGGGTTTTACGTGGTAACCTGTGCAACTTACCGCTGGAATTATTGTTAGCATTGTTCCCATTGTTGTGGTTGGCGATCGAGTGCTTCTGGCCATCGGGGCCGTGGGCAGCCAGGAGGCTGTTGTTCGGCAGCTTCCCGGCCAGTCCGCCGACACCCGGCAGCGAGTTGGGCCCGGGCGGCCCGCCGGTCTGGATGGCGGACAGCGGAATGGCAAGGCAGTTGTTTCCGGGCCCCATGCAGTCCTGCTCCGACTTCGGCAGTGGCGAGTAGGCGATGATTGACCCCCGGCCCGAGGATGGACTGATACGGTTGTACCGTCCACCGGTTAGCTTCTCACTCATCTTGCTGCGGTGCTACTGCTGACGTGGCGAGGACGATAATCGACACGAACGGATCCAACCGGGCTGCTGCTGCTGCTGCTGATGCTGGTGGTGATCGGTGTCAGATCCTCCTCGTAGCCCGTACCGATCATCCTACGGTATGATCCCAAGGCTGATCCTTACGCGGAACCGAACGCGATCCAGCACCTCTCCGTTGCGTTGTGTTCATTGACACTGTACTGATGTCAGTATTTTTCGACCAAAAACGTGTAGCACCTTACAGATCAGCACTCCGTGCAACTTGTGGTCCAATAGTAGCCAAGCTGGTCGAGTCGAGAGACCCGACGAACACAGGGAGACAGTCGAGCGTCTTAAATTTCACCAATACGCTGCAGATTGTGGGGACACAATCTATACAAGCTTTGCACGGGAAGCCATTATCACACCTCTTTTCACTACACTACCACCGCAATCACACACTTTCACCGTTTAATCGGCGAAGCCGAAAATGCATCCCGCAATCCGTGTATCACATTGAACGCCGCTGCTACCGAGCTACTGGGATGGGAAATTATTTTTAAAACCAAATCCTTCGCAAAATGGCCTTCTTGGTTAGGGGGGAAGTGTTCGCAATTGAAACAGGGTTTGCTTTGCTTTGGGTGTTGAAAAGTAAATTAAATGTAAAATGGTGAAATTAACCATCCAACCGTGGTCGCACTGTGAATGCCATCGAATTTTGCACGCTCTCTACCGGACGGTTTTTGTATTCACTTTAAATCACTGGCGCATCACCGTACGAATTAACGTCTTTATCTCGGCACACACTAACGTACCTCGATCCTGGGTGAACGAAATTCCTTTTTTCTGCTATAATTAGATGGCACCGGGGGCGCGCGGTCGCGGTTGTCTCCGGTGTGCTGCTTATCACTTCACTTTCTTGCAACCCGTTAATTCCACCCACTGTGGCAGAACGGCCCTTGCCCAGCGGGCAAAATCTGTCGTGCGACCTCGGAACAACCGTCGGAACAAGCTCGGAACAAAGAATTTTAATTCTCTTGTTCCGATGTGTTTTTCTGCCCGGCGCTGAAACGCTTCATGTATAACGCTTTAGTGGTATGTGTGTCATGAACTCGGTTCATCCAGTACCTCCCCCCCTCCCGCCCTAGCCCACGTTTCGGATCTGAATATACCCAACAAACTTGGTTAAAATTTTAAAACCTTTATTTCTCACAAATCATAAACATTATCAAAACACTATCAAAACACTACTATACGTACATACACCCTTCTCCAGCGTCCTACGGCACCATTTCATGCGCTTCCTTCTCGAGACGGGACGTCGCTCGGCTCACTTCGTGGTACCTGTAATTGGAAAAAAAAAGATCGCTGAACACTTTAAACACTGCACAATTGTTTAAACACTGGCACAATACTTACTTATAAACATTTACGGCATCCTCCTGCAGCTGCAATAAGCAAAAGAAACAGATTATTATACGAAAACTACGCAACTGTGCGCGTACATGACGAGCGATCTTTGATCACTCTGATCGCCAAAAATACTTGCAATACTTACCAGATTCTTTCGGAGCTACCTTCTGCAGACATTTGGCGAACTGTAAACATAAAAATAGCACTGAATTAAAGAAAAAAACAACACTTTTTAACGTACTTACTGTGGCCGGTCCTGAGGCGTCATCACTGTGCTTGGGACTTGCGATCAAAACAAACCGAACTGACAGTTGAATGGCCAACGCACACACAAACACCGCGTTGTGTGCCATGTAACACATCGTTCAATGAGTCCCGAGACTAGCGTAGAGATGGTGCTAATAATGCCATTTAAATACCAAGGTTCACAAGTACCAACTTTCAGATAAGATATAATTAATTGTAAGATGTCATATAATTTGATGTAATTCGAAACATAACATAGTTATTTCATTTACTTCATAGTTTTTCATAGTTTGCATTTCAAAACATTTCATAGTTAGTGTCGGGACTTATTGCACGAAGTGTTATGTCCACGAGGACGCGCATGCGCATAAACGACGCGTCGATTCGAAGAGCGAGAAAGGAAAAACATGTTCAAAGGAGCGAATGAAATGGCAACACCCGGTGTTGCGCTGGACCTGTGACAGAGTGTGGTTGTGGGCTCGAGGGGGTAGGAACGGGGAAAAATATCGCGTGACGGATGAATTTTTGAAACGCTTTGCCCGCGGGGTGGCAGAAGTGTACCGCAACTATCCGAACATCAGTGCGCCATGATCACGATGGCCTTTCTCACGGTCTCGGTCCTTCGAATTGTGGTGGATTAGGTGGAGGGTCTCGGTTGTTTCTAAAATGCGTCACTGCGGGGGACACGTTGGGAAACGTTTGGCCCTCTGTGGCACGTGCCCTCAAACATTTGTCTCGCAGGAATTACTGGGACATTTTTAAATTGTTACCAAATCCAATAAAAAGCTTATGACACACGAGGCCAGAGTCGAACAGGGAATTCCGCTGCCCGTGCTAGCATCAATCAAGGTAAACAAGAACGATGACCAGTTCCGAGCTGTGTGTGTGTGTGTAGGTGCAATGGCCACAGCGATAAAGTTCGCCCGCACATGCGAGCGACGGGGGCACGCGAGGAGCTATCCGTCGCGGTGGTGCCAGAAGAAAATCACTATCGAAAGGCCGCGACACGCCGACGCATACTCCTACACTGCGCCACCTACACGAATGTTGCGATTGTAAAACGACGGGGCAGCGTCCCGGCACTGGCGCTGGGAGACGGAGGGGCTTAAACACGGGGCAGCAACGAAACCGAAACCGAACCGCGGCAACCAGCAACAATCCTCGCGTCTTCTCTCGAGGGCGCTGTACCGGATACCGGCTCTGTGCGTGCACTCGCGGACGGCCACGTGCACTGGCCACCGCGTAACACATCTACACACCTCGAGCGAAATCCACCGACTACAACGGCATTCGGGCATTCGCTGAAGGCGTACCGCGTCCGGTACACACAGGAAACCGACCACTAACGAGAGAAAAACGCAATCTGGGAAACCCCCGGGTTTCTCATTCAGCCTGAATCACGCGCGAAGCGGCGGCTCTCCTAGGTTCGGTGACGAGCGAGAGAGTGACTCGTCGGATCCTTGGCGCGCGCGAAGCCGACCCGAACATCCTCGGGGCTCGGGACATCGGCAGCGCGTTGCGGCACCGGCACCGATTCCTGCGGTCGTCAGCTGGCAGAGGGAGTTGGGCCAGCGAGTACGTTGCCTTTTCCGGGAAAACGAGAAACGAGAAAATCGAAGGCAGACAGAGCGTGATGCTGCTGGGCAACCCGACCCGTATCCCGTACTGTGCATACTTCCCGGTCGAACAGCTGATTATGATAGTCGGTTTTCTTTCGGTTTTCCTCAGGACTCAGGATGGATCTGCGATCGTCATCTTTATTGTATGGCTAATATCGATATCGCTTTCTTCTTGTACGGATGATTTTAGACAGTTGCCCAAGACCCACCACGGTCTATCCCACCCGCTGAATGACTAATGTGGGCTTCGCTTAACTTAAATGTGTTTTCATCTAAAATGTATTGTACTTTGTCTACTGAACGGTGCACACGGTGTGCCCGTGCTTGTGCCCTAGCGGAAAACTTCCTACACAAATGGAATTATTCTTCTTCTTTAGACCGCCGAGCGGTCAATGGCCTGCAACAGAGACAGTGTTAATCTTCTATTGCTTTCTGTAACAATGTGTTTCGTACGGGCCGGGTTAGTGGCCCCGCGCCAAACACAAATGGAATTATGGTAGAAACCAGGCGCCCGTGTTGGTGGGTGCGACCGCAGGCCTAGGCGAACAGTACCCGGTAGAGAGACAACCAAAACACCTTGATGAGCAGTATGAATACGAACAGCGTGCCCACGACGTTGACGGCGAGTGAAAGCATGTCGCGGGAGGTTTTCTGCTTCTGAACGGTGCTGTCCGCCAGGAGCGTGCTGACAATGTGCTGCCCGTCGAAGCCATAGCACGGCATTACGTTGATGAACGCAAGGCCGAACGCAAACACCGTCACGTACTTGAGCAGCAGCTGAACCGAATCGGCAACCCGGGGCGCCAACAGGCCAGTCTTGGGGACGAACCGCGAAATCGTAACCGTGCGCACCAGATCGCCCGGGTGCCCGATGTAGATGACGTCCGGCTTCGCCTCGCGCCGAATCTGCATAATGGTGGTGAAGTTGTTGATGCTCGGCTTGAAGCAGTGCCCGTCGGCGCATTGGCCATTGTGGTGGCAGTAGCCGTAACTGTTTTCGATGGTTTTGCGTATGTTCAGGCACATGTGTTGCGGCAGCGCCACGTCGTCCTCGTTCGCGTCCACCATGTACTCGAAGCAGCTGGAGGCCGTGTTTTCGCTGTCGCAGCACTCGATCAGACCGTCGTTCTTGTGTGACATCGGAACGGACTCGTCGTTGAGGTGCACAAACTCCGTCGGTACGCAGTACGCCGGGGGCGAGTGGATGGTTTGGAGCAGACAGCTGAACCAGCCGTCCTCGTGGCGTGTCTTGCAGCCGTTGATCGACTTGATGATGTCGCCCTGCTCGAGCCCGCGAGCCCCCGCCAGAGGGGATGTGCTAGTGAGCCCCGTCACTATGACGGCTTCGTTGGTTCGATAAAACGCCGAGAAGAGGACCGGGGTCGACACGAAGAGGAGGTACGTGAAGATGCCGACGACTACGTTGTGCCAGATGCCGGCACACAGTACGCGCAGCTTCTTCCACATTTTCAGCGCATTCAGCTGATCGGTATCGAGCTGCGTGTAGGCCATTGGAATGATCAACATAACGTGCATCCCGAACCCCCGGATTTGTACGTCCTCCAGCACCGCCGCAAGCCCGTGGCCCAGCTCGTGCACTACACTGTTGATGGCCAGGGCCACAATGTAGTAGCCAATTTCGCTGATCGGCAGGTTGACCCCAGGTATGAGGAGGTCGATTTCGACCCGACGCTCGGAGTGCGTTTCGCCCGCAGAACCGCCCGATGCCGTGCCCATAGACCCCCGGCTGAGTGCCGAGTGAGGGGACCGGTTGGCCGAGTGGAACGAAGATATGATAATCGTCACCATGGCAAACGGCATTAGCAGCAAGCTCAGGTAAACGCCCGCGTTGAAGCTGTAGTCCAGCAGCCTCCGGGGATACTTGGTGCTCCAAAAGACGATTCGGCGGTTCATGGCCGTCGTTCGCCACTGCAGGCGAAGGAATTTGACCGACAATCCGGTTTTTCGAAGGAACGCATCGTAGGGATAGTGCATACAGCTCTGCAAAAAACAAAACGCAATTTGTAGTAGCCGGCAAAAGGAGGGGATCACAGAGTGCCGGTAGCCTACCTTGAAGAATCCATCGAAAAACAGGAGCACCAAGTATATGGCTACCACCAGTCCCAAAATCACAATAAACTCCATTCCAGCGACACTGTCCAGCTGACCGGCTAGTTCATTTTCTACGACCGAAAACACGGAAAATGTAGGCCTGGGATTTTGCGGTCCTTTGCCGCAAAATTTGTTTGGGCTTGTTTTGACAGTTGCACAGCGATCGGCGCAGCGAACGTGCTCCACAGGACGATTTGACACGGGCTGTCAAACGATGGCACAAAGCCCACAGTTCACGGGAAAGTAACGCTCGCTCAATTTGGTGCTCTTTTTGCGTTGTTGGGTGCGTTTTGTGTCCGCGGGAGTGTCCTTTTACCATGCTGCTGGTTTCTCGCTAGTTACCCGAACGTTGGACCGCGCCGTTTGACCGAGTTATTGTCCATTCAACCCGTTGTGGGAACGTAGCAGCCGATACTGGGAGAGTCGCCTGCCGCGACCAAGCCGCGCGCATCACGACAGGAGGAATGTCAAACACAGTTTACAGCGCGGACCAGTGTTCCCCAAACTAGCAGCTACCATCGTCGCTAGAAGCGACCGATTGCGAAGATGTTTTCCGGCGGGCTACTCTCACGTTTGAAACAAATTATCACCGGTTGTGATGACGGGCACGATCGTAAGCGTAAAAGTGCGGTGCAGTTTAACAGCATCGACCCGAAGCGGGCTCGAATGACACATCTGCCTTCGATTCCAGCGCCGGTTGAGAATGATTGGCATGCACCGCAACCCGTTGTTGATATGCATCAGAACGGTCACCGGAGTACGCTGGCGAACCCAACGGCAATGAGTAAAGGGGCACGTTTTATGTGTGATCTCACCGACGACGATTCGCAACCGGTGGCAAACGACGACGGTCTGTCGATTCGGAAGCCTCTGCTGAATGCACGCCGGTCGATGGGTAGCAGGCCGTTCGAGGACCACACGGGGACGCTCCCGAAGCCGCGTGTCAAGAACGACCTGCCGATGCTGATACCGCTCAAGTGCGTCCCATCGAAACCGGTGCCGAACGTGAAGCCCCAGATCCGAGAACTCGGCACACGGTTCGGCCGCCGTTCACTGTCCAACCAAACGCCGCCCTCGATACACCCAATCACAGGCCTTACGACGAAAACCACCGGCTCCATTCCGGAGCTTACGGGTGAGTTTCACAACCTTTTGCGCACGAAGTACAGTATGACTCCGTGGGAAAGTGGCCACCGCCGGAGCAGTAATGGGCCGGTGGGCTTCGACCGGGACACCGACAGTGAGTACGAGACGCTGAAGAGGTACGAAATGCTGATGAAAAAATTCATTCCCAATGTGAACGACTCGACGGACACGACGACGACGAGCGCAAAAAGGGGTCAATACTCGAGCTCTGGGTTGAACGGCCCCTTGCAGCGGCCCCCGTTACACCAGCAACAGAAATCACCGGAAGTGGGGGCGATCGTCGACCTGACCGACGACGAGGATGACACGTGTAGCTATGGAAGTGCTGAGAACGGAGAGCTAGTGCTGGAGGGCAGCCGCCGAGTGACTAGTGGCCGATTGTTTGACACGACCGATCAGCAAGAGCCAACAACCGCCAGGGCGCCGCTGGAAATGGTGAACACGTTCAAGGAGAAACTACAGACCAAGCCGGCCTACCGGGAGAACATCATTCAGGATGTTCAGCAGCGGTACGGGTCGCTGTTCGACCAGCGCAAGACCCTCATCGAGCAGGAGAAGCAAAGGCTCAACGATCTGCACAAGAACACACTGGAGCAGGAGAACTTGATGCGTAGTAAAATGTTCAACTACGTCAGCACGTTCCGGGCGTTCGAGCTGATGGCGATCGACGAGCAGGAACCGAAGGAAACCACACCGGAGCCGGAGGAGGTGCCACTACCGGCGCTCACCCAGGCGCAGCTGGATTTGATCAATAGGAAGCTCCGAGCCGGCGGTGAAGTCGTGGCGGACAAATTCAACCTTAAGATCAAGGGCAAGGATCTGGTGACGTTGGCCGGGTCCAACTGGCTTAACGATGAGGTGATTAACTTCTACATGGAACTGCTCCGGGAGCGCAGCGTGGTGCGGTCGGAGCTGCCGAAGGTGTACACTATGAATACCTTCTTCCTGCCGCGGCTGATGCAGAACGGCTACAGTGGGGTTCGTCGGTGGACGCGCAAGGTCGACATTTTTGCCCACGACATTCTCGTGGTGCCGGTGCACGTGAACGGTGTGCACTGGTGTATGTCGATCGTGGACCTGAGACGAAAGACCATCCACTATTACGACTCGATGGGGTCGCCGAACAATCCGGTACTGAACGCGCTGGAGAGCTACTTGTGCGAGGAGTCGCAGGACAAACGCAAGACACCGTTCGACAAGGCTGACCTGACGAAGCAGAACATCCGCGACTGCCCGCGGCAGCAGAACGGGAGCGACTGCGGTGTGTTTAGCTGTATGTTTGCCGAGTTCCTGACCCGCGATCGTCCCATCACATTCGGCCAGACTGACATGCAGTACTTCCGCCAGAAGATGATGGTGGAGATCGTGCAGGGTCAGCTGTTGACGTAGGTCCGTTCCCTTGGCTGCACTCCCATCGAATGGACATCTTCTTCCTTCTCCTCGTTCGATTAGCTCATATTTATTCTTGCTCCTGTGGAACTGCGTTCTCCAAGTAACACACGTCCAGTACACAAAATTTGGCCCGACACATCGGACAGGTGGCCTTCTTGCTCAGCCAGGTGTCCCACTCGGATCTCTGCTGCGTCGACACGAACCAGTTCGCCAGACAGCTGAGGCACCAGTGCGGCCGACAGTGGCACTGTTGGCAGCGCTCCGTGTCCGGCAGCAGCCGACCCTCGCGGTCAACATCGAGACAGTGTTTCTCAATCTTTACGTCCGGCTGCGCCTGCAGGCAAGCCAAGCAGTTGTCCTCCAGCGCACCCGGATTCGGAACGGTGGGGTTGAGCGCAACCTCCTGCCGGAACACATCCACGAACCGATCGGTAAGGCTTTGAAATTTGACCGACGACAGTACGATGACCGGGCAGCGGACGTGATCGCGCAGATCCTTGTAGTGTGTACCGTTGAGTCGGATATCGAACTTTTTCTCCTGCGGCCGCAGCTGATGCACGGCAATGTTGACGTACTGTGAGTCCGCGAACGTGTCCGTGATGACGGCCTGTGTTTCAACCTGCGAGGACAGAGAGAGACAGCGAACAAGCGTGAGCGTTAGGAGAACTAATCGAATCGATCCGACCGCTGCTGGCGAACCTTGTACACCATCATGACCGTGTTACTTTGTTGTGCTACATTCATCCCGTACATTCTAATTTCGACTATCCAGTTTTCGGTCACCACCAGCCGTGAAATTGCATTCAACCGTACCACCATCTTTGTATCCCTGTAGCGTTACGATCAATGAAAACAGCAACAAATGTTTATTTAAATAAATTGAGCAAAAAGTGAAGCTCGCCGGCGCTCTGTCTACCGTCTGTACTCGTCGTTTATGTTCGTGGCCACGGCGCGCCAGTTGGGCATTGTGGCGGTAGTGAACTGACGTAGCTGCTTCACTACGGGATGATTGTCCCAATCGTTCCAGGACCAGTACAGTGCGGTGCCGACATCCAGCAGCGCTAGAATCGCGAATCCAGCCAGCACCCCACACCGCGCGAACATTACCCAAACCGGCACTTCCGGATCGAAGTCTTCCGGATTAAACCAACTCATTAGCGTCATGTAGCCCACGTACGTTAATGGCATCGTAAAATGGATGAGCATCTTCAGTGTAGTTAGTTTCATGTTGTGCTGCAGGAAGTTGTCGGCAAAGTAGCGTGAGCACAGGTTATCCACCGTGAATCCGATCGATTCTATCTCCGTTGTGGGGAAGATGACAAAAAAGCAGAGCACCAGGTACACAATCGTATAGACTACGCTGGGCATCATCGTGAGGACCGGTCACTGGTACAGGTTGTGAGATTTCGATTTTCTTTCGCATTCCAACAGCGTCGGAAGCGAATTATTTGAAGTGTGGCCGTGCACGAACTGTCCGCCGCATGCACGATTGAATTCGATACTGCGTGGAACGCAGTTCAAAACAAAGATCTCCGCCTTTTGACGTGGGTTCTTGTTGATGGATGTGGCTAAGGTTTAAGGCTAAAGTTGCACCGGACGCGCTGTAAAGAGCCAGAGATAACTCGAAAGCATCCTTACGGACCTAGGATTGGTTGATCGGCGCCATTGAACACATTGTTAGCGATTGCTTTCCACTAAACGGCATTAAATTCGGGCAATGAGTCATTTCAACCATGGTCTGTAAACGAAAAATCGTGCTTCTTGAGCAGGCTTTGCGATCGGAGAAATTTGTCAAAACGTGTTGTTGATGTGTTTTTGCATGCTAACTCTGCATCTGTAAAGAATTTAGCGAAAGGGATCAGAAGAGGGATGGACAAAAGACTAAGCCATTGCGTGTCAGATAAAGGGCAGTGATACAATGACTGTGACCAACAGGCGATTTCATCGCGCTCAGCTTCCGGCGCCGAGCCACTTTCAGCACACAATCGCAACGCCATCACCATCCATCATCGGTGGGGTTGTGGGAACCGGTGGTGCTGCCGGTTCCGGGGCTTCCGATACTATTTACTCGTCGGCTGGGCTTGGCAGGGATTTGGCGTCAGAAGAGGATGCCAGCTCTCTCTACACGCCATTTCCGAAGCACGTGCCATTCCCAAACATCGAGCAGCAATCTGAGCTGCTGAATGAGTTTATTATTTTCGCCTTCACGATTGTGGCCAGTGTAACGCAGTTTCTGCACCTGTACCGGACAGTCTGGTGGCTACCGAACTCGTACAATCGACAGGCTGTGGTAAGTGGGGAAGGAGGACGGTGGTAGTAGCGAACGTGCCAGTGTGCTGAAGGGACACTTGTATTTTACAGAACTTTTATCTCATCGATTGGGATCTGGCCATCTTCATCGACATTATGGCTAGCAGACGGTTGCTGTACTGTTGCATTACGAAACTTATCGATGCCAACTGCCCCGACGCTTACGCGGAGGTAACCAGAAGGGGCGCCAAGTACACGTTTCTGGCCTGCATACTGGTGTCTTTTGTTGCGTGTGGCGCACAGATCTACCAGAAAGCCAGCTACGTTCATCTGTTCGTCCTCTGCTATCCGCTGGTGCTGTATCTGATGATTTTTGGCTTCAACCTGGAGTATTTTTTGCGCACCATCGTGGATACGCAACCGAACTGCATTAACGGTATGCCACTGCACAGCTGCTCCTCGAACGCCACCTCGATCCGGGCTGAAATCGATGCCCTGAAGACGGATTTTAACAATCGATGTCGACAGGTGATCTTCACCTCGCTGCTGAATGCGTACTATGCCGGTTTCGTGCCGTGTGTGTTGGCCTCGAAGCATCTGTATTACAACAACTTCTGGACGACGCAGCATCTGGCGTGTATCTTCATCGGTGGGTTCAGCATGTGCGTTACCTATTGCTTCCCCGTGCGGTACTTTGACGTCTTTTACCGTGCTACCCTTCACCTGGGCCAATGGGACCGTGTTAATGCGCGATCCAGCAGTCTTCCGGCGCACACGTGGTCGAAAACGAGTATTTTTCCATACGGAACGTATGTTCGCTATCTCGGCGAGCTGTACCGATCCGTGGGTAGCTGTACCTCAGCCATACCAACCAACAACAGCCATCATAGGTTCTACGTACGTATGGCAGCGGGCAATGGGATTCATTTTTACTAATGATCGATCATCCACACTTTCTCTCTGTGGCTACCTTAGGCCTATTTTAGTAATCCTCGACTGACCTACCTGTGGTTGATATGCCTTCAGATGACTATGATATTAATTCAGCTGCTTCTACTGTCGCTGGTTCGCGAGTGGCAGAACACCCTGTCGCTCGTGTTCATGCTGCTGGCCAACTATTTCGCACTGTTCCGCATCGTTCGGGATTATCTCATCATTCGGAGGATATACGGCAACGAGAGTTTGTCGCCCCCGAAGTATAAAGCGAACTAGCCAGCCCCGTGGCATAGCACTGTGTCAGAAGTCTTAGATTTATAATTTATTGAACTGTACAATAGTGTGTAATGCAACGATAAAATCTAAAACACATCCCACTAGCGGCTCCGTTCAGTTGCGTTCGGTGCAGATGATGTTCCGCTCAGTTGGAGGCTAGTTTGCAATTCCTTTAGGCTTCGATTGGCATTCTGCATTAGCATCTTGATGATTAGCTCATCTGTTTGGTGCTTGTTTTGGCGAAAATCGAACCGGGCCCATTCGCGCAGCTCCTGCCGGGTGGCGGTGTCTGGCACTTGGCTTATGGTGCGAAATATTGTTCGGTACAGCTTCAGCACCTCTTGTCTCAGCATAAACTGTGGAGTGGAAGGTAAAGCGTTTTCCGTATTCCGTCAGCCACGAGCCGGTCCCCGGTGTCCCTTACTTGTTTCAAACTGAGTGCGGCTTTAGGAATTTTCGACATGATCTGCTGCAACCCGTGTGCTGGGGATGCTACTTTTTACGTAAATCGCAGACATAAACAACGCTGGGGCACGTTCGCGCAAGCGATTGACGTCTCCCTTGACAGTGACAAGCCATCAGATAAAACCGAAGCCAAATTGCCAGAGGCGCGGATAAATTTTCGATCGCTGCTAGAAATACAGAATTGATACGGTGGTTTTTACGTGGTTCTCTAGCGCTAGACTATATTCTGAACAATTTTGAAACTGTGCATTAACATCGGTAAGTAATCCGTAGGAAATCGTCCACTGCACGATTATAAAAGAAGATTATTTTGAAGGGCCGGAACATTCTAGCTGCATCTTCTTCCGTGTATAAGTGTTTCTGGTTAAAACGTTATAAAAGTGACAAAGTGCAATACGATGCCTTCAAAGAAAAATGTGACTCGAAAGAACACTACCGAGGAACGTAATCTTCACAAGATAATGGAATGTACCAGCTTGGATAAAGACAACACAAAAAGAGAGCGAATGAGGGGACAACGACGGGCTGAAGCTGAGCGGCGGAGAATGCTGCGGGAAGATCGCTGGAATCTGCTACATTCCCAAAGCCCCGAGCCTTCCAGGATGCTTGATGTGTCCGATACGCCTAAAGTATCCGACACGCCCAAAGAATCGGAATCAGAAGAGGCAGATGCCGACGACGACGACGCCGGGCCGTTAGCCGATAGCGATGGCGAGCTGGAATATAAACTCGTGGCAGAAGAGGTGCTAGCCATGGATTACGAAACTTTGTCGACCTTTATGGCCTCAACGATTACAACCCTGCGGCTGACGACGCGTCAACTTGGCATGATCGCAAATAGTATCGATCGGATCGACAACAGGGTTCATGAGGTTACCACTAGCCTCGATGGTCTGCGCAGCGAAATTGGTGAAATCAGGGCTGCATTGGAAATCATGCCAAGCAGCAGCAGAGCTACTCCCGCAAAAGCATCCGATCGCCCGTTCACCCACAGTTTCCTGCCGGCGCGAACAAAAGATGATTTGATGCAACTGGAAGAGATGGCGGCCAACGCAGCGTTTACCGGGCATGCCAAGGAGTGGTTTCGCCGCAAGTACCCGTGCGCAAAATACGAGGGTCAAGGAAAGACGGTGTTCTTGCGTCTTTTCGACGATTTTTTCACCAGGAGCCTTTTAACCCAATGTCTATGGACGGGAATGACGAAGACCGGTGAAGTGAGAATCGGGTTTGAGAAATTCGTTCGAACGCTCGATCTTCTGCACAGCTTAGTGAAGCAATCGGATCCAGCGTATTCATCGAAAACATCGTTTGAATCCGCTGTGAAGCGCCTGCTGCAGAGAGGAATGAGACGCAATCAGCTGATATTGCGAAAACCGTCAGCAAGACGCAAACGACAGGACAACTCCCCGAGTGATTAGGTTATTTAGGTTTATTTATTGTGTTCCTTAGTATAAGATTAAAGAATCGTATACGTACTTCACCGGATTGGTGCCGTGTGTGTTGGCGTCGAATCATCTGTAACATCATCTGGACGTCAGCCGCAATAGCCATCATAGGTACTGCATCCGTATCGACGCGGGTAATTGGCTGCACTTTTATTAACGATCGATCGACTGTTTCTCTTCATCGTAGGCCTAACCCTCCCTCGACTGCCCCAGCTGTGGTTGATATGCCTTCAGATAACTATGATCTTAATTCAGTTGCTTCTACTCTCGTTGGTTCGCGAGTGGCCCGCGTTAACACCATGTAACGAGAGTTGTCTGCACCCGAAGTAAAAAGCCCGCCCGGCAGTATCTGGTAAGTTTTATCCTTTTGGTGCTTTTACTGTTGAAAATCGTTTGCTGTTTAAAACCGAGTCTGGCCTTGTGCTGCTTTTTACGTAAACCGCGGACGTAAACAACGCTGGAGCACGTTCGCGCAAGCGATTGACGTTTCCTTTTTGATAATCGCGAGAGAGTTTCTCGGATCGCGAGAGGGTTTTCTCCTTACCAGCCCACAGCGTGGAGAGAGAGTGTTTCGCGGTTTTCCCTTTATTTTCTCTACTGAAGTCTCGCTCTTGTCATGGCGAGAGAAGCTCTAGCGCTTCTCTCGCTCTGCTCGTTTATGGGGTGGTCACAGGGTGGTCACTTTCCACTTTTGCATTTTTCTGGTGCCCTTTTTCATTTGGTTATTAAAAAACGGCTAAATACTTTTCGATTCTTGAATGCAAAAGTTGAAGCATCGAAAAATATCCAGCCGTTTTTTATAACCAAATGAAAAAGTGCACTTTGTTTTGACCACCCTGTATTATGATCTCGCTCTGCTTATGTTAACGCACTGCTTATGTTGCGAGCGATTCAAACCTGACTCGAAAGCCATTGAGCGCGCACGTTGTGGCTGCGTTCATGT
This sequence comes from Anopheles cruzii, assembly GCF_943734635.1. NCBI lineage: Eukaryota > Metazoa > Arthropoda > Insecta > Diptera > Culicidae > Anopheles > Anopheles cruzii. Next base: position 12,163,538 of record NC_069144.1, on the reverse strand, counting down.
TCGTTACGAAGTCCGGGAAAACCGCGCGTATTCCATTCGGTACTCGTCGGGGAAAAGTGCACCAGAGTGGTCGTTTTTGGTTGAATTGTGAATTGTGTGATATATTGTCTAGGCCTTCTTCTTTAGTTTTTCCAAATTCGTTTGTTCATTGACCGGTGTTCTTCCATCGCAATCGTGTTGATTGTGGAAAATTGTTCAATAATTGGCGTGTGAAAAACAGCAGATAAATGATTTCACCAAATCTCAACGGGTGTAAGGGGCGCCAGTGTAAACAGCATCCCTCAAAGATCCGTTTCAATCATTAGCATTTGCATCGATCAAAGGGTGAGATACGTGTAAAAAGAAGACACATTCACGGCGATCGCAATCGGATCCATCGCGGAATAGGAACTCGCGCTGTGATATTTTGTTTACGTTTTCGCTATTTTTCATTTCAAATCGCATCAATTCTTCGCTCCGGCCAGCGAGACACACGCCGCCAAATCACCCGCCGACACAACCGTTGAATGAGTTTTGGTCTAAAAATATTTTCAAACAGAAAACCACAGAAGGCCGCTTTTAGTAAAAATAGGATCAAAAGAGGATGGCATAAAAGTAGAGATGTGGCTAAAAGTGCTGGAATTAATGTTTTTTAAATCTTTTCGTTCCAGCGCAATCGGTCTCTCGGTCGGTGTAGAACTGTGCCACGTTTAGTGAAAGTGTTCAAGTGAATGTCACGCGGCCGTTTGGCGGGTTCAAGGATAACGCAGTAGGTCCTGTGGTGAATATAGTACAACGGAGGCGCTTCTTTCACGTCGAATCGAATGACAAGCGTGGAATTTTGTGGGACGCCAACTCGGATCAGGTTTCGTGTAGTGTCATCATGTGACTGTGTTTCTCGGCTCGGCGGCTCCTGTTGACCACATCGGCCACTAACTGGAAACTTCTTATCGTGTGTGTGTGTGTGGTCCGTGAAGGTCTCCAAAAAAAAAACAGTGGGCAAAGGTCGAACGGAATATGCGCGGCATGGAATTGCCCAGTGTCCTGTTGGGGTGAACTCTGTCGTCGTCAACTTGTAATGCAATCCTGAGCGTAGAGCGGCCACTATGGCAGCGGCTTCATCGGCAACGTCCTCGTCACCGCCCCAGATAAAGGTCAAGAAAGAGCTCTGCTCCGACAACGACACGATCAAGGTGAGCGAATTCGGTATTGTGGATATTATTTGTACTTTTCTAGGAATGACCGTTTCTGTGTTCTGTGACACGTATTCCACCAAAAATCCAATTCCCAGTGGACCCAAAGCGCTGGCGAACGGTTTTAACGGTAATTACCCATCGGCCAGGACGTCCACCAGTGTGGCAGGATATTTTGTTACACCGGACAGTGTTCCAAGTTCGGTTTCCGATTGCTGGCCAGCCAGGCCAGTGGGGCACATCTCTCCGCGACACCGGGTCACCGGGCGAGCCAACGGGACGCGCGTCAGCGTCCGTCCCGGTGGTGTCCGGTGGCGTGTCGCGCTCCCTGTCCCCGTCAGAGTAACCGGAGCCGGTAATGTTGAGTCTAAGAATAAGCCGCCGTGCCGAGGTGAAATATTGTAGAAACGCAGCCCCGCGATCCGGACGCATTTCTGCGTAATGGCAACCCATACTGGTGGACACACAGAGTGTGTGTGTGACAGTGCTAGGAACTGTGTTTTTTGCCGGGCTTTCCCTGCGGTTGTTGGCGCTGAGTTTCGTGCGAAAAAGCTCCGGAGTCGCCACGAATCATAACTTTAACTGTGTGCTCCGGGCATTTGAAATGGTCGCACCATGGCGCGCGCAACCAACTGTTGCGTCCAATCCGTCTGAATGGCGGCAGCGAGCACGTTTCACATTACCACCGGAGTACCGTGGCCGGAGGATACACCGTGTGTCGTGTTTTATGCTTGTCATACAAATTATTGGAATGCAATGTGCAAAATGTCCTCTCTGGGTTGGCACCATAAAACATAAACCAAATTCCCAAACCTTCGCTGGGTGCGTGGAGCAACAAGTTGTAATTAGAAACCGATGTGGCCAGGTGGGCGACCCCCTGAGACCGGATGGGGAGGGTCGAGATGGATGAAATTATCACCCGACCACTACTGACTCTGCTGCTCCTGCTGGTCGGGTTGGGTGCAATTTGCTGAAACTTATATTTAGTTTTCCACCGAACGGCGGTGGCAGAACACTGTAATCCAACGGCGAATCCGTGACACCCTGGGTGCACCGGCCAACGGAGAGGGATCGGTTTTATCTTCCGCCATTCGGGGCGCATTCGATGTAATATGGCACATGGCACGGTGGAGCAACACGGCTGGTCGGGCGGCCGTCGGTCGGCTGGCTGGCCGACTGGTCGGCCGGTCCCTGTGAAGTCCTCTACGATTTCAAACGGCCACACGATGGTTGGTGATGGTACACCTGCCGTTGTCAGTTTTTCCGACTCATTGGCCCTCGTGGCCTCGTGCCCCGGTACGCCAATGTGGGAGCGCTCTGGGGGATCTATTACACCTTCCGCCGGGTTTCGGTCGTTTTTGCCTTCGACAGACTTTAGTGGGGAGAGTATAAGTTCCATATTTTATTTAAACATGTTGTTTGGCCGTTACATACTCGTTGACTGAGGCTGACTTTTCGCAATCCAGCGAAAGCAGAGAGTTTAATAAATTTTGACATAGACTCTAGGCAACCGTGTGTCCCATCTGCATCGGCCGCGCACGTCAGGCCACGTCGCGTTTCCGTGCGGCTCCCGAACGGTTTGTGTCGGGTTTCGATTTCAATTTCAAAGGCACTTTTCTGGCCCAACGCCCCGGCCCGGCCCGACTCGGCTCACCTCCGCCCGGTTGAAGAGGCCGCATGCCAAACGACGCGGCGGAAATTGGAACCGCGTTCACTCGTGTTCTCGTGCGACAGACCGAATAACGGTCGCCTGCCCGCGCCGACAGTCGGCTCTTAAAGTCGGTGTCGAAAGAGGAAACACGGATACGCGCTCGATCGAGTCTTAAAGCATCCGCGGAGCGCGAGTGGGAAACTTGGCATCGGTCCCCCCCAAACGGGACCTTTCCCGGTCATTAAAGTTAAAGCTAAATGATTTATTATCTTGTGGCCCACGGCAACCGATTGGATTTACATTATAAAACAGTAAAATGAATATTAAATTCCTTCACATCGCGATTAAAGCGTGTTCCATCCGAAAGGGGGAAATTTCCACACCTGAATCTGGAACACACACCCCGCAATGGTTTTCCCTTCCGTTTTCATTTCCATTTTTTGCTTTCCTCCGGCGATCGCGCGAAACAAATGTACTCGGCTCAATTTTCACCAACACCCCGGGCCTGAATCGATTCGGGCGCGGGCTGCCATCGGAACATCGGATCGGCGTTAGACCCCGGGGCGTTGTTGTTGTGACGAGGGACTGGGGGAAGCATTAAAGCATTAAAAAATGGGCTCAAAACTCATTGTCGGCAACGGGTCAACGAATTATTCGGTTGCTGACGACGACGCTGTATACGGTTACAGCCCACCGGTGTCGTTAGTTAAAACGGTTTATTAACATATTTTTTGCTTGCCACCTTCCCGCCCTCTCCGGGGCATTCGGGTAGACGCAGCAACAAAATGCAATACGCCCCGACACGGCCCGCGTGGCCATTGGTCAGTGGCCAATTTCAATTCGGTGGCACGGACAGCCCAGGCGGCTGTGAAATTTCATCCACCACGCTGTGGGTCTTCTGTGAGTGAAAGCGATCGGTCCAGGAATCGGAAGGATCGGCGATCGAATCATCCGCATCTCGTTTATTTCGTATGATTCGGAAAACGAAAGTGTGAAAGATCTACGACAATAAATGGTAAAAATGTCGGAAATGTCAGATTGAGCATTAGAGCGGTAAGCAACATCCGTTAGAAGCTTAGATTAATTTTTGCATTTAGATTATTTTCAATACCTCGAGGCTTGGTGCAACATTTTGAAGGTCTCTGTGGCCTACTTTGGTACCGAATTTAGTAGCAGTAGATAGCGAAAAAATGACGGAAACACGTTGCTAAGGTGCAGTCTCGATCGGTTTTGGCCGCACTGTTTATTGATAGCTTTTCAGGAAGACCTTTTTTCTGTTCAGCGATTGCAAAGGACAGCCGAATTCGTAATGCAAAACCCACCACCGCGTCGTCGCCGTCGTGTTCGCCGTATGTTGAACCATGTTGACCACTCTGGTCAGGTTTTCCCACACCGGTTCCTGCCGGCGACCGGCGACATGCACACCACACCGGTGCGCGAGTGATTTGCTAATTGAAATGCGATCCAGTGCAAATGAAGTTGCAGGCAGTCATAATGTGATCCCGCCGGGATCCGACTGTGGCCGGGACCGGACCGGACCGGCTGCCGCTGCCGTGTTCTTCAGGCCCCGTTTTTTTCCCCGTTCCCGGCTGATGACGTGACGTGATAAGGCCGAGGCGAGGTTGATGCATTTTCGTATCGCCGTCGTCGCCAGGCTGGCCGGGCTTGATTACAACCCGATTGGCTTTGATTTCGTGGCACTGCGTTTTTGCATTATTTATTCCACTCTACGCCGGGGACCCTTCTGGGCACGGTATTGAGTTTCGGGGGAAAGATTTATTTTCATTGGAGACGTCCCTCCGGCGGCAGCACTTCGTTCGCTTAATTATTGTTGGCTGCCCCGGCGGCGGGACGGGACACCGAAACCGCTCGCGGAGGTACTAGTACCATTTTCGGGTGACTTTCGATTGGATCGCGCGAGACACCGGGTCACGGGAGGCTACCGAGTTGGAGAGCGAGTCGTCTGGACATGTATCGGTTTACGCACACACCGGGAGCGGAGCTGGAAACAGAGCATAAAAATAATTAAACATTCACACAGCCTCCGGTCCGTTGGTCGGTTTGGGTAATATGTTGTTTAAAAAATTGCGCAAAGACGTCCGGACTGGCGGAGCGCGTGTTGTTACCATGCGAGACCGATGACTGAGTGACCTGAGCGCTAGCGCTGAGAACTAGAAACAAGAAACGCACGGTATCGGATTCTGTTTCCACAGTCCCCCCACCCTAGTGCTGTCGCCGTCGTGCCAAAGATGACGCCGACGATGATGCACACTCCTGAACGGTACGTGTGCCATCCGGCGTTCGTCGGTTGATTTGTGCCTCGGCGTCGAATATCGGGTTTCCACCCTCTGGCAGAGAGATCCCGCCAGAGTGAGGGGTGGGACCGGGCGTAAAAGCGCCGGGTTTAGATTTTCCACCTCCTGCTGCCCCCCTGCCCGGGGTGGTGGTGCTGATGGGTGAAATTGAAAAACATATTTGCCGCACCATCATCGCACCGGGCGATCGGATCGGCGGATCGAACCATGCAGAAGAGCACAGCAGTCGTTTAGCAGCACCAGCAGCAGCAGCAGTGCCTAATCGCCCCGAGTCGCACACACACACGCACACGCTAACGTGGATACATTTCATGCCGGCCTCGGTTCCGCCACGTTCGTGAAGTTTTCCGGCCGGCAGGAGTCGGCGGCGGCGTTGGCGTATCGCATTCCTCCGGTAGCCGGAAAAGTGGAGCTTCCCAGGGATCAAATAATGAGAGGGGGAGCGGGCCGGGTGGTTCTGGTGGCTCTGGCCTGATGGATGGGCCTGTGAAGGGTTGCGCCGGGGTGAGGCGGTGGTGGGATAAATGAGACATTTTAAGGTGTAGAGTTACCTGGGGTCCGGGTCTCTCGAGCGCGCTGACGCTCTCTGGTGTTCTGCGTTCTAACAATTTCCGTCCACAGCGGGGACGCCCGGGAAACCCGGGGGGCTTGGGGGCCACACTGGGGTGATTAATGAAGCTGGACAATCATTAAAATGGTGCAACACCGTTGCCGATGATGGCTAACGAGGCACACTCCGGGGTCGGCTCGTGTCTGCCTCTCTCTCTCGGTGCGGAAATTGGATCGTGGGACCTGCGATGCTTATGAATATACGAAGATGTTCCGGCGAAAGAGAACCTCACTACGGGTTTGAAACCGAGAAGACATCGAAGGACAGTTCTTTAGAAGTACCCGGTATTTGGATGAATTGGGTAACATTTTGAATATTTGTTTCGCAAAGGTTTTTGGCCTGAACCATACGAAGTTGAAATTAAAGCACAAAACTAGATATTCTCTGGAAAATTATTCCCTCGTTTTTTATAGCTTCGATGTAGGGACTTTTTTGTCGCGCACTGTGCACAACTGTCTGTGCCTGTGTGTCAGTTCAGACGCTGGGCTCTTGGATTCTTTCGTACTCTTTTATAGCGCTTTGTCATCGCCACCCGATCTAGTAGACATCGGCCTGTTGGGCTCGACTTTTACAAGATCTACGTTGAGATTGGCAAATATGGTTCCATTCTGTATCGCCAAACCGGACCGGATCGGAACACACGGTTCATATCGCGGGCCGCCGGCTTGGCCCGAGTGCAAATGGGGTGAAGGTTTCAAGTTACCACCAGTTCTAACCATACAATTCCTCCCGGGCTGCAGCACACAGAACCCAGCTGCAATCCGTAAGACGTCGTACAAAAGGATCCCGAATGGTGCGGACCGTGGATTTTTGACACACACAAGTGAGAGCGAGGTACTTGCAATTAGTTCAAGTTTTTAATTTTTCTATTGTGATTTTAGTGAACACATCCGGGCGGATATCGGTCAGCAGCAGTCGGCATCGCGTCCGATAAGTGGCGCCCCGCGAGTCAACTGCTGCCACCATGTGTGTGCCGGAGTCGCGCCGCGCCTCGCCTCGTGGGTTCTTCTCCGGTAGGATTTCGGGGAATGCGTGTTCCGCGAAATCAAACCCTCGGCAGCAGCAGAATGAGGGAAGGAATCCCGAAAATGTTCACTGAACAGGCTGCACAACGGCATCGCGCAGACCTTTTGGCTGGCTGGCTGGCTGGTGGTCGGATGGAGATCCGGTTTCAATGATTTTATCATCATACGGCCTTTTTTATGCTGCTGTGGCTGCTGCTGCTCCTCACTGCGCCGTTCACCTTGAAAGAGAGCGAGAGCGAGTGATGGGTTTCAGTTTCGAAAAGTTCTCGCCTTTCGCGGTGTCCGGGGGCGACGGTGGCGGCGGCGGCGCAGGGCTTGTCGACGTCGCTGAAGACGACGCGCGCCCTCGGACTTGGATGGGAAAACTCTGGTGGGGGTCCGGGTGCCGAATGGTTCCGGTTACGCGAGCGAACTATAACTTCGATGACGCTGGTGCTGCTGCTGCTGCTGCTGATGACGGTGACGATGATGAGAAGCAACGATACGCCATCCCCCCACACCGTCGAACGCGCGGTGATATTGGAGCCGAGGGTGAATTCGTACGCTAAAATAACACATAATTTTCAAACGTTAAAACATTATTAAGCAACTCGAAACCACCGTTCGAGTATCGAATTTGAAACCTCGTCCTCGTCGTCGTCCTCATCGTCGCCGTCGCCGGTCAGAGCACCACCGCTACGGTCGGGGTGGACCCCAGAACTGGTTAAGAACGAGTGTTTGGCGTGTTTTATGGCTCTCTTCCGCTGGCTGGCTGGCTGGGTGGTTGAAGCACTCGGCCTCGGCGCGGCAGTAAGACTTCCTGCAGTCGGCCCGCCAGTGCGGCCAGAGTAGGAACAGTTCAGCGTTCCGCGCCGCGCTTCGTCGATGATCCTTTTCGTGAACCAAGCCGGAGAAGGTGAAAACACAATTTGGTGCACGTTGGTGCGCCCTGTCGTAACTTTCTGGAAGCGCCGCAAGAGAAGACTCCGCGGCAGTATCGCCGCGATATGGTTGGTGTGGCTCTCTGGTCGCGCGCGTCCCCGTCGTTCGGTGTCGGTAAATCGGTAATTTGAGACGCACCGTGAAACGTGATACGTGCCGCGTCAATGCAAAACATCTTCGGCATGTGACCGCGCGTCCGGGTCGACGCAGTTCGAGACGCGCGCGGTTTCTCTTGGCGCAAAAGTTCCCACACGCACGGCCGGCGACGAGGTCATGGTGTTTTCGAATTGGCATCTCGTCCGGGGATTTTAATTTCGCATTGCGCGAACGTGCAACGTGCTCCGTTGGCTGCGACGGCGGTGAGCGTGCACGGCGTACTGGGGCGTTTGGAAATCAAACCCCACCCCAGACCGTTAATGAACCCACGAGCGAGCGGAGGAGCGCCCGTCCTAATTAGGACCATATTTTGTTGCGGCAAGGGCAATAAATAAGAGCGCACCGAATGTCGCCGGGGCCGCGCGCGCACATGGTGACATGTGGTGCGCCGATATTTAATGCCCGCGCAATCGGAGAGCATTACCACGCCGGTGGAAAGCCCGCAAAAGCGAGGACGCGGACGCGGGTTCTGGTGACGGTCGCCGGTATCTGCCACTATTTATTACACGCCGCGCGCGGCCATCGGGGAACGTTGGAAGCGACCTTTCGGGGATGACGCGGAAGGGCCACTTGGGGATATAATTATAAATCCCAGCTTCCCGTGCACGGCGGCGGCGGCGGCGGCACTCACCCGATACATTCTTGCAGCCTTGCCTGGGCGCGACGTATCGGTGAGCAGGAGCAGCACAAATTATTAAATATCCGTCCGTCCCGATCCGACGGACGGCACGGCACGACACGGCATTTTGACGTCAACCCGAGGGACAGAGCGAGAAGGAACGCGATATGATCTTTACCCGAAATTGACGTTGCGCAATCAAGATCAAATCACGGAGCGCGCGGACGCGCGGCCAAATATTGAATACCAACTGTAATTTTAGAACTTTGTCAGGAGCACCTAGAACCGCCCCGGAGGTGTGGCAACTTTGAAGCCATTCGCGACATTCGCGAAAGGGCAGTTTTATTCGGTGCCGGGTGCCGGGTCCGGGTGAGGTATCCTCTCAAGGACTGTGTGGGACTTCTAATTGGAACCGATCGCCGTCCGGTCTGCGGTGCTCCCTTTCGGTTTTGGCAGACGCAGTTCCCCAACGGCCTGTGGGGTTACAATGTAGGGGTTAGTTCGTTCCCACTACGCAGCGAACGGTGCGGTTCCTGTCATCGCGAACGTAATGGAACCTTTCTTGAAGTGCACATCTGCCCGTGCCGTGTTGGTACGCTCATGTTTGGGCATGGCACGCCGCGTCAACGCAAGTGGCAATAAATCCTGGCACTTGATCGTGGATCGGTTGTGATCGCGCGGGGCTCTACTGCGCGCTCGGGTACTCACTGGAAACTCCACGGTCCTGCGTGCACCGAGTCCAATTGCTGCAAGCACCCCGAGCCGAGGCCAATCACTGCAGCCGACATTTCGCTTCGACGGGCGACGGGCAGCACTGCAGCCAGCCAGCCAGTGTCACCAAGCGTCGCTGGCGATCCGATGGCCGCAATGTGACACTCTGTTCGTTTTCTTATTCAATTAATTAACTTTAGTCATCATCGTATTACAATACTTGTTTATTTCCCTGTCTTCTTTGCAACCCGAGAGACTCCGAGCGAGGGTCGTTTAGGAGCGGTCGGAGTGGCCCCGCCGTCACGCCAGTGCCTTATCGATTTTCAGCGCTAATCTCCAGAGGGCTCCACGACGGAGCCCGGAATCTGAGCCGACACGAGCACGGTTCGGTGTCACACGGGCGCACGGACGGCTGTCGAACGGGACGGGTCGCGGCGGCTGGGTGGCTGGCGGAGTAAATGAGTATCACATTTACACTTCTTCGCTACGGACTTGGAGCCGTTTCATCTGCTCGGTCCACGCGGCAGATGACGATGGAGGCGCTCTTCTCCAACAGGAAGCGTAGGGCGAGGGCCGAACCGTCGGTGGTGTCATTTAATAAAACACAGACCCCGAGACCAAGCTCTCGGTGCTTGGTGGCGCACTTGGTTGCGGCCTGCGGGCCCTGTGCTGCGCGCGGCGCTCCGCAGTTGTTCGCCGATCTCTCCCGTACCGAGTGGCGCCTGATGCTTCGTATTACACGCTCACTGACCGCGACCAATGCGTGCGCTTCCGGATTCAGGGCAACAAACTCTCCACGACTCCACTCGACTCCTTCTGTCAGTTGGTTGCAGGAGGTTTGCAGATGTTAGTTTGGAAGCAACACACTTTCAAAGGCTACTAGGTTCCGAGAGGAGATGTCTGTGTATGTCGGCAAACCACGGTTGCCGTGGTTTCACACCACACGCGCTCTCTCGTAATCGATCTGACGCCCCGAATTTAACCGCTTCGTCCTTCTCCGGGCGGCGGTGCGTGTATTGTTACTCTCAGCTGTCAGCACCTCCAAAAATTCAACCGGTTACCGTGCCTTGCCAACATCGCTTTAAACGATCTATTAGCGCGCCAGGTGAAGTAACCTGATCCTACCGGGAGTTCCTGCACACTGCGAAAAGGAACAGATAAAAACTAACGGGGCCCGAACGCCCCAAAAGTCCTCTGTCAAACATAGTTTGCGGTGATGGAGAAGCGTGTGGACGCATTGCTGTTTTCATTTTTTTCTCTCTCCCATAGCTCCACGTATTGCAATTTATTGCAACTTTCTCGGGCCGGAGGTGGGTGACGGCGGCTTCCATAATGAAAGTGTACACACATTAAAAAGTAATAAAACCCGCTCAAAACACACACACACACACGGGGGAATTCCGGTCCGACTATAGTAACAACCATACCTAGGCCATCTAGTGACCATCGCGGCAAATGGGTTGGGTTGGTTGACAGTTTGTAGTGAGATAGTGTTACGGATAAGATGGCCACGTGTCAATATTTGCGCTGCGATCCACTCGTTGCTTTAAAATGACAGTTGGAAGTAATCCAGAAGGGGTCAGCTGGAATGTCCTGGGCGACCACAGTGTCCGTTGTAGTGCAGTGTTTAGATCATCTTCCCGGACGTCGTAGCCGCGTCGAGTACAGATCAATCATACCCGACACTACTTCCGTACCCATCACGATCTCAGTAGGCTACTATTGAAGAAGTGCGTTGGGAGGTGCGAAACCCAAATCGCGGACCGCTGCGTGACAAGAATGACCGCTGAACCATACACCGCTGGTGACAAATTGATGGATGATTGCGGCCTAACCGCTGCTGGCGGTCCTCAAAAGCGATACTAGCGCGACCTCAAGCCTTTCACTAATGCACTACTCCGAGATATGCCTGTATTTAGTTTCTGCCGTGTGGCCCCCGGGCGTTGCTTGACCGTGTGGCCGATTGGGGTTGGTGCGTTGACCAACGATCTTGCTGAAGTGTGATAAATTATTTAATGGATTTGTTATGCCGTCGTCCGTTCGGGTCCCCGGTGCTGTGTTGAAACATGATCGTTCAAGTGAAGGATTTTTCCCGTGGACCAGGACCGCCGACGGCCCCAGCTTAATGCCGCGAGCCCTGCCTTTCTGCCTTGAGGTCCACTTTAAGTGCCTTTTTCGAGCTCGCGAAAACACGTTAGGTCTGAGGCGACTGGCGCTGGACGAGAAACTGAAGATGTCCCTGTTTTTAGTGTCTCAAGTACACCAGAAAGCCGCAGCCGAAGGGTCCGATTCGACACGTTCTAATCCCAATCTCGCGCTTCCAATCTCGTGAATTTCATCTCCTTCAGCGTGGCAGGCTTTTATGATCCCCGTTTCGTTCCGAATCCGTCTCGGGCCGATCGGTTTCGTTAGCTGTTTTTTTCTTTGTTTTTATTAATACTAATTTATTGGTTTACAATCGATTATCTGCCTAACGAGTTGTCTCTCCGATCTGCGCGCCCGGACCGTATCAAGTCGTCGGTGTCACGTGGGAGAGCAGCCAGCCCCCCCTCTCCCTCCCGGTGTTATCGATATTTCCGATTGACCAGCCGGGCTAAACGAATGCAAAACCACGCAATGGGGCGAGAAATAGCAGCGAAAAAGTAGAAGAATTAAATCAAAACCACTCCACTCCGCGCGCGACAGTGGAGGAGATCAAATAACAGCCCTCGGAGGACCGTCGGCTCCGTGCGGGGCCTTGCGGGTATCAGGTATCGAGGGATCTCCCGTGTACCGTGCATCACAGCGCCCGTTGTGTCCCGGCACTGAATTAATTGCTGAAATTTAGAAGTATTATCTAACGGTCGGTTGGTCGGCCGGCGGAGAGAGATTGTTTTTCTGTGTCGCCCCAAGTTTACGATCGACCTCGCGCGCTTTGCGTGTTGTGCCTTACGCGTTGGGGCCACCATGTTTTGTTGTTGTTGTGTTGCGTCTTAACATCAATCGATCTCTTCGGGGTTTCTCCGTCCTGCTGGCGGATACATTCAACATTCGAAGCTCGGAACACAATCTATCATGCGGCGCGCGAACCATGGGCATGTAAATCGACGGAATGATGTTGTAATCTCGTCGGTGATTGGTAATGAGTAATCGATCGGTTTGTCCCGTGTCCGTTTGATCAACCGTTGCCGTCCGTTTATTAATTAGAGTCGCAGGTGGTAATCCAATCCGAGTGAAAACTATCGGAGGACCAACTGTCAGCTATATTACTGTGGCCAAAAGATATCTGGATTGAATTATAAATCAACAGATCTTTATTGTTAGCGCCACGCAGCGCAACGCACCACCCATAAATAGTATTCTTTTTTAACTTTTTACCGGTTGGACAGGGATAATGAAAGAAAATGGTGTTCCGTTTGTTTTTGGTCACTGTAGTGAATCCGTTACACGTACACAGTTCAGTCCAACGTCATATCGGTTGATTGAGGAAAAGCGTCCAAACACTCAGAGTCAGCCTGTCTGTCTGCTAGGTGTCCATTTTCCAATATCTCGACAGCATTCTCAAGTGTATCCTCCACTCTGGCAGGATGGTACACTATCCCGTGCTCCGGGGGAATCCGCTTTTTTTCCCGGCGACTCGACAGCCCGACGAGCAGGATTCATTAACACGCGCCACGAGCACCGGCTGCCGCTGGCACGGCCGTTGGTTCTTGGGTTTCAAGGGCGGCCCTCTCCGGTTGGTCCTCCGGCGATCATTTTATCGACACTCGTGTGCGCCGACGGGGCAGGGCGACGGCCCGCCCGGTGTGTTCTCTCGAAGCTCATGTGTCAGTTTAAAATTTCGCGCACGGCAACGGTCGGCTCGGGTCCTTTATGCAACGGTGATAAAGGGTTTTTAGAGCATCCAATCACCACGGCACGGCACGAGTCACTGGATCCCGCCGAACCAGCCGAGGAGGAGGACACACCAGCAAACCAGACATCACAAACCTCACCCTGTGACGCTTCCTGTAAAGCCGTGGCTGTAATCGACGCGCGTGTGGGACAAGGGATGTTTTCATCTCGACTCATGTTCCACAAACATCCACCCACACACACACACACACACGGGGGACGCGTGCAGAAAGAGGAAACTTTTCCGTACGGAAACATGACCTTCCATTCCGCTGCTGCTGCTGCTGCTGCGGCACGGATCGCGCTCGGATTGGTAGAAAGTGTACCGAAAAATTATCTTCCCTTTCATCTCTCGCTCGCCTTACAGGAACTGGCTGAAACGGCCATGAACGATATCCTCGGCTGGTACGGGTACGACAGTGTCGATCGGCTGGAGCTGCCGGCCAACAGTTTGGCGTCTTCGTCGCGAGGAACGCACGACGAAGAACCACCGACGCCACGGTTGCATGCGAACAGCGACGCGCTCAGCACGACGATGACGTCCCCCGGCTCGCCGTCTTCGAAGCCCCACGCAACGGATGGCTCAAACCTGCTGGCCAAAGCCAAAGTGAAACAATGCAGCGGTGGTGGCCAACCGTCGTCGTCGTCGTCCGGCTCCGCGTCGTCGTCATCCAGAAATCGAAGCCTCCAACAGCGAACCAGTGCTGCTAATCATCTCATTTCGCTGCCAGAGCAAGATCCTAGTCCGGCAGGAGCGTCCACCACGGCGGCGGCACGTAGTGGTGGTGGTGGCATCGTCTTACATCATCATCACTCCCATCAACAGCAGCAGCAGGTCCAGGCTCAGGTTGCGCACGGCGAAAGCTCCACGTCCGAGAAGGACAGCTCGAGGGAAAGTTCCAAGAGCCCGATGATGATGATGAAAATACTGGACAAACCGGGTAAGTGGTTGGCCAACCGGGACCGATCTGTACACACTGAACCGGAGGGTGTCTATCACGTTTTTCACAAAATAATGGCCGAAACTGTAGTTTGGTTACTCAATTAGACACTCTGACACACTTCTAGCCTCTCTGAGGATTAGAAAAAAATCGGCATAAATCTACGTCCCCGGAGGGCGGCCACGTTGCGTGTTCGATTGAAGGGACCTTTCATTAAAATCCCGCGAAAGGCCTGCCGGTTCCGGACCCAAACAATGTAGGGGAGCGTATAGGATTTCACCGGCACCAGTTAGTCTAGGATAGTTCCGTGTATGGAGAGTGTAGATTTTTAGCGAGAGGCCGTTGTCTGATTCTGATTCAGCCAGCATCATTATCAGCGAGCATTCGCAAGCGTAGAGATGGATAGGATCAGGCAGAGCTACGAAGGGCCTGCCACCATTAGGTCTGACGTCCGATTTTTTTTCCTCCTTCTGTTTCGGGACCCTTTCGAATCATTGATTCGATGCAGTGATATACGCACCTGGGGGTGCGTATTGTTTTCCATCATTACGCGCGCGCGGGTTCGTGGAAAATTTTGTATAAATTTGTGCTCACAAATGCATAGTGGCAGATGTCCAGATAGCAGATTCTCTTCGCACAGGCCTTGGTTTTGCTGCCGGGGTTTCATTTTTCGCTCATTAACCTACTACCGTGCGATCCGATCCGGAGGATTAATTAAAACACGTGTGTGGCCATCGTTCGTAATCGATTGTTTCTTCTCTTCCGGCCCGTGCCCAACAGAGCAGATTTGCCAGTGGTGCCGCAAGGTGATCCCGGCGCACCAGACCGGCATCCTCGGCACGACGGAAGGCATGATCTTCTGCACCGAGGCGTGCTTCTCGCAGTCGCGCCGGGCGTCCTTCAAGCGGGCCAAAACGTGCGACTGGTGCCGGCACGTGCGCCACGCCGTCAGCTACGTTGACTTCCAGGACGGCGCCTCGCAGCTGCAGTTCTGCTCGGACAAGTGTCTCAACCAGTACAAGATGCAAATCTTCTGCAACGAAACCCAGGCCCACCTGGAGATGAATCCGCACCTGAAGGAGAGGGGCTCGTCGGCGGGTAAGTCCCCACTGTGTGTGGTCAGTGAGCCGCCCTTAAGCTAATCTTTGTCGCCCTTTCCAGGAAGTCTCATAACGCCCGAGCTGTGGATGAAAAACTGTAAAAGCTGCTCGATGTCGCCGGTGTCCGATCGGTCGGTGGACTCACTGTCGCCGGCCCCGTCCGAGTTACCGCTCCTTCGCTCCTCCTCACCGGAACCACCATCTCCGACGCGTTTACCGGTGCCCAAAAAGCCGCTCATTTCCGTCGCCCCGCCATCGAAGCTGCTCTCGAAGACGCTCGCGACCGCGCTGAGCCGCTCTAGTCCGAAGGGTTCCCGCAAACGGCGACCCAGCCACCGACCGCAAGCAATGAGCTCCATCGCCGCCACCGCTGTTAGTTCCAAACGAGCATCGGTCACCCTTCAATCCGACCCCGCCGGCGTCGCCGCCGCTCGGGATTCGGTCCTGGTCGGTAGCTTCAACAACAACAACAACAACGTGCCCAACAATAATCTGCGCTCTTCGTCCGGGAGTCCCGCGTCCGGGATGAAACCGTGCCCCTCGTCGTCGTCGGTGGTCGTCATGTCGCCCAACGTGCAGGATCTGCGAATGCTCGCGAAAAAGCACCCGGTGTTCGGTGACGGACGGGAGCCTCCGCTTGGAGGTGTCTTGGCAGGTCCACCTCCGCCCCAGTTTCTGGCGCCACCGTTGAATCTCATCCGGCCACCCGGGTTTTTCCCCCTGAATCCGGCGCTGCGCTTTAACGGTGGTCCACCAGGCTTGGTGCCACCGATGCCGCCACCGCCGAGTCCACTGCCGGGTGGTGGTCCGCCACCCGGCCACCGACCGCCACCGGCGCCCGGACTGCTTGGCTTCGGTGCTGCAGCTGCGGCCCCTCCCGTGACGATTCTAGTCCCGTATCCGATCATCGTGCCGGTGCCGCTACCCATTCCCATACCGATACCTGTGATAGACTTCCTGAAAGCCGCGCTACCGCCATCCGACGACGCGAAGGCGTCACAGCATGTAGAGACCGTGGCCCCGCAGAAGGAACCGGAAACCGGCGAGGACACCGTGGTGGACTCCGATGGTCCGCTCGACTTTACCGTGACGGGCGTCGGAAAGGGTCAGGACGAACGAAGGACCCTTCCCGATGCAGGTGCAGCGTTGTTATTGGAACCGGAACCGGCGACGATCGAAACGGAACCCCGTTCCGATCCGGTGTTTCCCAGGTTTAAGCGCCTGGAGATGGTGCGACAGGATTCCGAGGGCAGCTCGGCGGAACGAACAGTGACGACGGTGGTGGCACCGCCACCGGAACCGGCTGTCAACGACGACGAGGAGGAAGACATGGAACGGGAGCGTAAGGAACTGGTGGAGCGTAGCCGTCCGTTGCGGAAGCGAAAAAGGCTCGTGGTGCAGCAACATTTGCAGATCGAACCGCCGCGATCCCAACAACAGCCCGGTGACCCGCTGCTGATGGGTGACGGCGGCGTGGAGCAGGTTCCGGCCGAAGAGCAGTAGCGAGCATAAAACGCCGGAATACAATTCCACCATCTCGAGGTGCGGGCCCTGATCCCTTCCCACCTCCGTTCGTTTGAGTCATTCGGGCCATACAGACTAGGAACAGACGCACAAGCTGTGCGCACAGTGTATTGTTTGTTTTTATTCACAATAGCTAATATATAACCACATGGCAAGGCCCGTAAATGCTAAAAAAAGAAAACACAAGCGAACAATCCATCGCCCAAGATCTCCCGTCCCCTGTGTGTGTGTGTGTGTGAGGTGTTTCTGTTGTTTCGGTGTCCCTAGAGTCATTCATTTGTACAGATCCCATAGCGAAATCTGCCCATCGGTGCCGGCCGCGGCCATGATCGGTGCGTTCCACATCGTCACCTTGCCGTTCGAGTAGCCGATGTCCAGCAGCTCGCCCTTGTGTTCCGTTAGCACGGCCAGCGGCCGCAGGCTTTTCCAAGAGAAGATTCGAATCCGTCCGTCCCAGCCGGCACTGGCGAACACCTTCAGATCCGGTCGGATGGTGACCCGGTGAATGCCCGGGTTCTTGATGGTAATCTCCATCTTCCGGGCCACTTGCTGCGTTTTGCGGTCGATCGAGAAAATGAACAGCCGGTCCGATGATCCACCGGCCACACCGCGGTTCGTGACGGGATCGTAGTCCACCGTGAACAGACAGTCGCCATCGGCCGTCCGCAGCTGGACCGTTTCTCCAGCAACCGGCCGCCCGGTGCGATAGTCCCACAAGACCAGCGCACCGGACTCGTAGCCCGCCAGCAGGTACCGTTGGCTTTGCAGTTCGATCGGCCGGAAGCACATAACAGAGCCATACGGAGAACCGGTGGCGGCAGTGGTCGCGGAGGCGCTCGTTGACGGTGGCGGTGGTGTGAATCGCATCGTTTCGCTGAACGTTTTGGCACACAGCACACTGATGGCCGATCCTTCGCCGGGTATTATCACAGTGCCGGACGGGGCATCGTGCGCCATCCGACAGAAGCCGATGTGTTCGGTCGAAATTTCATGGCGCAGCACGTAGTCGCCATCGGCCAGCGCCCACAGCTTCACCGCTCCGTCCTTCTCCTGCGTCAGTAAGGCGTCATCGGTGTGGGCCAGGTTGAGGACGGCACTGCTGCCCACCGACAGCTGGTACGAGGTACGGTTTGTCTGTAGTTCCCACAGCTGGACGGTGCCCTTCGCGGTGCCGGCATACAGATGTTCCGGTGTGCGGAAGCACAGCGAGTAGTAGGAGGTAGGTTCGAGCGGTTTCAGGCAGAAAACCGGATCCGGTGGTAGTAAGGCCATGTCGAGGAGTACCCCGGGTGGGGGGCTGGGCTATCTTATCGTGCTCCGACTTTTCTACGCATCACGGCGGTTCCGACCACTGTTGACCTTGTTTCCGGGCGATTTAAAGACCGGCTGGGTGTCGGAGGTCAGCTGTTCAAGGTTGAAAGGGCAAGAAATAGCAACAGGCACTAACGATTAATCGCAGCAAAGGTTTTAAGGTTTTTTTCGGTGACGAACGACGAGAGAATGTTTACAAATATAATAAATGTCAAACAAGCGTTACAAATGTTTACCAATGTCAAACAAGCGTTACGTTACGTTATCTTCGGTAAGTTTCTATAAGCGATTCAAAATGGAAATGTTTCATCGCGTGTGAAATGTTTCGAATGAAACGCTTCACAGTCGGAAGCGTTTCTGGCCTCGTTAATTTAGAAACGCTTCCCGCCAGGCCGGTCTTGCGCTACCCGTAAAATTGTTCGACTCCTGCTCCCCTGGTGATATTTCGGCCGTTGCGAGGTTGGTTTCCTTGCGGCTTTTTTCTCGCTCGGGGAGGAATTTTGTTCCCATTCTCGGTGAAACGCAAAATCGCGCAAATTTTCCCCGTTATAGCTTTCGCTCCCTGTTTTTCCATTTTCCATTTCTTTCGAGGATTAAAATAAATAAAACACAACTTTTGCGGTGCATCAAACCGTGTGGGATTTTTATTCAGACGCGTGAATGTTGTTAGTGCGATTCGTGTGCAACAATGGGTTTTTAAGCGAGGATCTATTGGAATAGTGAAGAGCGAAAATTCCAAATGGTGGTGCAATGGCGCCGAAAAAGATGTACATTACTCGCCGACATAATGTTCTTCGTTGACGCCTATCATCATAGTTCCGATTGAGTAGGTTTTTTGGTAAATCTGGGGGAGAAAGCACATAATCAATTGGCCGCCACGTGCACTAGTCCCTCGTAGCTACCTTGAGAAAAGCGCGAATGTTGACGGTTCCAAATCCGTAAGAAATAAGGGTTGGCCATTGGGAGGCCAACAGTAGCAGCCGCATAGCCTTTTGGTCCCGTGTTCCCATCCGGTACCAGGGAACATTGTAGATCGCTACTCTCAAGGCATTACACTGCAAAACAAACATTTTGAGGTCATTTTTGGACGTGCTCTATTCTACACAGAGACTCACTTTAAAATCATATATTTCTCCCAAAGTGCAGGTGAAGAAGATTTGACCTGTGAGCATGAAGAATAAGAAGTACCCGGGGTACCAGTCTGGCACCTGAAGGAAGGAATCCGAAGGGTTAGAAAAAGATGTTTCACAAAAACATGCGATTCTTACCAGCACGACCACAACGACAATACTGATGAGCTGGCAAGAGATGCAGCCAAAAAGGATGAAGAAATGTAGCTCAAACAAACCGCAAATTTTGTTCGTGTAGCTGTGTTAATGAATAATTAAAATTAATAATTGTTAAATTCTGCTGGAGTCCAGTTACTTACTCGCGATGTGCGATATGGTTCTCGATGATCGTACGGATTCTGTCCCGTATTTCGCGCGTACGATCCTCGCCGTCCGCGGTCAGGCACAGTTCCGTAAGCCGGGAAAGGTCCAGACGAAGCATATCCAGATGCAAACAAGCGCTTAGAACCAGCGTAAAGAAAATCCCCTCACTGCCGACGATTCCGATCGTAGTTAGGGTACATTCCAGCAGTTGATAGGCCATGTTTACGGCGAACCCTAGTAAGTAATCGTATCCGATCCCGGGGAGCACGTAAGAGAACGGTAGTTGAAACTCAACGAAGGCCGACCAGAGTAAGGCGACGACAAAAACGATGATTAACATTGAACTGCTGCTAATGGAGAAGATGGTAACCAGCAGGTATGTATCGGTCGTGTAATCGGCCAGCAGAAGGCGCTGTTTTTGGTCACCACGCTTGAAGCGGTCGTAGAACCGTCGGTTGAACGCGTGCAGTTCCCGTATCCGGTTGTTCCGGTGCACAAATACTTCCATCTTTGCGGACATCATTACAACGTAGAGCAGAGTCGCGAAGCAGTACATGAAGTCGACCAGAACTGCGCGGGTCCGCCACAAATTGAACACGTTCAGGCAGAAGAACAGCCCTATGTTGAACATCGTGTGGCAAGCCAGTGGGTTGGTCGAGGAAAATTCCGGTGTAAACATGTCGCAACCCGTCGGTTTCAGCACCGTATTGAGCCAGTCCACCACCCGAAGGTACTGCTGGAGTGGATCCACACTCCGACGCTCGAGACGTCTCCGGAACACGGTTCTTAGGCGCTGTGCCGCGGACGTGAACATTGTTCTACGAATGGTGGGCCAATGGAGTGTGACTTACCCTTTATAAAGCGACGCGACGCGTTTTTTGTGTAATCCTTAAATTGCCCGGAAACTGGACAAAAAATACGCGGCTAATTGCTTTATGATCTTATCGATTGGCCAATTCCAGGCCCCAACCCTGAAACGCGCGTATTGCATTCCATGATTAGTGAAAAGTGGCCTGAAATTCTCCTGCTGGTCTGTAAAATATTCACGATCCCATTGGCCGGGCAAAGATCAAATGGTTTGAAGGTGCATTTTACATTAATTTTTTTGGCACACAAGGCGAATAGTTGTGAGTGTTGAGAAAAAGCCGTGCCTACTAAGATAATTATAAAGGAAAACTCACCACACACAAGTTTGGTTCATACTGACTGAGGCATTTATTTCACATACATTATATATAATATATATATTATACGATGTATATAATAATTTTTTTGGTTTGTTTCAAGTTTCAATATCAAGTATAATAAGAGCTGCGTTTTCTTCTGTTTTCTCTTTGTTTGGTTTGGTTTGGGGTCTTACCTTTCTTACCTTGTTAAGTTTGTCTTGTTTGCTGCCATGTTTTCTCACTTCCTCTCTCTTTCTCTCGCTCTCGCTCTCTCTCTCTCTTTCTTACCCAGTTTTTTACTCAGCAGTCACTTCATTTTCCCATCATTTTCTTTCTAGGTCTAGGCAAGACAATTCTGCGTACCTTTTGCATTTTGTTGCGATTTGTTGCATCGATCAGGTCAGGCGCTGCTTTTGGGGGTTAAGTGTTGTCCATTCTCACCTCTCTCTCTCTTTCTCTCTTTTACACTGTTTCGAATGGGGCTCATAATAGTTTGCTATTTTGTTTGTTTGTTTTGTTTGTTTGCCGTTGGTGATTGATTAACTTCTCGTGGGGAGTGCATTAAGTGTTTCACTTTAAAGGGGCCTTTTTTACTCAGGCTGGGGGTTATGTTCATTGTGCTCTTATCGATCTCTCTCTCTCCCTCACTCTTCCGCTCTCTCTTTCAGCTCGGGGAGTTCCAGCCAGCTCCGTCGTCGATTGTCATGTTATCAGTTTGTTCGTGGGTTTGCGTGGCTCATGTTTTCGCGTTACAAAGGTGGCCGGCCTACCGTTTGTTTGGGGTGTTTGGCCACATTTTCGGGCTGCAATCAGGGGGTGGTTCGGATTTCGGTTTGGAATCCCGCCAATCGAGATGGCGCGCGGGGGAACGCGGAACATTACAGTTTGTACTTCGTGCGTTTTGCGTGTGCGCGGAAAAGAGGATCGCGTGATCAGCAACTGTTTGTAACCGTTCTTTCTCTCGCTCTCTCTCTCTTCCTCTCTTTATCCCTCTCGCGATCAGAGATCATAGGGTTTGCTGGTCGATTAAAATACGCTTACCGGTTAATGATTATTTACAACGAGTCTTTTATCGTGTTATCACCTCTGCAACTGCCATGCGCTTCAAGGGTCACCCTTTTTCACAGGGGGGTTCACAGGAGCAGGAAGGGTTCTGCTCATTTTAAGGAAGATGGAAGCTTCTATTCTGTGTGTGTGCTCTGATTGTACAATCTCTGTGGTTGGTTGGGTCTCGATCAGTTGGAGGGGGCTAATTAAAGAAACCATAATAAACTGTGCGAGAGTTGAACTCGTTTTACTGGCCAGGAGGTTCATGCCACATTTGGTGCCCGGGAAGTAGAATTTAATTGTTGTTCTGCTCGTCTTAGGTACCACCTGACCACGATGCACGTGGCACGTCTCACTCTCTCCGTTTATTCTGCTTAGCTAGTAGTTCGATAAAGTGCCATACTAATTGGGCTGCCACTTACAGTCTAAATACCTGTGCGTGCGTGTGCTGAGTGAGTGCGCAATGTGTGTTCTCTTAGGGTTCCCCCCCGGAGAGACGTCGGTGCATCACAACACTGATCGGAAAAAAGTGCATCATAGTGAAAAGCTTTTCGTTTCCTAATTTGTAATTCATTTGGCTTTGCGGCGTCGCAAAGAGTCAATCGTCCTGCCGTCCTGCCGTCCTGTCGTCTGTCATGGCGTTGGGCGTTACTAAAGCTTGCTAAAACTTAAAAGTTACCCAAAAAAAAAAATGCAAGATGGAGTGGCATTGAAACTCTACACAAATAGTTCCCAAAACGAAAACTTTTCGCGGCGGGAGATTAAAGTTCCGGATCGGGATTCGCTTCGCCGAAGAGTTACGCCGGGACGAGTCGTCGAGAATGAGTGTACCGATCGCATCCGGTGCAGTCTGAAGGAACGGGAATTTATCGACCACCGGAACATGGGTTCGGGTCGGGGCCGCCAACGGGGTCTGTTTTTGGGGCTCCCACAATTTTTATGACTTCCACCGAAGAGTGCTGCACCCGCGGCCAACGCTCGGCCCCTGGAAGACCGTTGACCCTTTCCCGCACGCACACACACAGACACACGCGGGGACGCGAACGCCGGACACGGACATAAAGTCACACGCTCGCAATAAAGTTCTGACCGATTTCGGACGATTTATGGAGAAGTTTGGCGAAACGGAACTTTCTGCCGATTTCTGCCGGCCGGTCCGGCGGCACATTTGTTGTGTCATGTCCATGGGATGGACTTATCTATTTTTGATGTTGCTTTGGGGCCGGCCGGTTGCGCTCATCATCCGCAGGGATTCGGTTCGGCAAAGGAAAGCATCTTCATAATGCGAATGCTCAACGCTTGTGCGGAAATATTATTGAAGTGCCGTAAACGGGCCCGGGTCCGGGCCCCATTCCAAGTCCAGCCAAGGAGGCCCAAAGGGTATGCGGACTGTATAATGTGTGAGAGTGCCGCCACCACTCGGTGGAGTCACAATATTGTCGTTTGTGGCCACAGCCCCCCACTCACGGCCATCGAGATGCCGAGAAAAATGGTGCGAATTGCCCATTTAGCGAGTGATAAATTTTATATTTTCTCTCCCATAACTTGCGGCACGCTCCATAAAGCATTAGTGTCATCCGGCGGCCGCCGTCCGGAGGCAACGCTGCTCCTCCGATGGAATGTTCGATGGAATTCGATGATTTACGCGAACATGGTGCAAGTTGTAGTAATCCCGCCTACGAGACGGGGTCCTCGAGTGGTGTTTTGTCTGGAATTCTGTACCGGAATCTTCGGGATTCCGATTTCGCGTTCCGAGCACGCAAATGTTTCTCTTGGAAATGGGATATCCATATTAAATCTAATAAATTGGCACCCTAAACCTGGACGACCTTTTCGGTGGGTCTTAGGGCGAAATAGCTAAGCTGCCCGGCGCGTCACAAGTGTGACGTCATAGCCATAGGCCCCGCGTGGATCCGGATCGCGATCAGAACACGAACGCTACGCGCGCGTCTGGCGTTTGATTAAACGATAAATAAACGCCTCTCGCCGGGGCGTCAAAATCGGCGTGACGTCAAACAGTCCGGGGCTCTACGGGGCTCTCCGGATCGGCCGGAAAGCCCCAGAAAACCGGCGGCACCCTCGTTACGCTGATGGCGTTATCATGTATGGCGTGGCGCGGGAAGTTCCTCGGCGCTAATTTTGACTCTCGAAATGCTTATTGCAAAACGAATTCAAAAATGGCAAAATGAATGCGCCGCGTGGCTGGCGACCGTTTCAATGGCAGCACGGCTCGGCGGCGCTCGGTCGGTAAATTGCTAACCAATTTTGGAAAGCCCTTTTCACAAGGGGGAACCCCATCAGGAGGTCCGCAAATTACAGAAGGTTTTCCGGGAGACACCGTCTTGAGCGAGCCCTACATGAAGGGTTCCAAATGATTGGGGCACTCGGTTAAACTGTTGCATGAACGAGCGGTGACCGTCTGAAGAGTGCTTAACCTTTACGTTGGCCTCGGAGAATGTTTGGCGGAGTTATTGGTACACCAAAAGCATCAAAAAGCAAGCATTTTTTCCCGGAGTGCGTTGCCCTAAACGAATTTTATTAGCCTTCCTGAGAGCACACGCCCGTGTCCTGTTCCGATTTCGTCGCCCGACACACTGAAGGGACATCCGACAAAACTCTTGAAAGGTCGGCCGTCTAAGCAACAAAAAAGAAAAAAAGAGCGCTCCTGATGTAGCCGGCCTCTTAAGGGCAAAGGATTTCATATTTTGAGATTTTATCCCCACGACCGTAAAACCCCGGAGGGCCCGGAACGCCCGGAACGAGATACTAAACACCGACGACGATGACGACGACGAAGGCGACGACGACGTACGGTTCGTGTGGCCGCGCGCCTTAGATCCTAATTAGGTGCAACAAATTGAATTTTATGATTGCGTTTACCTTCCGGTTTTTTGTGCGTTCCCGCGGGGCGCTGCGGGGTGTTCCCGGAACAATCCCGACCCAGAAATTCGGAGCAACATTATCTATGAGCTCGCGTTCGTGTTCCGTTCAAGGATAACGCGCGCGGGAACCGAAATAAAAAAACGGTCCGGTTTCGCTGCTATTAACACATCGGATCCCCCGTTTTTAAGTTTTGGTGTTTTACGAACTTTTGCCCGGAACCACGGCCCCTTGGCCGAAGAAAGCCCGGGGCTTTTGATGAGTTTTGGCGGTCGTTAAGTGTGAGTTAGCGGAATTAAATGGGGTACCGGTCCCTGAATTCTGATCCCTAATGTTCCGGAATCCTCTAATGCTCTAACGCGATTTCACGTGGGATCTTCAAAGGCCTCTCCCAGTTTTCTATCAAAATAGTTAGAATAGAAGTGAAAATCAGCACCAGCACCAAAGCACCACCCCTCCAATGCATGCTGGTCCTGTGAAATGGCCCAAGCCGATGGCCGCCGCCCCCGTAAAAAGCCGGAACTTATTCCGCAACAGTGACCTTTAGGAAGGACGACGGCCAAACGTAGAGAATCTGCTATGTCAGATAATGCATTTGATTTTACGGCGTCGGCGACCAAGCTTAGCAGGCTGTCCGGCTGTCGGGCTGTCGGTTAAGATTTCGCCCGGGGGGGCTTTATCTCTCCCTGACCGGCCACCAGCCACCACCAGGTCGCTACAGTCGTTTGCAAGCCGTGATTGTTTGCGGGCTCATTCCCATTCTTTTTAAGTGGCTACCGGCTATCCGATCCGAGGAGGAAATTCCCGGTGTAATTCCCCCGCGACGGTGCCCCGGGAACGGGGCGAAAACATCGGCCGATCGGTGTCGAGTCGGTGGTTTACAGAAATCGATTTGTTCGCTCGTAAATTTATTAAACGCCCAAACGGTAGCCCCACTACGTGTGGGACTTTGGCGTCGTATGTGTCGTAAAAGTGTCGAAGAAATGGTGTTCGTTTCCGGAATCGGTGGGATTTCCGTCCAAAGCCGGCGGACTATGGATTGTTTGTTCCACCTCCGTGAAGTAAGCATAATGGGGTTTCCCTTTCTTTTCGGATATTTTTTTCAGTATGAATTCACAACACGTTCAACACGTTGATTAGCGGGAATGGAATGACAGGTTTCTTGTGACATTTTCTGCTTCCAGCTGTCAAACTTGTACCGGACAGCAGCAACCTTCGTAGAAGCTGATTGCAATTGTGCCATCAAAGCAAGCCTTCATCGTTCGGAAGTGAAGCTATCGGCAATCATCAATCAAATGTGACCTAAAATATGTTTGGCAAGTATGTAAATAACTCTCCGTAAACGTTATTAAAACAATATTTCGTACGGTTAGCTACCTTCGAGAAAGTTCAGAGCGCAGAAGTTTCTTTCACCATTCAGCAATCGTTAATCGCGCTCAAAGAGTGTGTAGCCAAACGAATTGGTCGCATCAGCCAAAAAGTCCGACGTGCAAAGTTCGATGATTACTTTGCCCGCCCGTGCGGATCTGGAGAACGATTTTAGTGCCAGCTTTCGTGGCTCCGGACTCCTGCAACAGGTGGAGCGCACCCATCGGCGGCGCCAGAGCGATGTTCTTGCTGTTTTCCCACTGGAAACAAACTATTACTACTTTGCTAGCGCACTAGTGCCAACACGAACTGTGCAGCGCTGATGTACGGCGGTCCGCAGCTTGTTCACGCTCCATTTCTCGCATCGAACGCTTTCGTCAGAAGGAATAGCCAGCTCCGGGGTAAAGTTTGCCAGGTGCAAACCGGGCCCGGGGCCGTGTAAGAAATAGCTTTGTTTTGAGACTTTGTGCTACTTTGACCCCTGAGAGGACAGGGAGGGTGGGGGAAATTTCGGACGGATTTAGATCGCCAATCGAAACTGCAAATGGCCGCAAACGCGGAAAGTTTCACGCCGCAACTTAAACACAAAAGTTGATTAACAAAGCCCAAAGTCCAATAACTTTGCCGGGTACATTAATTTAATTTCGAATTATTAAGTAAGTTAAGCGCCATCGGCCCCATTGTTTCACATCGGGCGGTTGAATGACACTTTTCATCAACCGCACCGCGCTGTAGTCGTAGTCCGAGCGCCTCGCGGGTGTTTAGCAACGCGGGCGAGCAAATAAATTAATCCAATTAACGTCAAAGTCCGCGACCAGGTGGCGGATCAAGGTGTACTACTATTTACTAACCCACCGGCAAATGAAATGACGGTTCGCGGGTGACGATTGCATCATTATCGTCATCGATCGGCTGGCTGGGAGAGCAATGGAGGCGCCTGGTGCTCCATCTGACCTACGAGGGGCGGCAATCTAATTGGTGCAATTGTATTGCTCCGTTAGTGGCTCTCTCTAGTGGTTGTGGTCAATTACAGGACATCGGCGAACAGGCACTAGAGTGCCCTGGTAATCTTCGACTCCGTTTTTGTTTTTCAGGTATCTTAACTGTCACGACCCGCTTTACCTGATAGTGAAGTGGCGCAAGTTGACAGTTAGCGGTAATTTCAGGACGAGACACACCGAGGACGCAACACAATCTGGCATCGACACGCGACACCCCGTACGGGGATTCTGCATACCTGCAGCGCCTTTTATTGTTACTGGGCCCACTACTGGTCGATATCACGCCTTGCTGGTGGAACGGAGTGGTCCCGTCAAGAAGGAAAGTTCGCAGGAAAAGTTCATTGAGAAGTGTCTAAGACCGGTCCGCCGCGCACTGGTAAGAGGCGAACGTGCCAAGGCGCGAAAACGGAAACGTGCCCAAATGCAGTTGCTGGAGTCTCCGGGCCATGGGCCCCGGGGCGAATGAGCAATCGAGTTCATCAGTTCCGCTGTGGAGTTCGTGGAGCTAATCTTTTCACCTTTCCCTCCCGCGGGGAGGTTGGTGGTGTGCGGAACCGGGGCCGGCTTATGGACGGTGGACTACGACGTATCGCTCGCGTGTGTTGCGGAGGTGTTGCGCTTTGAACACACCTATTTGAACCCCTGAACACGTCCGCGCCGTGCGCAACGCCCGGCACGCCCGGCACTTGGCTGTAATCCAGACCACGCGGCGCTCACGGCATTGGGCAGTGCGGGCGGAGTGAAAATTACCATTCGCCTTGGAACACGGCCCTCCGTCGTCCGGGACGGATGCATCTCCTTTTAGCAGCCTTTTGTCACTGTCGCCTTCCGGCGGTCGGAACAGTCATCGCGTTGTTTTACGGTGTGTACCGGTCTGCTTCCGGTGTACCGGAGGTAAAGGGGGGACCATCGTTTTGTTGGCTGTTGGTTGGACTAAAAATAGTACATCCGGTCTTAGCGGAACCGCGGAACCCGATTCCGTTTAATTCTTGTCCTTTTCTCGTCGCTATTGTTTCGTCACACAGTGGAGTGACAGTGCTGCCCCCTGGTGACAGACAGACCACAGCACGAGCCGCTCTGATTAACGACTCGCGCCCCAAAAAAGGCAACATCCCAAATCCCGCCCAAAAGCCGCATCAAAGACGGCGACGGCGACGCTTGCAAAATGAACCGTGTAAAGGACCGACGGTGGACCGATTAAGTGACTGGCAACCTCTCTCTCTCTCTCGCTCGAGCGCGGGCGCACCTGTTGGGACCCCGGGAGCGTTGGGCGCTCTGCACTCACTCTTGGGAAGCAGCACAGCATCAATCTTCTTCTTCGGGTGTCGAGTGACCGACACTTTTGGCCCTGCGCGCGCGCTACAGGAGCTTCTGGAGGGTGGGATCCGGAATCAGGAGGATGTAGCACACACACACACACACACGTAGACACTAAGAGGTGTGAGCACACACACCCTCCCTTGAGGTGGTGGGTGATGAAATTTGATGAATGAATTCCAAAAATAGCGCACATCGTGGGGCTCTCTCTCGTCGTGGAACCACCCTGTATGTGCTTTGCTGGAACCGGATGCTTCCGAAATTTTGGCCTGGGTCCGCCCGGCTACCGGGGACCCACTCTCTCTCTCTCTCTCTCTCTCTCTCTCTCTCTTTCTCTGTCTTTCTCTCGGTGTGTGTTTTTAATGTCGCTTTTTGTGTCGAGTTTCGCTTCGTCGAGTCGAGGACGACCAGGCACACTAACCGAAGGTCCTGGCTCTCGGGGTGGTATGTGTGCCAGTTTAATGGCGTTTTAGAGATGGCGGCGGAGAGGAACAATAACGATAATGAGATTATTTGGATGGGAAATTAAATCTCTAATCTGCCGGATGGCCGAAGCACGGGAGTCGGAAGGGTACGCGCGGGTGTGTAGGTAAGTCAGCAATATCTGATAACATTGGCGGAGCGAAAATTGAGAGCTTAGCGGAATTAGGCGACCGGCGGGCCAGGGCGTCTATTCTGCAGGTGGTGAGTAGGATCCGTATGTGTGTGTGTGTTGCGGATGCTTTGAATGGCGCCGTTCCGTAGGAAGAACGCTGAAGGTCACGCTCTGACGGGCGATTCCGATGACACGCGTGTGGCAACCTTTTCGACGGTGTGACTTTCGCAAAACCCTAGAACCTAGATTCGGTTACCAGCCGTTCGTTGGTGTGTGTGTGAGTTGCGAGCCAAGGATGGGGTGGAACTCGTGTAGATTGTGCAGTATTTTAATCCAACTACACCCATTCCGGTACGCGACATTGTTGACATTGTGATTTGACACATCATCTTCTCACCTGGTGACTGGGGAATTTCACCTTCGCCAATCGCGCACCACTCACATCTCACAGACAGAACTGTGGTGAATAAACCGCGAGAACACTCTCCCCGGTGAACACACTTCAACTGTCATTGAACTTGCTGCAAGTGGTGATATTAATTGACACTAAAATGATCGAAACTTTGCAAAAGGCAAAGAGGTTGAGGTCCGCACCGAAGAATAGTGTAGTGCACGGCTTCGGCACGTTTTTAAACCACATTTCTTGGATGTTATGGCGAAAGGGGGAGCGAAAAAAACCCGGGGCCAGACACCAGACTAACCGGAGCTGCTGCTGCTATATAATTTAGCTACCAGATAGAGAGCCCTGACCGGCAAAAAGGTGTTGTTGGAAAAGTTTCCCTTACCGCTGCCCGTTGTAGGACTTCGGCCACTGGCACACAACTTTGGTAGGAAAGTTTTCTGCTGGCTTCACCGGCAGCACCAGCGCCAAGTTGCAGACATTTCCGATAGCGCGTTCAACAACTGCGGCCCGATCCGGCGGCGGTGATGGCGGGGACGATGTTGTGTATGGGTGTGTGGATTAGGGGGGAAACATAAAAGGATGGGACATAGAACCCAATAATGGCATGCTCATAACGCGCTTGACGTCTCGACAGGCGAGCTGAGCGATAAAGCGAACACACGGGCGGACGGGGTGGAGAGAGTGGAGGCATGGAGAACTCCTCGGGACACAATCCTCGGGGATAAAGAAAGCCCGGAGCAAGACCCGAAGTTCCCGATGTGTGTGTGTGTGTGTGTGTACGGCCTTTGAGGCTGGTGGGCAGGAGTTGACATTTGGGTTTTCGGGAAGGATGATAGACACTGAGCCAGCCAGACACTGACAACTCCTGGTGGCCGGGCCGGGTGTCTTTTCGCAACAGTGGAAAGTTCTTTCGCTTTCCCGGTGTTTCGGTGGTAAGGGGCTTGATGGCCATCGTGTGTGCATAAAACCAATCATGAATCATTTATGAACGGGCAGAGGCAACCGGTGACGAACTGTGAATGAAGTTATTCAATGGCAGGGCTGGGAAGATGGACTGACGGAGGAGGTCCTCGGCTTCTAGAGGCTTCAACAACCGGCCGCGGTGACACCCACACGATTTTGGGTGGGTGAGCGAGCGAGGATCTGGCCAACACTTCTGTGGCTCGTGTGCGGCCAATTCCTCTTACGCTTGGGAGGGTCGGCTGCCGAAGAAGAAAGCTGTTAGACCGAAGAATCGTTCCAAGTGGTTGCAGTGGTTTCCATGGCCTAACGCGGTCCAAATTTGATCGGAGCCCTGGACACCTGATTCACAGAACCTTCTCGAACCTAATCCACGCACGAATTAAGACGCGCAAAGGCCACGCAGGCAACTCGATCCGTGACATCCGCCCTCCCTGTGCGTGTGTGTCCAGCGTTTTCGTGGCTCCAGATAAATTTTCAATCTATCGAACCCTCGGGTGCGTGCGTTCCTGGAACGTGGCCGAGCTGTGCGCGTGACCGATGGTCGACCGCGTTCCGCGATCCGGAGAAAGATTAAAAAGATATCACATTACACTGGACTACACTGCTACACGGGTCGGGCTCGTTGTCAGGATCGATGCCGCATCTGCAGATGCGAAAATCTGGTCTTTCAAATCTGGTGTGGCAGCTGCATGCGGAGAGTACCGAACCCGGTGACCGGGACCGGCGACTGTTAGGTATTAATTGGCTCCAACCGAACAGCGCCAACCGGCCTGCTCTGGCCGCTCCGTGGCCGTCTTTCAATCAAGCGTTTCCGTGTCCGTTCCTTCGGGCGCCTTCCTTGCCTTAGTTCCTAATGTTCCCCAAACCCGCAAAGCTTACGTACAACAGTATGATTATATGCGTGAGATAGATATGGAGACACAGGAGACAATATATTGTTTGGAGATTAATGTACACATTTAGCTACGACGTGAAATTCTTCTACTACAAACACGGACAACACGCGACTCTACTCTACTACTGCTGTATATGCTGTTTTGCCTACACTACTCACAAACACACACACACACAGGGGGTTAGAGTATTATGGTCTTGTTGATAAGTACTAGTGCTCCCACATCGGCCGGTTCTCGGCCCAAAAATCTCTAGCCTCGACAATATAATTCTACAAAATGCGCGTCGTTTTTTTCCAAAAGCGTAGCAAAAGCACAATGCACAATAAGGGGTCTGTGTCTAAACTGAGTGTCCCTACCAACCGTGCCAGCAGTTTGTCCCTGAGTCCTGTTGCCCAAAGGTCCGTGCTACGGCCCACCAAAACCGGGGGGAATGTTTCGGTGCTCCGCGCAGCCATCAATAAAGTTGCTGAACAAACTGCTGCTGCTGCTACTGCTGCGCCTGGCGCGATGCCTGTGACCAATTGACCTATCGTGTTTGTCGACACTCTACCAATGTTAATACTAATGCCTTACTACCTCCGTTACTTGATGTCTTATTTTCAATTCCTACTCCACAGAAAGTGCTGGTTACATCTACCATATTATTTACCAAAGCACACGTATTTATACGTATTGAATAATATTTTGCGTTTTTTTGCGCTGTCTCTCGCACGGAAATGTTTGACCGAAAGACGCCAACTCGAGCCACCGGACGGTTGATACTCTCCAACTAGTCCAACTGCAACGGCACTGCAAGGCCATCCGAAGGCGATTTTGTTTGTCAGGTGAATGGGTTCTCCGTCGATTCGGGATCAGGTTTAGGATCACACACAGCACAACATAAATATTACGGCCGAGTGGTGCGAATAAAACATTGAATCCACACACCCCTCCACTGTGTGTGTTGTTTCCGGAGGATTCGAAGAACATACGGTGCCTGGTCCCGTTGAGCTGCTCCCACTTTTTGCGCGTAAATTAAGTTTACACGCTGTTCGTGCTGCTGGTGCTTGGATTAAAAAGCCGGCCGGTCCAAGGGATTCACGCTTGCTGAAAGGGCCGTCGGTTCGGAGGGAACACAGCTAAGGGGGGAGCAGCAAAATCTGCGAATCCTGAAATTCGGTGGTTTTTCGGGTGTGGAAAGCATGGTCTACCATTCACAGGTAGCTTGTGTACTTCGTGGAACACGCGTTTGATGATGGGATGAATGACGGCGGGGGATTAAATTGGGACAGAATACGAGATTTCGGCCCGGTCGGTCACTTCGGAGGCCCGGGCATCCTTCTCGCAGGGCTTAACAGTTTAGTGGTTTCCCTCTTTTCCGGTACCCGGCGGTCGGGAATGGTGATTAATTATGGGGCTGTGGTAAGAGAGTGCGGTTTTCATTCGCGGCGATAATTGTGGCCACCCGCCGCACGTTACACATCAGTTGAGCGTTTACACCTCACACACACTATGATAAATGGCCCCCGCGAACGTGAGAGAGAGAGAGAGAGAGAGAGAGAGAGAGAGTGGTTGTAAAATTTTATGTCGAGTTGCCCAAGTTACCTTTAAAAGATCATTCTGTAAAGCCAAATAAATCATTCTGGCGAAAGATTGTAGTGGTCACCCCGTGGCCCAGAAGTTCGCCCGGTGTCTTGGTGTAAGTTTTTGTGACCGTCGTGGCTCGCCGACCAGACCAACGACGACGGGTTTCAAAAGTTTTCTCGTTACGGGTTTACCCGGTACCCCACGCCAGTCAGGACCACCACCTGTGGTCCTGTGTTGGCGGTTTGAAAGGCAATCATAAGCAAAGTTAATTGCAGCAGCAAACTTCTCGGAGCCTCGGTGGCGCGGTCGTGTATTATAGACTCGTTTCAAGCTCGGAGAACGCTGATTTGCGTAACGTTTAGTGGGTTGTTCCCGCTGGTACACAGGTATACAGGTTTTGCGTTAAAAGTGTCCACAAATCGCGCACGAGCTCACAGTTGGTGCTGTGTGGGGACAATTCTGCTCTGCATCTGTGGTTCTTCATTTGCAGGCCATCAAGAGAGAATTTTTCAATTTGCGTAGCGTCCGATATTTGAGCCACAAAGAACCTTGGCAGAAGTTGTTCGGTGGACATGATGTCAACGTCATATAAAGAAATTGGCTGTTGGGAAACTGTCGATTAAAAACCCGAAGCCGGAAATGGTCTTCCGACCACTTCATGGACTACGTGCCGTGAGTTGATACAGGAGGTCTGAAGCAAAATCGAAGAACGCACCGAAGACTATTCAATAAAAGGAGCTTTTGGACTGCTTTGATTTGGATTTGGAAAGCAACGTTGGCGTTTCACGCGCATCAAGTAGGCATCACAAGGGGATGACACATATAGATAATTTTATTTTAAATTCCAAGGGCTGTGCCGGATTTTTTAAAGCACAGCCCAATAAGGCTTCTTTTAAAGAGAAGACTTTACGTCGGCTTTTTCGAGAACGTCGGTCGTGCGTTTTGTCGGTTGGGTTAGTTAAACGGTTTTCGGTTCGTCTCGCGCGAATCGTGTCAGAAAATTGATTGAATTGGTGTTCCCGTTCTGGGCGTTCGCCTTCCGACCGATCGGTAGGTGAATTTCGGGGCCCCGGCCAGAAGATTATATACAGGGAAGAGTGCAGCAGATACTTCCGGTTCCAGGGTGCCCGCCCTCCTGGGTTGCGGAGCCAGCAGAATCTTGGGGTTCTTGTGGCGCGTGTTTTGCGCACGAGATTGTGTCTCGTGTGTCCGCGCCACGAATGGAACGGATCCGAATGGGAGCGTTCGATACGCGAGAGCGAAGCGAAGAACAAGAAACGAATCAAGATCTAATTTGTGTCGATTCACTTTCGAACCAGTCTGGGCTGGTGGGAGATAATCTTTTTCTAAGTTAACGATTCCCGCTGTTATTTGATTATGTTTTTTTCGGGTTGCCGCAACGTGTTGTTTTGCTCCGTGCCGTGGCGTGCTGTGTGCTCGCCGCGGAACACCAGACAAAGAATTGCGCGGGACTGGTGACTGACGTATCTGGAGCGTCAGCACCGAAGCGAAAGCACCTTGCTGACAGCCAAGTTTGGCCGTAGCGCAAAGTGCTGTCGTGGATGGGTTGGCTGGCTGTGGCCGTGCATATTTGCCCCGGAAAAGCGGAGGTGGCTGCTGGCTGGCTGTTGTGCAAAAACTCTGGCTCACCTTGAGCCTCACCTTGAGCCAGAATGAAGCGCCAGGTATATTGTAGAAAGATTAGCCTTTAATTTTACAAACAACCCTTCCGAAAGATCATGTTATCGTTCTGAGGGGTACGGACGACGGAACGTCGGACTTTCTGTTAGTCTAGTTCTGTGGTCGTCGTGCAAAGTTTCATGAACCCCCGACAAACTAGGACCCCCCCTGCAGCTGTCTGTCCTTCTTGGTATGCGTTGTTGCTTTTTGGGTCAGTTCGGGCTACGGGCCGTATGCAAAAGCTGGGAGGTGGGATACTTTAACCGGCGGCGACCCCGATGTACCGGGGAGAGGTTAGTACGGCAAATTCCCTTCGGACGAACGAACAAGGGGTCAATAAATTTTTGGCGTAAAACCTACCCAATCAGAGGGAAAAAAAGTCTCACATTTAGTCGTCCAAGTCCGTTCAAGATATTTTTTGACACTCGTGTTCGTGTCGTAGGTTTTTCGGTGTAATCCGAGGTCCGAGTGCGCAGTGTCTCGTCCGCTTGTTCAAACCCTTGTAGTGGGCTGGTTGGTGGCTCACCTACTTCTCGGGTCCGTTTAGTTTTGGGCAGTCCTGGGACCAACCAACCAGCGGTCATCGGATCGGACCGTCCGGGCGGCCACTTGTTTGCTGAAAAGATAGAACATATTTTGGTTCGATTAGCTTTCAGCAGAAATATGGCGTAAAAAGAAATTATGATGGTCGATGACCTCATTTTCCCAGGGTCACCCAAAACCGGGGCAACTAAGAGCTACTCTGACTGCTCTGACTATAATTACAATATTGTGTCATTTGTTTATATGCAATAAAATTGAGCTGTCAGTTTCCTTTTTAGTACTGTGTTTATGAGCCTTGGTTGAGATCTTCTGTGCTTTGCTGGTTGCTCAGTGAAAAATTCTAAATGGTAGAAACTGTACTTTTTCCCGCTTTAGCAGCTACACCTGACGACTGACCACTCTACCAGCCACCAAACCGGTCTCAAGTGGAAACTCCTTTCTTTTCGAACCCGAACGCGTAGTAGGCGAACCGGTTTGGGGAGGGAAACTGCGCTGAGCTGCGGGCCGCTGTGACGTCAATCAAAACACTTTAATGGTGAGTTTCTCGAAAAAGCACCGCCCCAAACGGGGCGACACCTGCGACACCTACGGAAGGGGTTCCGTTCCGGTTAAAGCAGCGCTTGGCTGCGTGAAATCAAGCCGCGCGCGCGAATCCGGCGAAACCGTGCGTGAGTTGCTGGTGGTGGTGGTGAGTTTCCTTAATTAAATGTGTGTACCGCACACACGTCGATTGTGGGGGGCTCCAAATGAGTATAATTAAACAATTAAGCGGTGGTTGAGCCTGGATTGTGTGCGTGGGCTGTCACCACCACCACCGGCAGCAGCTCCCTTTTTTCGGTTCGATTTCGAAGTTAAGGAACGGTTAGCGGGATTGCGGTTGTTGTTCGTTCTCCTCGCGTGCGGTTAATGTGGTGGTGCTGGGGTAGGTTCATTCACGCGGGGCGAGGCTGACGTCGGCGTCGTCGTAGGACCAACGCCAACGCCCGCCCAGCACACGGCGGAGATGCTGCGTTTAGCGCCGCTGATTGAAACATGGAAATTACAATTTGTTATTTGGCGCCTAATGAGATGCTTCTCAGAGGGCCGCAGGGACCCTCCCGAGCGGTGGCTGGCCCGGTTGACGACGACACCAGCAGCGTCTGCACGGTTTTGCGTACGTGTGGGGCAGATGGATTATTTGCGTCTGCTTCACACAGCGCGTCCAGCATCCGGCATTCGATACTGTCGAATAAATTCCTACAATGGACACCCGTAATGAGATTTGGCCTGGACTGCCCTGACAAAGCTGCGACTCGGTTGGTCCGATTGTTTTAATAACAACTTGATTCACCACCGAAAGGACCTGCGCTTTGACCGCCCGCCCGACAATCGGTGGACGGTCGCAGCCCGTGGATCATTATTTTAATTATAGATGCGCTTCGAAACGTAAATGAATGTTTCCGGATGGTCACAATTGATCATCCTAATTACGAACTGATGTCACTGGTCGTCGCGCAGCCGCATCGTGCGCACTCTCGGGCGTTTTCGGTCGCACTCGAAAACATTTTGAATTTTATTTTCGGTAAATCCGAAAATTACTTCGCTTACAGTGACGAATACGTTGGCGCACCGAACCGGAGTGGTTTCAAATATAGAATTATGGCTCCAAAATTAGTTCCTTTATCGAATTGAAATTGGTCTTCGGCGCGTAGTCGTCGCCGTGTAATGGCTAATGACGGTGAACCGTTAGGACCAGCGGGGTCAACCAGCTGGGTTGAGGGTCGGCAACGGGTCCTGGGTGAGGGTCGGTGAATAAACAATCATTACGCCGCTTGGCGCTGTGGCCCACTCGGTGGTTTCTGCACGTCGGAACTGACGTCGCCGTCACCGTCGGTAAGGATTTAATTAAATCCGAACTGCTTCACCAATCGCCGGTAGAACTATTTTTGACACAACGGGCCGGGGGAAAAGGGCCCGTCCCCTTTTACTGACCACCACCGAGGATGTGTGGCGAGCGTTTGGAGTGTTTGACGGCGGCGGCGGTTGTTGGTGTTGTTGTTGAGGCGAACAACATCTCTCGAGCGGCGTGTAACGACCCTCGTTAAGAGGGCGCTTTTCCAATTGGTAAAACATGAATGTCCTCCCCGCACCACACGCGCGAGTGTGTGTGTGTGTGTGTGTGTGTGTGGACAGCTCAACAAACAAACAACGAGGGAACAGCTGTAAACTCGAACCTTTGTTTGATGAATAGCGCTGCTTTTTTGGGATTTTTTTGTTTGGTCCCGAATCAGAGGCCCCAGCCATAAAGAGAGAGAGAGAGAGAGAGAGAGAGAGAGGTGCTGAAACCAGTTGCCAGATACGCACACAAATTGGATTCTCTTGCACTGTGGGGAATCCGGGGCGGGTAGCACGCACGCGGGACTGTAATTAGGACCGAGTTTTCATTAATGCTTCAACTCGGCGTGGGCCACCAGGCGCCTCCATTTGTTGGGAGGGCGCCGTTTTTGCGGCCGGAATTCGCGGTCCACGACAGCGAGAGAGAGAGAGAAAGGTTAATCAAACGCTGTTCAAAAGCGATCCAATTTAAGTGGCCCCTTCGAATAATTACTAGACACCGGGATATGCACTGTGTCGGAGCGAGCATTAATGTTGCAGTTGACAAGTGTGAAATTATTCACCGGCGCGCGCGTGTTGCGTGTGCCACTTTTATTCCAATCTGTTGGTGTCCGATCAAGGTTGGGTTGTATGGATCAGGATTTGGCCGTCGGTGGGCCACCGCACAGCGCTGTAGCAGTGTAATTAAATTTTACTGCCATTCCGTTTCGAAACAAAATCCCAAATGAGCCCCAGCCCAGCAAGTGATAAGAGCTCTGCTCGACGGCATCCGGTGGCGCAGCAGCACCAGACGTACTATTAATGACGATGCTGTTCACCTTGTCGTCTCGGGCTCGAGAAAAATGGTCAGCAATCATTCAGTTTCTCTTCGGAGAAAAGAAAACAAAAAACCACCCTGAACCACCTTCAGCTTCAATTCATTATGTTTCATTTTGTTTCAAGCTGTGTGTTTTTTTGCGTGCCGGGGCCGACCCGAAACGGTGATTAATAAGACGGAGATGTGCTAGAAAGTTAAGGCATCGGGTTCGGGGTTCTCCCGTTTTGGGGCCTTGAGTTTAGAAAAACAACAGCCTGGGCGGCGAGACGAGTCTGGTCGAAGCATCGTGGCCCCTAGGGCTCTTCTATTCGATCTGAAGGTGTGACAGTTTGCCTGGGGGGTTTTGTTGGCAACAGCAAAATAGAATAAAGAAAGGAATAAAGGCACCCAGAGGCATCTCTTATGCTTCACCGGGTGGGCCTCTCCACAACAGAGACAGGTGCGATTTTGCACATCTCGTGAACTCGACGCGAGCGGACGGTGATGTTTGGTTAGGCACATGTGCAGGACTGATTTCGTTCGGCTCATTGAATCAGTCTGAATAAATAAACCATTAGATGCTGATTG
Source organism: Anopheles cruzii (assembly GCF_943734635.1). Taxonomy (NCBI): domain Eukaryota; kingdom Metazoa; phylum Arthropoda; class Insecta; order Diptera; family Culicidae; genus Anopheles; species Anopheles cruzii. Next base: position 12,125,273 of record NC_069144.1, on the reverse strand, counting down.
ATGCTGCAATGTCCGCTGGCCCCCAGCGGGGTCCCTAGGCCGAGGCGATAAGAAACGACGGAAAAAGGAGCCAAAAAAGTCGTCGTAGCGAATGAAATTAACGGCAAATGTTGGGCTGTTTAGCCACCTTTATCGATTGTTTCGAACCTGCTTCTGGAGGAGATGCCGTAATGGTTGCCTCTTGGTTGGTTCGCAAAAAATTGCAACTTTTTCAAGGTTTTACACTGATGCTGGGATGATTTGGGGAGTAACTATGGTTACTGCGATGCAAAACTTGAAAACGGCACTCTAAAGCCTTCTAGATTTCAGCGCAGGGTTGAACAGTGACGCTCGATACCCTGTGAGCATAAAATCCGAGAAGTTCCGTAACACTAGCTCCTAATATAATAATGAATTTACAACCTATAATTTAAATTGATCGGAAATTTTCTACTTATCAAGTATTCAAGGTTCGATTTGATGGAAAAATCAATGAATCTAAAGTTAACAGAGAGCTGGAGAGAGCGAGAGAGAGACCGAGTGGGAGCAATGAAAAAATGCGCCGAAGAAAATCCGAACCATAAACAAACGTCCCAACCCCGGCAGCGCTCGGCGTGATGGTTGATAGATTGATGGAAGTGGCCCGGAGAGTGAAATGATTTATTGCCCGTCACGGCACGGCACGTCTACGGCCGGCATGTGACAAGAAAAGCCCGATCACCACCGGTTCGCTGCTTAATCGGTGAGCAAGTGGTGACAAGATTTTCAAACTCCGACTCCGGCCTCTGGACTGGACCAGAATCGACAGGAAATGGAAAAGCAACGGGATATTCCGGGAACCCTCCGGAGGAGATTGATTCCCGTGTAATTACAAATGATTTCCGAGCGATCCGTTTTCAGGTCAGTAAATTATGGGCCCTGTCCGGTGGCAGCCCGGGTTCGGAATCGAGCCGACTCGGTCGGTTTCAGGTAGAGCCACCGGTCGGCCATTTAGTTGGCACCAGGGGTAAACGATATGCTTCGAATATGGCAAAGGAATGCATTGGGGATCCCACTGGCCACCGGGAGTTGTTATTTGCCTTTTGTTTTCCGGAAAGGTCCGGCATATTGCTTCGAAGCACGAAGCGTTTGGAAGGTTCGAAATAGAACATGTTACGCCGCTTTCGATTATTCAGGTGTAAATATTTGTTTGGCCAAGATTTAACGCGGGTGCGCGGGTTAGCAACAGGTGCATTGAACGCTCCATGCTACCCTCAAAAAATTGTTTGGGTGCGTGACCTTTGACGCGCCGATGCAGGCACCGAATAATTATGCTAAAAGGAACCTTTCAGATGCCCGGTCCCGGTCGGGGAAAAACAAACTCATTGACGTACCTAACGCCTTTCTCTATGAAAATCCACCCTCGTAAGAGCTTCAGCTTCGGAGGCCAAATTTAGGGACCGCGTGGCAGCACACGGACCACTGGATTGGAAAGCGCTGTTTACAGCGTCTTATCTAGATTCAGCAGCACCATTCGGATACGCGAAACGAATATCTATTAACGAGCCGCCCACCACTCGCGGGGATGGTGGACCAACACCTAAATTGAATGTCGGCGGCGAAAGGCGGTGGCGACCAGCGCCCTAAACGGCCCGGGCGCCTGACTAGGTGTGGGCCGGTTTCCGGTTCCGGTCCGCGCCAGTTATGAAATGCGGGCTCGGCGGCGCAACAGCTCGCAACGGCAGCGTTTCCGGAAGCATTTTCCGAAGCTGCCCGCGCTAGCACCATTGTATAGCATATCCGGATCCGGTGGCATATAGTGGTGGTGGTGGTAGTTTTTTGTTGCTCCTGTCTGTGAGCTTTTTCTCGGGGCCTCCCTTTTTTGGGTCCAGGTCGGGGGTGCTCGTTCCGTATGGTCGTCGTGGTGGCGATGTTAGATTTATGTTTTCGGAGCGCGGCGCATTAAAGTTTAATAGCATCAATTTCTGGCAAGCAGCCGTAAAACGTAGTGCGATACCACCACAGTTCACAAACACAACACGCCAGCGCCAGCGGCAGCCAGTGTCCTATTGTTTTTGTGGGTCAACCCTTGTGGGGAAGTAGTTGCCGGTCGGTCTTTGACATCCGTCCGTCCGGGTTTTACGATTTGTGTGGTAGTTTTAATTGCCCTATCTCTCCGTGATCTCCATCATAATCGATTTGTTTAACATCTTTATTACACACACACAGGCACAGGCACAGCCATCTCTCGGAAGGGATCTTCGTGGGTGTCGGGAGCGCCATTTTGGGAAAGTGTTTGGATGGAAACGGAAGAAAGGCAAATTGATTCGACTGAACCCGAGGTCGAGGCCTACAAAAACTTGGAAACAATCGGTGGTCCCTTTTAAGCATAAAGCCTTTTGGACGCATTAACCTTGGATGGCTTCATTCTGAAACGAGCCACATAAGTGAATTACTAAACTAAAACTAGCGTCATTTGCGCGTGTCGGTCTCAAACTTAAGTGTACACCGAACATTCTTTTATGCCATTTAATTATTTGCTTTCTGGCGAATGTTTATATCACCGAATTGGTAGTTAAGGGAGCTATCAAATGTCAAATGGACTAAATAGTCATCCGAGTAGAAGGTTAATTGAAAAGTCATCCTTGTGTGGCCTTCTCTGATTCGCGTGCTTTTTCCAAGGTGTACTAAATCAGGATAATACTTGAGCGCTTCAACTTTTCATCCATAAACGCGCTAAAATGTGACATTTCGACTCTCGGGGTTCTCAGGTTTTTCCATAACTTATCAGCCCGAGGACTTTGGAACAAAAACACAGCTCACAGCGTACGAATCTCCCGAGCTGAGACAGCACTCCTCACCGAATTCGTCATCTTCTTCGCAACGCACTCGGGATTGTCGTGCCCGGGACCAGCGACTGTCGTGGACTCGGAGCCGGAAAGTGTCACAAGTGGCAGTAGTGGCGCAAAAAGGGGCCAGCCAGCAAACGGTGGCCCGCAAAAAAGCTGACTTGTCAGCCGTAACTTCCAACCTTTGTCACCTTCAGATGAAGATGATGAAGTTTCTCTGTCCCCTTTTTGACCCACCCCCTTCCAGGTGCGGCGCGGAAAAGGACAAACAAACTCCGGAAGACTCCGGGCAAGCAAAGGATAATGATGACGTCGCTTTGGGATTACAAAAAGTGTGGACCTGCCGGGCGGGGCGGGGGTACTTGAGGTTGGCACTTTTCGGACTCGGGGACTCCGGAAGGTCTCAACTATTCCCCTGTGTGTGTGTGTGTGTGCCAGCGGGAAACCACACCGAGCGGCTGAGTGCTGAGTGTGCACTCCAATCACCCGAGGCAATAAGCGGAGCGAACCGAGCATTAGCTTCTGGAGAAACATATTCTTGGCCCTGTGGATGAAATGGCCATCAAAATAGCGCCATCGCCATCTCTCGCGAGACTGCTCCTGAAGTAGACCGGTCCGTCCGTCCGCCCGGTCCGGTCTTCGGTTGTCGGACGCGTCGGACTTGTCAACAAGTTGCCGAAAAGTTGCTGGCGAGCACTTTCCGAGCCACTCTTCCGAGGCGGTAGCATCACACAGGTATTAATCCATCATCGGTGCGTTCTTTTTTTGCCGCAAAACTTTCGCCAACTTCGACCGCCGAGAGGATAATTGGGTCCAGTCGATCGATGGATCGATCGGCGGTCGCCGGTCGCGCCGTTTACGGTTTTAGCCCCCGGGCGAGCCACCATCTTTTTAGTTTTTAATCGCATTTGCTCCATTTGTGACGGATGATTAACTCCCCCAGCGACCGCTGCACGAGCAGCCACACAAAAATCACGTCCTTCCCCGAACCGAAGGACGAAGAAATTGATGTATCGAAAGCTCTCCGGCTGGTGGTGGGATTATTGAGCACCCCACACAGCACCGCAACACAGTTGCAGTTGCCGGGAAGCAACTGGTCCTGGCTGGTTGATGAAGGTTCGCCACCGTCTTGGGTCTACCCGCGCCAAACGGAGGGAGAGAGTTTGAGACGCGAAAAATGTTGACCTTTGGCCGACGAGGAGGCCGACCTAACCGAACCGGGAGGGACTGGGACTGGATATCGTCGAACGCCCCGTTATCGCTGGGAGACGCAAATCTTGTTATGGTAAGGATTATGTTTATGGTCGATTTGTTGTTGGCTGCGGGGGCTACGCGCAGGCTACACGGGTTCACGGGTGACCTCAACAGCTCGAACAGCACAGCACCCCACTCAACATGTTTTATGATGGGGCGACCGCAGCAAGTGGATATGTTTTGGATTGTCCCACATCACTGCTAGAGTGGGTCGGGTTACAAATCCGAATCCGGCTCGTTTGTCGGCGATAACACACTCACTGTTCGGTCTCGGAGTTCCGGGAGATCAAGATCCCATCGCATCAACCGCTCGCTCAGAAGAGTGCAGAAGAATCGAAACGCGGAAGGTAACGATGCCTAGAATGTGTTAACCGAATCGTTTTTTTTTTGCGGGAGAGCGCCGATCGTATCCACCGGCTTCCGGGCGGGCCGTCGGCCGTCGATGGTTTATTTTCGTTTCGCACAAAGTTTTTCCATCCCACAAATTGCGCGCAGACACATTAGAGCATTAAAGCAATAAAAGTTACTGGCGGGGCTCAAGCGCGAGGGCTATTTGCGTGCGAACTTTCGCCTCAATATTTAGGTGCTTCCGAAGAGCCGACAGTACGGTGCATGAGGAACATGAGACGGGCTGCAGGTTCTTCGGGCTGCAATCTCAATTTTTAGTTGCGAAAAGAAAAGCGCCAAAGACTCCCACCAACGCGGCCAGCGTCAGCGCCACACAGGGCACCGAAATCACGTTACGCTAGAAATCAAAGAAGAAAATATGATTGATGTTCAATTTCGCTTTGGTGTGCCCGATGCCAGGCGTCATCGTTCGGCCAAGAACGGAGCAGCAGAGCTCGAGGAGCTTGAATGAAGGAGCTTTGTTTTATGATTTCTTACAATTTTCCATCCATCCTATCTATTCCGGGAAAGTTTCGGGCCACACGATACTTCAAAGAGCCGAAGAGGACGAACTGATCGATCATTGGCATTGGCGGTGTGTGTGTGTGTGTGTGTGCGCGCGGGCGAAATAAATGTATCTTAAATCGCATTTATTCAATCCACACGGTATGGTACACGGCGATAATGGAATTGGGCTGGGAGTGAACGATCTGTGACTCTTGGGCTCTCGTTACACCCCTGCTGCTGTTGGGTTTCTTTTTAGTGTTTTCCGAAGTGCGTGTCCAACAGGTCCGGGAACGGCCATACTGTCCGCAACGCACCGGTGGTTGCGTTGCGATCGTGTGTTTAAATAAAATAAATATTGGCCAGCTTAGTGCTCTCAGTTGGGGAAAGCAAAAGAAAAGGTGGTCCAAGAGGCCACCTAACTACTTTCCCCCCAGGACCGAGGCTGTGGGAAAGGTGCGCAGGGCCGGCCAACATTCGGGCAACACAAACAAACGGAGCAAAGGATGGGACGAAAACAGACGCAGACCTCCAGAGACCTCGAGGTCGGCCTGGTCGGTCGTGGAACAGATATTCATAAAATAGAATAACATCCACATTAACAACGGTCACAACGGGCATCGCACAAGCTCAAGCTCAGCCGCCGAGCCAGCGAGTCAATCGAAGGGGCACCGTCAAGAGAGCTGTGTGGCTGCGTGTTTATCGAGCGAAGCGTGAAACGGAGCCATTTCGGAGTTTTCCCGGCCCCGGATTTGAGTTTTTCACGCTTGGGCACCGCGCTGCGCCGCGCCGTGTGCCTTTTTTCCGTTCGCCTCTCCGCTCCGGGCATTCTTTTAGGCTTTCAGAGCAAGAGTTTTCCGATCGTGTGATGAATGAAATGGGACCACCGCTTTCGCTCGTTCGCCTCCGCCACCACAATTGTATCCACGCCATTTTCCGCGTTTTCCACTTTCGCACAATGGGGCGTCCCCCCGGGTTTTTTGCTCGGCTCTCGAGTGCTCCGCGCTGATGTGTGTTGTATGATGTCTTGCAAATGCCACCCGCCATCTATTTTTAGACTTTGTGCTTTCCCACATCGCACGGCGGCAGTTGCCAGTCCCGGCACTTGACTTTGCCACACGCGTGCGGCCAGGAACAGGAGAACATACCTGGCGGTCGCCCGCAAGAGGTCGAGTGGCTGTTTCTTGAAAGAGCCCTTGAAATATTTCAATTGACGGAGCTTTTTCGAAATTCGAAAACCTTTCAGTAACTCGATCTGTAGGCGAACTATCCGTTCTCCAAAACGAAAACGGAAGCTCGCTCGCACTTGGGTTTAGTAAACACGAGCAGAGCGTGCGTCCATTTGTCGTATTCAAAGCGGGTAACCCCTCATATTTCTTAAAGACGCATGTTGCATTGTGCGATTGTGCCACCTTTTGTCGCTCGTTTCTGTCGTCTGCAAGCGCGCACACCAAGCCGGCTACGGCGGAGCACAAGAAAGTCTCAAGTGGCCCACTACCCTGTCTGCCCGTGCCCAACTTCCGGACCTCCGAGGACCGCGGAGAGAACGCGGTCAAGAACGTGCGAAAGCGAAAAGTTCCGCCGGCTGGCGGCTTCAGAAACAGTGACAGGACTATTAAAACAAAAGTACTAGAACCCAAAGTCCGACACTAAAAGAGATTATTAATGTGAGAGAGTGAAAGCAGAAGAGAGAGAGAGAGAGAGAGAGAGAGAGAGAGAGGGAGAGAGAAAGTGAGTTGCAGAAGTCTGTAATGACCGTAAATTTATGTCACGAACACGGCCGCTCTGTGCGATGACGTCAATATGACGTCATATAAATAACATGACTCAAGCCCCGAACCCGAAAGACAAAGGAGAAGGCCGCGCGTCCGCGTTTGGGCTCCTTCTCAACGAAGGAAGGGAAAAAAACCTGGGATCGGAACGGAACGAGGAAAACTAACCCGAGAGGCTTCGTCGGCAAAAGCGAAAGAGCTTGCTCGTGTGTACGTGCTGCTGCTGCGTTTGCGTTCCAAAATTTCGCACAATCCGTCGTCGTCCGGAGCACCGGTCCGGGCGCCTGGATCCAGGGATCCGAGGACCGACCGACACTCTCGCGGCGACGTCCTTGAATGGGGCCGGGGCTCGGAAGGTCGGAAGAAGAAGTGGACCGCAAACAGGCGGCGGCCGGTAGGGGCGGTTGGGCGCGGGTGCTCCATAAAGCGGAAGAGGAAGCGCAAAAAGGCCAGCCACCAGACGCTGACCGAAGAAAAGCCTTCCGAATGAAGACATCGTCGTCGTGGTCTTCGTGGTCGTTGTGTGTGTGTTGGAGTCATTGAGATTTTCTGCTCTCCACTTCCGGGGCGTCCCACGAAGGACGGCCGTGTGCCACGCGTGTTTGTGTGTGAGGTTGGCAATTTTCTTCGAGCCCACGGCACCCGAGCCGAGATGGGGGCACATGACCGAAAATCCGGATCATCTTTGGCCATCATGTTTATTTGGGGTACCTTTTGAGGGGGCCCTACACGGCATCACGGTGGTTGCGCTACGTTCGAAGAGATTGTTATTAAAACATAATTCAAATACGACGGAGGATAAAGGTGTAGTGAAGAGACCCAATGGTAGCAGTAGAGCCAGTGGGCCATAATTCGAACATTGAACCTCAAAAGGATAACGTAAATGAACAAATGGCACCAAAGCTAGAAATCATAATCCAACCTTTTTATAACAATAATTGTTTTTTGAAATAAGCAAGTATGGCTTAAGCCAAAGGTTACTCCGAATGAACATCGACTTGTCGACATATTGCCCGATTGCCGGTGGCATGTCAAGTATGCACAAGTTGTCATGCTATTTTGATAGACAAGAATTGCATCCAGTCAGGCTCTTGATTTGGATGCTCTTTCGAAGCTGTTAGCTCTACCTTCACATCGGGAATGGTGAATTCTTTGTGTCGGAATGACGTGTGGTGAACCAAACCACGATCCCAGGCCGAGCCGGACCCACGATTGTTAGGGCGTCTGATCCAGATTCAAGATTCAGACATTGTCAGAGTTATAGTCAAGATTGTTAGAGCGTTGATGTGCTCGGTTTCCGATGAAAGAAGCACAATGAAACGTAACATAAAAACCATGCCAAATGAAGGCTTCGCTTTCACAAGACCTTGCGACGGCCGCAAAACTTGACCCCAAACAAGACGGAATGCAAAACGTGGTCGCTCATCTTACGCTTCGCGGGCCATCACGTCGATTGCCTTTAAAGATGTCTCATACGACTCCCTGCTTAATTCAAGAACAGGAATTGTTGGATGGCAAAAGTTCCGTTCAAATTGGCGTGGCGTGGCGTGGGGCGTACCCCGAAATAAGGACTTGGCACAAAATTTTGCAAATACAAACTCGAGGCCCTGGTTCGGCGCACACCGAACGAAACTTTCGCACGAGAAAATTGATTTTCTTCGTCGCATCGCCGGGCTCGGTGGTTCGGGCTCGGCAAGGGGCCACAGGAAAAGCTTATTCAATTCCAACTTCGGGTCAATTCCAAAGAACAGAACCGCCTGTGGAAAGCGCCTGCAAAAGTTGGAGTTTTTCATTAACCCGCGGTGCTCAGTGCTGGTGTCGTGGTGCTGCGCTTAGGACCGACTAACGGGACCGGTGCCTGGCCTGGGTGTGACATTGTGTGACAAAAATACATATGAGTAGCGGCGCGGTTGGTTAGCGACAACAATTTGGGACCTTTTTTCTTTGCCATTCGCTGCGAACTTTGTCACTGATTCGGTGCGGTTTTCTTTGCGGCCCGCGCGCCACAAGGTTCTTAGCATTCTGCTTTCGTTTCGGCAGTTGCCAACGAGCCGGCTTCGCTGATCCGGCTTCTGTCGGTTTGGAAGATTTCCATCAATTGCAAGCGTGTTGAGCGTTGCTGGAAAAACATTCATTTAGTTCCACGCACACGCACTCGCAGCTGGAGTCACTCAATTATGCCCGGACAAATGTGGCCGAAGTTTTCCTTTATTTTGTTTCTCACTTGAGATTAGTGTGCTCTCTCTCTCTTTCTCTCTGTGCGGTGAACCTGACCTGCGTGTGTGTGTGTGCTGGAGTTTTCCGTGACACGAGCAAGGGGCGAAAACTTCGGCGCTCCAGGTGCGTTTTCGTCCTTCGCCCGTCCCGTCCAGGGGCCGTCAATTTTCTCACCCTGTCACGCCGGAAAAAGTTTTGTTCATCGCGGGCGCCTCGCGGGACGCGGCCCAAGTATTTTGATGAGTTATGCCGGAACTACCAGCACCGGAAAATAAGAAAATGGTTCGGAACAAGTCAAACGCATGTCACACGGCACGGCACCACGGGCGTGTGACAAGCCGACAACAAGATGCTTCCCGGCGACGGTGATCCGGCATCCGGCCGGCACCATATGGGGCGCTTGTTTATGATACTTTCGCCCCAAATGAGCCACCGGGGAGATATTAAACCGTCCGCGCGTTGGGCCTGACGATGATGACGATGCTGACGATGTCGCGTATCTTGCGTTAATATGAGAACATTAGAGAACAGTGGCCCAGGGCTGGCTGGTTGGCTGGCTGGTGGACCAATGCCACAGGTGGATGTGGAAAAAGTGAAAGCTTTCGGGGACTCGCGCACTTCGGGGAGCACTCTTGACATCGCGGACAGTCGCGGAGGGCACCGGCACGTTTGTATCGCTAATGAAATTCCTTAAAGCCGATGGATCGGTACCGATCTCAGCTTGCCGTCTTAACGGCCCGACCTGCCGAGCATACCTTACGAATTGCCTGCATTTAGGCGCAACGTTCCGAATGCTCCCCTGTGTCTCTGTGTCTTTAAACCGTCTCCTCAAGGCACTAGTGCGTACGGGTGGTGATGGTCATATGTGGATGGATTAAAGAAAAACCCCGTTTCCCTGATCGCGATCACATGGACCGGTGCCCATGGCGCCCCTTTCGTAATGAAGCGACCTAAGCTTGTGTGCGTGCGTGCGTGCATCCGGGAAAAAAAGGGCGATTATCTTCCCTTCCCGACCGTCCCCTGGTGGCCCAGTTCTCGCCTGGTCTCCCATCCATTCTTTAGACGCTTCAGCCTTTCGACCTCAAAAATCGCGTGCCGAGGTCTCATTATGAACGGACTCCGGTTGGGGGGGAGGTTCACCCGTTCAAGAGTTTATAAAAAAACCGAACGAAGCCACTTGATCGTGTGCTCGGCTTTCGTCGTCTTCGAGGGCTATTTTGGGGACCTCCGATGGCGCTGGCGAAATGACGTAAAAAGGAGGGAGAATCGCGGGTTTGCGAAACGATAGATGATCTGCATCGTACACATCCGGACCCGGTGTGTGTGTATCGTCAAAGGTTGTCCGGGACGCGCAATTGCTTTGCTCTAATTTTGCACACGGCCGACCGGCTGGCCGGCAGTAAGCCAGAAATAGGCTCCGAGACGCACACGAGGTCCTCATGGCTCCACTACCAAATCAGTCCCGGGACCCGCCATCAATCCCACGGTAAGCGCGCCGGCGAAGGCGCTCCGTGGCGGGGAAGCTTAGTTAAAGATTAATCGAAATGGTTGCCTTTTACGGTGGCGGGGTCATGACAGCGAGACCGTGCCGTGGCGTGCCGCACCGTGCCTGCGTGCGTGTGTTTGTGTGCCTCTCTGCCAGAGGCGTGTACGTGCCTCTGTGGCCCCATCAACAACGGCAGCCCTTTTCGGTTCGACAAAGTGGGCCCGTAAAAGCGGCCACAGCGGGCTCGGGCGCGCCGAAGGCTATTTTTAGCCACCCGAATACCTTTTCGCGCTCCGGCCCCATTCACCGGGCCGGATCCACGGCGATGGATCCGGCTCCGGACCCGTTCCGTGGGTTTTCTTTTTCTCTTGCCAAACTGAAGAAGAAAATCGGCGCGAAGGAGGTCCACCCGCCGGGGATGGGCCGCCAAACACCATAAAAATGGCCGGAGAAATGGTGCCCCTTTTCGGTCAGCCGAGAAAAAGTAATTGAATCAATTAAACCTGTTGACGTCACGCTCTCGAATCGGGTCCCGCCACCGAATGGGTCGGTTGCGGGCGCGATGGTGAAAGCATAACGACCACCACATAACGGGACACAATGTGGTCGGCAACAAGGACGAAAACAGGGACGATAATGCAACGGCGCGTACCAGCGCGCGCGGTGCACCTAATCCGGAGCAGCAGCAAACTAATTACAAACCAGGTGCCGTTTTTACACCCTTTTCAGTTTTTCAAATTAATTTCCCCCACACGCAGTGGTGAATGTGTCACTTCAGGAAGTCGCGGCACGTTGCATGCTGGCCCGGCGAGAATCCGGCGGGTCTCTTCGTGGAAGACCCCCGCCAGGGTCTGTTGCGTGCACGCAACGCAAGCCTTTTTTGTCCCAATCCTCTTACGCTTTCACGAACCAATAAGACTCGTGGCGGTGGCTTTCACCGACCCACGGAGCGCTCTCTCTCCGTTTCCGTGTGATCGATCGATACACAACGAGGCAGCAGAACATCTGAAAATGAAATAAAACCGGAAGTTGCACCGTACTAGTTCTGCAGAGCACACAACGTTTGACCACCATCAACTGTGCTCCTTACGATTGACCTTTTTAATTTGTGTGGCGGCTCGCAGAGGAAAACATGTCCGGAGCTGGAGTTTCCATTCTCGTTGGCGGTGGATAAACTTGGACCGAACAGCTTGTGGCGATTTGGAGTCTGCTTCGCAATTGCACCTCGAGTCCTGTTTGTGGACGTTTCTTAGCCTGGAGCCTGAAGAGGCCTTACAAGATGAACAAGATCGTTAACTTTGTAGCGTTTCGAATGCTTCTAACGACCTTTAGGCCAACGCACCGCATACGGCCCAAAACTGTATTCACCTCGGCGACAGACTCGGAGACTGAGAAGGCGTTGACAAAAGTCATCAAGCGCGAGCGATCAGATTAGCTGGAGTCGCCGCGATCCAAGAAACCATCGGCATCGGTTTGGGACTTAATACTTGCACTTTTTATTCGACATTTGAGGCCTAACTGAAATAACAAAATGTATGACTAGCTTAATGAAAGTAGTGACCTTCGTTAGCTACTATTTTCTCCCATCTTTCAGGTAATTCCTCGATTCCGTGTCGATAGAACTTCTTAGCTTTAGGAGGGATCCAAACAGACACCCATTTTTACAATACTTTCATAAGAAGCGATTCGCTGTGGTTCCATATCGTTACTCATGCAACGGAACAAATAGAAGTCCGTTAGAGAAACATCTGGTGTCATCTGTTTTGCGATGTGGGGTCGAGCGTTGTCGTGTTGAAAAATTAGCTTATCATGTCTTTTATCCCACTCAGGTCGCTTTATGACCAAAGCTTGCTTTCAACGCATTAATTATTGTTGATGGGATTGTCCATTAATAATTTCATTAGGTTTTAAAAGCTCATAGTGCTCCACACCTTTCATATCCCACCATATGCATGGCATAACCGTGGCAAAGTGAATATTTCGCGATGCACCTGGTTCACCAGGCTGGAAGACCAGGTCTTTTAGCGTTTAGGATTCTTGTAATAACTCCCCTGTTCATCACCAGTAACGATTCGGTACAAGAATCCCTTTCTTTTTAGCCGTGCAAACAGTAACGAAGAAGTATTCCCCGCAAAAACACTTTATCAGGAACAACAAAGGCGACATTTTCAGATGCTTTACAAAGTTGTAGTTTACACTTCAACCAAAAAACCTGTACCAGCTGTTGTAAAACTGCAAGAATAAACCACAACCTACACCTAATAGTAGCTTCCAGAAGTAGTAGTGACATTTGAATGGACAGGATATTTTGCATTTGAATAACTTCGTTACATAGATCGGAACTTACCCTCACGATGGTAGCTGCTGGTGGCTGGTTGTGTCACGTGTGCGCGTTCACGGGTCGACGTCCGACACGCTGACAGTTTTTGCGGTCGCTCAGATGCGTCCGATATGCTCCCATCTGAGGCTCCCATCTTAGGCCTACATTACTCTAGCTACACGGTTTCGTTTCAGGTTTTCCGGCGTGGGAGGCTTTATAGTGTCTCTTGTGTTTAGTTCTGTCATGCGCGAGGTCTTTGCAACAGCAAGCTTTCTATTGTGTGTGTAGTGTGTGTGTGTGTGTGTGTGCAGTTGCATCTCCATTGCCTGCACTTAGTTCACTCGCTTTCGCTCGCTTCGTTAGCTTCCCTTCTAGCCCTTGTAGCGCGCACCCAGTTCCATTCCGTCCATTCAGACCGTTCCTTCTTCAGGCTAGGCTCGGCTCGGATCAATTGACGGAGGATGACGGAGTACGGATGAGACAGACGGTGGGTGGTGGTGGTGGTGGTGCTGGTGGACAACATTGGCTAGAGAGTGGGCCGTGCGTTGCGCGGTGGTGGCGGTGGTTGATGGTGGTGATGTGGCAAGAGAAGGTGTGAAAACAAACATAGGCATGTGCGTGCGTGGGTCATGCGAGTGCGTGAGCAAACAGAACGACTAGAAAGATGTCTCTGTGTGTGTGTGTGTCTGTATGTGTGTGTGTTTGTGTGTGGGCAAGGATCCAGCAGACCCAGCCGACCCATCGCGATCGCGAGCTGGTGGCGAGTTGTGTGTGTGTGTTTGTGTCCGGTGCTCTAGTCTAAACTACGACTCATTCGATCACGAACCCACCGAACGACTGGGGGATCCTGATTTTCCTTCAGTTCCTTCCTTCAGTTCAGTAAATAGCGAAGTAGTAGGAGGCAGCGCACTCGACGGCCAGTGGAAACGAAAAACGAAATCAAACGAGCAACCAAGTGTTGTAAGTGGTTTTTGGTTTTATTGTAATATATTTATTATATCTAAATTAGTTAATATGACTTTTCAGTTGGGTTTTCCTGTCTCTGTCTGCCTGCCTTCTGCCTGGTTTCTGTGTGTCTGACTGAATGTGTGACTGAGTGTGTCTGTCTGGTTTCTTCCCTTATCGTGTGTAAGCTAACCTAGGGGGCTCCTAATCGGGTGGCTCACAACAACCTTCTCTCCCGTGGGGGGTGGGCGCAATATGCTGCTGCTCCGCCCGCTTTTAAAAGCCTCTAGTAAGTAGTGTACTCGTATGTTTTTCCCCCATTTGTTAGGCCTCTTGCTGCGATGCGATCCGTTTCGATCCGGAAGTGATCGATTGAACGAAAGACACACGACGGCACTCGACTTTTACACCTTTTTACTCTCCTTTTTGAGTGTTTTACACGTTTGTTACAGCATTACAGCGCACATTCGATTGTGTTGATTGTTTGGATTTGCTCTCTCTCTCTCTTGCGCTTTGCATTGTGTTCTCTTTTTGTTTGTTTGTTTTTCGTCAATTCTGCTGCTGCTGCTGCTGTCTGTTTCGCATTATTTTAAACATTTTTCAGCACATGAGTCTTGCTTTCTCGGGCTGTGTTTTTGTTCATTTCAACACCGGCTTTCGGTTTGCGTCTAATTCGTACTTCAATAAATAACAAATATTTCCATTCGACGACGACGAAGACAGTAACGACAGTAATGTTTATTTCTCGTTCTCACACCTTTGCAGGACCGCAGATCGCCCCAGTCCATTGTTTGGGAGCCCACCGTGACCGCGAACGCGTCACAAGCGATAGGAGCTAGCAGCTTTTGAACCAAATCCCGAACCGGTGTTTTTTTGCTCGCCTGAAGGTCGGAAGTTCCAAAAGCCCATCGTTTTTCAGAACTTCTAAGCTTCAAGAAACAGAACAGGCGATCTCGTGTGTCGCGTTTCCGATCGGATCGGAACCGAAAAGTAGCAAATGGAGTGGACAAACTCGAGTGTTTGCGCGCTTGGTAGGTGTTAAGGCGCGCATGATGTTGTGTGCGATCGTCACTCCCTTGCTCTCTTTACCGAACAGACTCTGGTGTGTATTGGTTCTCTGGTTCTAGCTACATTTATGTTGTTTTGTTGTTGTATGTGGTTCGGTTTGCTTCGCTACTAAGTGTGTCAGTCTTTTCATTATAATTTACTTTTAAGTACTTCCATTTTCCGGTCGGGTCGCGGTACGGTGACCACAGCACAGTGACCTCGTATGTGTTTTTGTTTTCGGACAGTACGCTAGTATTTGAGATTCACTTCGACGACTCCCGAATTGCTTGATTAAATGTTGAATCCGCACTCAAGAGAGCAACAGCAAGAGGCGGCTCGAGGCGGAGTTTCCCGAACAAAAAAAAAAAAAAAAACGGAACCACAATGCCGACGCTACTGATACGAAACCGAAAATGGGCTCCCAAACGATGAAATGTTTCTTCTCGATCGTCCGCGTATAAGCGGTTCTTTCTCGCCCTTCTCTTTCACCCTTTTGCCGATCGTAATTTTGCCAGATGCGTCAGTTATGCGCCTACTTTCTATTTTAGCCTGCGAGAGCTGGGAAAATCCTATCTCGTGCCATTCAAATCAATCGCAGTAATCATGGAATAGAACCAGCGCTGTGCAGCTTGAGCCGAGAGGGGCCCGCGAGATCGCCATGTGTAGTTGGGGAAACATAGTAATGGTCATGCATTGGTCACCAGCAAACAACATCGAACAACATCAGCGCGCATTGTAACGGAACGAAACATATGAGGTTGCAACAGATCGGATCGGGCCGCGAAAAAACTGAAAAAAGGGCAATTGCCGAAATACAGGGCCAGTACATTTAGTGCAATGAGTTTGAGAGAGAAAACCGAAAACGAACAAAAAGGAGGGAAGCAGCTTACGAAAATGGTGGCCGCGAGGTGATCGGAGAAAAGCGCCGCGAGCAGGAAACCCGATGAAGATGCATGGAAATGAATGTCGGAATGGACAAATTGATAGAGGGACAGAGAGGGATAGCGAGAGAGCAAAAGAGAGAGAGAGAGCCTTGAAAGGAGGATGGTGAATGGATGGTGGCCAAGGGAACGCTCCGTTCGCCCGAGAGAGCTTGTTTATCATCATCATTGTATCACCGAGCGAAACAATTGAGCAGAGGGGAGCGGCATTTGTAAACTATTACGCGTAACTTAATCTTACAATTTCATCTGTGTCCGTGTGCATGTGTGTGTGGGATTTTGCGATCCGCTAGTCGCAGGATCGAGCTTGGTATCACCCACTTCCGGTCTGATCGCTGCACCGGTTTTTTTGCTCAAATTCGCACACACACACACACAGCCACAGACACGGTTCCGTGCAACAGAGGGCGAGTGAAAGAGAGAGAGAATGACAGTGAGAGAAAAGGAGAAGGAGACTTACTTTCTGACGATTGCTTCGCACTTTGCTCAGTTTCTGCGCTCGCCGCCGTCTTTGATTTTGTTCGTTTCCGTTTTGTGTTGCTCTCTCCCTCTCTCTTTCTGTGTGTGTGTGTTCTGTGTGCGATGCGTGGTTTTTATATTGCAGTTTCAGACTCTCACTCACACATTGTTGGTTTCGTGCATCGCGTTTGCATTTGTTTCGTTTAATTGATCTTCTTTAATTTCTTTGCTTGGTTTAATTTAATGTTTTTTTGTTCCTTTTTTGGTTTTGTAGATAATATTGTGCAAATAGACATTTATAAACTTGTGGTGAAAGTGGGTGTGTTTCTGTGTGTGTGTGTTTTGTTGTGTTTTGCTTTTCTGCGAGTGGCGAGTGTTTTTTTCTACATGCGACTTCTAGGAGAGAGATTCGGGCGTTGTCGGGTTCATTGTTCTGGTTTGTAGAAACATAAGAAAATATTTGAGATCACTCCTATAGTGTATGTGTGTGTGGTTGTGTGTATGTGTGGAGGTTTGTTGTGCTTCATGGGCCTCCTGTCTACCTCCTATAATACCTCCTAATTATGTACTTTTGTATCGACATCTCAACCCGCCGCTCGGGGGCCGGAAAATGAAAGCAGCGCATTTACAAGCTCTACCCGTGTATTTGTGTGTTCTGTTGTGTGTGTGTGTGTGTCCGTGTGGGTATTTTGTAGTTTGCACACACGTTT